>NC_045437.1:114651983-114782943 GCF_002776525.5 Piliocolobus tephrosceles | reverse complement strand
CCAGTCGGGGGGACACAAGGGGACACTCTCTAAAAAAAAAAAAAAAAAAAAAAAAGCCATTGCTACACGGAGCTTACAGAGAGTGGGGCGTGGGGAGAGTGGTGTGTAAGCAGGGTCCTCAGGGCTTTGACAGGGGTGTTTAGGAAACTGTGAGGCCTCAGGGGATGCAGGTGAAGGCTGCCCAGAGGGGATGATATTTGAACTAGATCAGGAAGAATGAGTAGGAATTCACCAGGTGAGCCAGGGAGGTTGGAACGATGGTTCTCAGCTGGGGACATTTTTGCCCCTTGGAAGACATTTGTCAACGTCTGGAGCTATTTTTGACTGTCACAACTTGGGGAGGGGGAGTGCTGGCATCTAGTGGGTAGATGCCAGAGATGCTGCTAAACTTCCCACAATACATGGGACAGCCCTCATCACCAATAATTATCCTGTCCCAAATGTCAATAGTGCGGAGGTTAAGAAAGCCTGGGTTGGAAGAGAAGAGCATTCCTGACCAGGGATCAGCTGGTTCAGGTACCCACCAGGTGTTTACCGAGTGCCTTCAAAGCACTGGTCCTTTGAGCCTGAGGTTGCTCTATCGGCCACCTGGCCTGCCTGCTTCCCTTCTGCCCCCACTGACCTCAAGCAACAAGGGTGGTCTTCTTTAACATAAGAGCGTTATAGAGATATAATTCATATACTATAAAAGTCACCAATTCAAGTGACAAGTCCACAATTTTTAGGATATTCACACAGAGTTGTGCAACCGTCACCACTACCTGATTTCAGACCATTTTCACTATCTCCAAAAGAAACCTGTCCTCATTAGCAGTCACCCTCTATCCACTCCCCACTCCCACTCAAGGCTCAGCAACCACAGGTCTACTTTCCCTCTCTATAGATTTGCCTGTTCTGGGCATTTCACAAAAATTGAATCACACAATAGGTTTTGTGACTGATTTCTTACATCTGGCATGTTTTTAAGGTTCATCTATGTTGTTGCATGTATCAGCACTTCATACCTTGTTGTGGCTAAATAATGTTCCATGATATGGATAGACCGCATTTTCTTCATTCACCAGTTGATGGGCATTTGGGTTGTTTCTGCTTTTGGGCTACAATGAATAACGTTGCTGTGAACATTTGCCTATAGGCTTTTGGGGAGACATATATTTTCACTTTTCTGGAATATATGCCTAGGAGTACAATGGCTAGGTCACATGGTGATGAAGCTTTGACTTGGCGCCTGTTTGAGGAATTGCCAAACTGTTTCCAAAGAGGTTGCACCCTCTTACATTCCCACCAGCAGTGCGTGGAGGTCCCAGTCCTTTCCAAAGCTTCTTAGGTCTTTTGGATTCTAGCCATCCTTGTGGGTGTGAAGTGGTATCATTCTGGTTTTGGTTTACATTTCCCTGAGGGCCAATGAATTTGAGCATCCTTCGGTGTGCTTGTTGGCCATTTGTGTATCTTCTTTGGAAAACTGTCTATTCAGATCAGAGTCGCCTTTTAAACTTCATTGAGTCATTCCTTACTTGGACTGAAAGGCAAACTCCATAGAAGTCTATCAGGTGCCCTCCATCTGGCTCTGCCCGTGCCCTGTCTGCCTTTCTCCTCACTCAGCTCTGGCCAAAGCCTCAAAAGGGCCAGCTCATTCCCCACCAGCCCTTTGTACTCGCCAGTTCCTCTGCCCAGCTTGCCCTTTGCACAGCAGCTCAAGGATTAGCCTCAGAGAGGCCCTCCTTGTCCTCCCAGTCTCAAGGACACTTCTTCAGCCCCCCTCTAGCACACTTCAAGTTTCTTTTGATCGTATTTTCCTGTTTGATAAGATCTTGAAGAACTCCAGGTGTGACTACACCTTTGACTCACTGTGTGACCCTGGGCAAACCACCTCCCCGCTCTGAGCCTCAGCTGCCCCATTTGAAAACCAGAGGAAGTGGGACTGGCTGATTGCAAAGGGCCTTTCCAGCTCTGCCCTTATCTGATGCTGTGTGACGGCACTGCCAGGAGGGTGCGGGCCTGGTGCTATTGCTGTGAGAGAAGCGTGGTGGGAGCCAAGTTGGTCACGGACTGGAGCAGGCAGCATGGCTGGTTATTGCCAGCCCCTTGGGGACAGTCTGCAAGAGCTTGTGGCAGCTTTGACCTGGCACCCAACCTCCAATAACAGGAGGAAGGATTGCAAACACCTCCAACTCCAGCAAGGACTGGACACTTTGGCCACTTTGGGCTCTAGAATTGCCCATTTTTCCTGGGAGAATGATCTAAGAGCCAAAGCCTCTGTGAACATGAGGGCCACTCATTCACTCATTCGGTCACTCACCAAATGCTTCCTGGGGCCCTGCTTGTGCTCAGTCAGTCCTGGGCAGTGCACTGAAGATACAGCAATGGATACATCCGACACCTGAGAAAAGACTCCAGCACAGTGGGGAAGACAGACAGGTGCATGGGAATGCAGCAGGTAGACACAGAGCGTCTGGGTATTCCAGGTGTAGAAAGGGCGTGCACAAGGAAACAGAGCTGTAAAACGTCCAGGGGTGTTTAGAGCATTCAGAATGATTAGGCTTGACCTGAGACCCCAGGGCAGTGGGGGCAGGTAATAGAGGAATCAAGGGCGCAGACCTTGAAAAGTCCTCAGTGTCAAGCTGAGGTGTTTGGATTTTGTCCTGTAGGCAGTGGGAGCCACAGAAGGATTTTTTTTTTCCTGTCACCCAAACTGGAGTGCAGTGGTGAAATCACGGCTCACTGCAGCCTTGACCTCCTGGGCTCAAGCCATCCTCCCACCTCAGCCTCCCAAGTAGCTGAGGCTGCAGGGGAGCCCCACTATGCATGGCTGCTTTATCTTTTTCTTCATAGAGGCAGGGGCTCGCTGTGTTGCCCAGGCTGGTCTCAAACTCCTGGGCTCAAGAGATCCTCTTGCCGTGGCCTCTTAACGTGCTGGGATTACGGGCATGAGCCACCGCACACAGCCTGCACAAAAGGATTTTCAGCTGAGGATAGAGGCGATCCGGTTTGCATTTTCTAAAATGCCTTTTCTCCAGACAGTGCGGAGGAGGGTGGGGCTGAGGAGAGAGCAGGAGGCCAGGAACCTAATCAGGATGCCCTGGCTCTTTCTCTTCATCTTGTGCAGGGATGAAGGCCAGTACTCTGCAGCTGGAGAGGAAGGGACAGCTTCAAAGCTGAGAGGTAAAATCATCTGAAGAGGGTATGGGTTGAAGGAAAGGAAGGAATCTAAGTAATGAATGACATGGGAACAGCTGATGCCAGCCTCCTGGGGTTCCTGCTATGACCGAGGAGGCACAGGAGCTGCGGGAGCTGGCATTTGAGCATGGCATTTTCCAGGTGGCTGGAGAGGGGGAGTAGAGGCAGCGGGAGAGGGAGGTCCAGACCCAGGGATCTGGATATGCACAAGCGCAGAAGGGTGAGAATTAAAGAGAGTTAAACAGTGAGAGGCCCTGGATGCCTCAAGCACAGACGGTGTGATGGCAAGATGGGAGGGGAAACTGAGGCTGGAATGGGCAGGAGGGACATCCCTGCTTGGCATCAGAGGACTGTTAGAACCCAGAGCACGGGTCCTGGCTACAGGAACACTGACTGTTGCTTCTAGGCACAGAACACTCGCTGCCCTAAGAAAGCTCATTGCTAGAGCTAGAAAGTTCTCAACACCTTACCACACTCCCAGGGCCAGAGATGGGTGCCTGTCAGTCTGATTGTCAAACAGGCGGAAGGCAGATTCCCCCAAACAATTGACCAGTGAATGTGATGTCAACTGAGGCCAAGCTCGCAAAGCAATTATAAAATAGGGAAGATTGGTTAGAAAAGGACGAAGGAAATCCTGGAAACTGACCTAGCTCTCCAAGAACACCAGGAACACGCCAAGATCATAGATGGCAGCTGGCAGAGGACTTTTGCAGAGACCATAAGATATTTTTGTTTAGGAAAAAAAAATGAGCCAACAGTTTTAAATGAGATTTCATTGAAAAGTTAGGACATTTTATTTCAAACCCAGAAGATTTTACTTAACATCCAAATTTCCAGCTTCTGGAGAATGTGCAGCTCTGATGGCACTGAGCCCATAGTGGCCACAGCTGCGTAGTGGCTGCCCCTCCAGCTGGGCGCTACATCCCCACTGTGGGTGCAGCCTGCCATGTTTCACCTGCCTGCCTGAGCCCTGAGGCCCTGGGATCTGGGACCCCAGGACCAGCCTCATCCCTGTCTCTGCCCTGCTACCTAGAGGCTGGGCCAGTAGGAGTTCCTTGCCCTGCAGCCCCCAAACTGTGTTCCTCAAAGCATCAGTCTCAGAGAAGGCTTTGTGGAGGTGGGATCTGGGGCCTCATTTGGCTGTCTGGAAGCCCTGCTACCCCCAGCCCCTCTCAGTCACAGTACAGGTTGGCGAGTTCAGTCAAGTCCTCAACAGAGACCCCAGTTGACGTGACCGTCGCACTAAGGCACAGATTCCTTTTTTTGTTTTTTGAGATAGAGTCTCACTCTGTCACCGAGGCTGGGGTGCAGTGGTGCAATCTCAGCTCATGGCAGCCTCGACCTCTCCAGCTCAGGGGATCCTCCTCACCTCAGCCTCCCAAGTTGCTGGGACTATAGACATGCACCACCTCACCCTGCTAATTTTTTGTATTTTTTTGTTGTTGTTGTTTTGTAGAGATGAGGTATCACCATATTGCTCAGGCTGGTCTTGAACTCCTGGGCTCAAGCAATCCACCCGCCTTGCCTCCCAAAGCGCTGGGATTACAGACATGAGCCAGACACGAGCCACTGCACCCAGCCTCCAGATCCCTTTTTTTGAAGTAGCACCTTTAACAAATATCCACAGAGCTCATTTGGGACCCTACTGCCTCTTCTAAAGACTGATTAGATAGTTGTGTTTTTTCTTTTCACTTTTTGAGTAGATAAGACCTTCATGTGGTTCAAAAGTACAATATACAAGGTGTACAACGAAAGGCCTCATTGCACCCTGGCCACCATCTGCCCAGTCCCTGCTCAAAAAAAGAAGAGGTCTCTTTTGTTAATTTGTTGTGGTTTATTCTTCCAGATTTTCTTTTTGCAAGTAAAGGCATATATATATATATATATATATATGTAATGTATAGTCTTATTTTTGGCCCAAAGGGGAATATATTATACATACTATTTTGCACCTTACATGTTGTTTTTTAGTCACTGAAGACCTCACTCTCAATGTAAAAAACTTTGAATAAAGAAATGTGCGGGCCGAGCAAGGTGGTTCATGTCTGTAATTCCAGCACTTTGGGAGGCTGAGGTAGGCAGATCACCTGAGATCAGGAGTTCAAGACCAGCCTGGCCAACGTGGTGAAACCTCATCTGTACTAAAAATACAAAAATTAGCCAGGTGTGGTGGCAGGTGCCTGTAATCGCAGCTACTCGGGAGGCTGAGGCAGGAGAATCACCTGAACCTTGCAGGCAGAGGTTGCAGTGAGCCAAGATTGCGCCACTACTCTCCCGCCTGGACGACAAGAGAAAAAAACCATCTCCCAAAAAAAAAAAAAAAAAAAAGAAAAGAAAAGAAAAAAGAAAGAAAAGAAAAGAAAAAGCAAAAGAAACATGCAAAGAAGACAGAATAACCAGTATGACCATCCAAAATAAAACCACTAATACCATCCAGTCTGTCCTACTAGGCATAAATTTTTTTTGCTGTCCCCCCGCATCCCCTGGAAGTTGACAGATTAGGAGTTCATAGTTACAATCATTGTCTCCTTACAATTTGAATCCTGCTAATTTTTTGACTTAAATATAAGCATTTCCCCTCATTATTTCATAGTTTCCAAGAAATGATAGTAATAGCTATAGTAATTTCGTTATGACATAATTTAACCATTATTCTAGTTTTGAACATATAGGTCATTCCCAATATTGCCTATTGTCGAGAATATGGTTATATCTACAGTTGTTTCAAATATCTGTAATTGGGCAGAGTGAGCATCCCTAGAAAGTGGACCACCTAGGCCAGGAGATGAAAAGCCATGGTTTGGTGCCCCAGGGCTGGGACTGTGTGGGAATGAGGTTCTGGAAGGGGAAGGGCGGGCGGGACACAGGCACCTGGGAAGCTGGAGGAAGGTAGGTGCCAGTGTGGGCCAAGCACTGTGCTATGGGCTTGTGCATCACGCACGTGCAGTATTCACGCTCATGGTGTGTGAACAAAGTAGTGAGTGCTGGGGCTTGGCACACATTTTCCCACTGACTCTGCACAGCAGTCAGACAGTGGGGAACTGCAGGGATTTCCTTCCTCCAGTTGAGAAGTCTGAGGTAGAGACCCCCGCTGCCCGCCATTGCTCGCAGGGTGGGGGCACAGGGGAATGTTACTCAGGAAGTTGGCTCTAGAAGGGTCTTGATCTTGACCCCATACACCTATTAACTCCCTTGTGAGGCTGGGTTATTAGCCCCATTTTACAAGAAGGGAAATTGGGGCTCAAAGCAAAGTCATCTGGCCAAAATTGACTAACTGGTAGCAGCAGAGCTGGACTAGAACTCATTGCAGCTGCTGTGAACAATGCCTTTTTTCATGAGGTGCTGGAGACTGAGATGGGAGTCGCGGTGAAGGGCCGGCTAGGAGGAAGGGCCCAGGGTGGTCAGTGAGGAGGACTCCAGCCATTCTGCCGGCTGTCCGGGAAGAACTGCGTGCTCCCAGAAACAGAGCGAGGGTGACGGGCACTCAAAGACTCTTAGGGAAGGGCAGCAAGGTCAGGGCAGAGTTGTCCAAATCCAGAAAGAGGGTGGGAGAAGCAGGGGAGAGGGGAGCTCCCCAGCATGGAAGGAATGTTGAGGGCAGGACTCACTTAGTGCAGAATCAGGGAGCAAAGTGCAACAATGTCCACAAAGAGCCAATGGCACAGTTCCCCAGGAGGTCCCTGCCTTGGTTTTTGTTTTGTTTTGTTTTGTAAGGTAGGGTCTCCTCCAGCTCAGGCTGGAGTGCAGTGGCACAATCAAAACTCAATGCAGCCTCCACCTCCCGGACTCAGGCCATCATCCCGCCTCGGCCTTCCAAAGTGCTGGATTACAGGCATGTGCCACAGCACCTGGCCCCTGCTTTGTTGAATGCATTTGTTTTTGAGGTTCCAAAGAGACACAGCAGTAGAGAGGAGAGAATGATGAACCCTACATCCCCCTTTCCCAGCCTCACTATTTTCAGCATTTTGCCAGTTGTCTTTCATCCCTGCCACCACATAATATTTTTTGTTTGTTCATGTGAATATTTTAAAGAAAATCCAAGGCATCATAGCACTGTGCTTGGAAGAATTTCTTTTTTTTTTTTTTTTTTTTCAGACAGAGTCTCGCTCTGTCGCCCAGGCTGGAGTGCAGTGGTGCAATCATCTCAGCTCACTGCATACTCTGCCTGCCGGGTTCAGGTGATTCTCTTGCCTCAGCCTCCTGAGTAGCTGGGATTACAGGCACCCACCCCCACGCCCGGCTAATTCTTGTAGTTTTAGTAGAGATGGGGTTTCACTGTGTTGGCCAGGCTGGTCTCAAACTCCTGACCTCAAGTGATCCACGCACCTTGGCCTCCCAGAGTGCTGGGATTATAGGCGTGGGCCACCGTGCCTAGCTTCAGTGTTTGTGTTTATTTCTAACTGGCGAGCGCACGGCACCTCCCCATGGCTGCAGCTAGCAGAACAACAGAGCGAACACAATTCCTTAACATAACCCAATGCCTGATTCGCGTTCAAGTTTCCCCAATTGCCTCAAGATGCCTTTGTACCATGATTCTGTTCACATCAGGATCCAAGCAATGCCCCTTTTAATGCTTTCAAAAAGCACTAGAGCTCCACTAAAGAAATCCTGCCTTTACCGTTCATGGACTGAGCAGAACCAGGGAGACTGGATACTTCTGTAACTTGATGCTGCTTTTCCAAGGAGCCCAAATTCACTAACCACAGGAGCAGCTCCCTTGGGGTGACAAACTCTGATGCTTCCGAGGCCAGGCAGGTGGTGTCACTGCTCTGCTCCGTGTCACTCCCTGTGGGCTTGTGTCTGGCCAAACAGGCTCCTAGCACCAGGCTCCAATCCAAAGGGGACAGGTGGAAATGAGGGCCAGGGCTGTTTTTCAAGAGTAATTGGAGCCAGGCCTGTAGTCCCAGCTACTCGGGAGGCCAAAGCAAAAGGATCTCTTGAGCCCAGCAGTCCAAGGCCAGCCTGGGCAACATAGTGAGATCCTGCCTCAAACAAAATTATTATTATTTTTTAAAGTAACTGGAAACCTAGACTTCTTATATGAAATCTCCTGATTGTTAAAGGTTGGCGCTTAAAAAATATTGATAAACATTGTTTGAACCCAAAAGCACTCCCCAGTAGACTGAATTCAGCCTGTGACCATTGATTCCATCTTTGCTGTCCAAAAATTTGAAAACTAGGGGAGACACATGTTGTTTGAAGGAAATGACCTCCCCATCTTTGGAGGTAATCAAGGAGAGGCAACCTGGCCATCCATTGGAAATGCTGGACAGGGACTCTTCCACTCACAGTGACCACTAGGCTATTTCCTGTCCTCGATCCTACTAATAGATCATTCAGAAATCCCACAACTTCCCCTTGGACCAGCAGTGTGCCTGAGGGCACTGCCACAGCCAGGCTGCAAATGCAACCACCTGCCTGGGGCAGAACCCTCAAGACCCTTGAGCCCGCCAGAGACCCGTGGAGAGTCTACATGATTAAGCCTAATCCCCACCCTCATTGTTGGCCAAAGACTGGCCACATCAGGATGACAACAATCTCTTCCAGGCAGACAGCTGCCTGGGCTGGTTCTTGATTTGCTTTGCCAGGCCATATCCAGATTTGGGCCTGTAGCAATGCTTACCAAGCCTCATCTGAATGCAGTGGTGGGCAAACAGACATGGGACCTACCCTGTGGCACTTACACTCACCTGGTAGGGGCCAACAGAGAAAGAAAGAATGGCACACATGGGGTTAATGACAATGATGCCAAGAATGTATAACCAGACGTCTAATGTCTGTTGAGAGTGCTGCGTGGGGATGGGGTCGTGCTTTGGGGAACTGGAGGGCAGTTCTGTGCACAGAAGCCTCTGAGTGAGGAAAAGAGAAGTTGGGGATCCATATTAGAAAGTTTCCAGGAGCCAGATGGATTGCCCAAGGCTTTGTGGGGCACTGCATGGGCTTGGTTTTCCTCAGCAGAGCAGAGATTGCGTAAGATAATCAACGGGTATAAATGTTCCTGGCAAGGGTTATCTGTTTGCTGCTGCTATCTTTAAGGTGACCCAGCTGGTTGCAGGACTTCTGCCTGTAAGAGAAAGTTGTACCTTGGCAGAAGGGCAAAACCTCCAAGGAAGGGGGTTGGGGGAGAGAACAGAGAGGGAGGGAGAGACGTTTAGTCACCGGCAGCGCTGGTATCCAGTTCATGTGGCCACAGCTGCTACTGATGGTGGAGGTGATGGCGATGATGGTGGTGACAGCAAGCCTGGAAAAAGGAACTTGGACTTCTTCTCTGAACCTCAAAGCTTTTCAGAGACACACAAAAAAGTTTGCAAACACACACACATACACCCAAAGTGCCAGGTATAAAATACAAAAAGAAAACGATAAAATTGCCAGTATTAAATGACCAGTTGAACATCTGCAAATGTAACATTATGCCAGCTGGTCAAAGTCAGCCGCCTAAGTCAAATAGCTATATACAAATTATATTTTCTTTGCAAAGTGCATAAATTGCAATGTATTTATTATGCAGTGAGGTATGACCTCCCAAAGAAAAAGGGTGTAGAGCTCTGTAAATGTCCTTAAATGGCTGTGACTCATTGGCAAACACTTTGTAAGATAGTAAGCCCCCCATCGATGGAGATGTGCAAGGACAGGCAGAATGACTGCCTCTCTGGGGTGCTGCAGAAGGGCTTCCTGAACATGAGGAGCACTGTGTTTTACTTCCACCCAGAGCTCTATTTTACTATGGAGGGCTCATGAGTCCTTTTCTTCTCCCCTCCACATACACACATACAGTTGCTGGAAGAGACCTTTGAAATATTCTAAGCCCATCTCCACATTTTTCTGCTGAGGAAACTGAGGGTATGAAACTTGCTTGAGGTAACATAGCAAGTCAGAGTCACACCAGAGACACAAACTCAGGATCCGTATTCCCAGCCCAGCGTTCTTCCCACCCCAGCTGCTGCCCCTGGGCAGTTTTGCCCCTGGGTGGCAGGGATGTGGGCTTCCCTGAAAACATTGGCGATCCACATCTTACCTCCCCGAGAACCAAGGCAGACTATTCAGCTGTCCCATCTCACCCCTGCCCTGAAGACTCCCTCCCCAGGCCTTTGCCACACTCGCCAGCCCACGGCGGATGGAGGATTTTGGCCAAGTCACAAAACATCATAAACCTTAATTTTCTTATCTATAAAATAGAGATGGATAGTGGTACCCACATAATAGGGTTGTTGAAGAGATTAAATGGGATAATGTATTTAAAATATTTCAAACATTCGTTGACACTTTCAAAGTGCCCAATAAATGGGATATTACATTGTTATGATGGTTATTTTCAAATGCATTTAGCCAATTGAGTATTAATGGATTCCCCATTAAGTGCCTGTTAGGGAGCAAGGCGGAGTGGATCCTGGATCCTGGATCCTGACCCTCGCCAAGCTCTCATTCCAGTAGGGAGAGGCAAATAGTGAACCAATAGAGAAACACACTAAATGCTAAGAGGGCCACATGGGGGGGATGTTAAAGAGGGTGAATTGAGCTGCCTTGGAGGGGTCCAGGAGGCCCCTCTGCAGAGCTGATGTGTGTACCAAGACTGGAATGTCCAGGTCATCAGAAGGTCACAGACTAAGCTCTGGGGAGGAGCAGGTGTGTAGTATCCGAGGAATAAGAGCAAGGTTAGGGGAGCCAGTGTGCACCCACTGAGGCCTCGGGTGGTAAAAGAAGAGATGGAGGCCGGGCGCGGTGGCTCAAGCCTGTAATCCCAGCACTTTGGGAGGCCGAGACAGGCGGATCACGCGGTCAGGAGATCGAGACCATCCTGGCTAACCCAGTGAAACCCCGTCTCTACTAAAAAATACAAAAAACTAGCCTGGTGAGGTGGCAGGCGCCTGTAGTCCCAGCTACTCCGGAGGCTGAGGCAGGAGAATGGCGTAAACCCAGGAGGCGGAGCTTGCAGTGAACTGAGATCGGGCCACTGCACTCCAGGCTGGGCAACAGAGCGAGACTCCGTCTCAAAAAAAAAAAAAAAGCGGAGATGGAGCAGGTTGCCAGAGCCGGCGGTAAGAGTGCGGAACAGGACAGAATTGGTGAGGTAGTAGCAGGCAAGTGCTAGTGATTCAAGCGCCAGAAGCAGGGAGGCTGGTGAGGACCTGTCTCAAAACTTCAGGCAAGAGAGGGTGATGGCTCGAACTAGGACTAGGACAGGGGCAGCTGCAAAGGAGAGTAGGTATGTGTGTGCATGTGTGTGCATGAGCGCATTTCACAGGCAGAAACGACAGGGTTTGCTGATGGGTTGGAAGTCAGAGGTGAAGGAGAGATGGGAATCAAGAAGAATGCGGGCCGGTCGCGGTGGCTCACGCCTGTAATCCCAGCACTTTGGGAGGCCGAGGCGGGCGGATCATGAGGTCAGAAGATGGAGACCATCCTGGCTAACACAGTGAAACCCCATCTCTACTAAAAATACAAAAAATTAGCCGGGCGCGGTGGTGGGCGCCTGTAGTCCCAGCTACTCCAGAGGCTGAGGCAGGACAATGGCGTGAACCCGGGAGGTGGAGCTTGCAGTGAGCTGAGATCGCACCACTGCACTCCAGGCTGGGTGGCAGAGTGAGACTCCGTCTCAAAAAAAAAAAAAGAAGAAGAAGAAGAAAAAGAAGAAGAATGCCTAAGTGTATAACCTGAGCAACCAGGTGTTTGGAGGCTGGGGAGAAGCAAGTTAGAAAAAAGAATCAGGGGTCCTTTTCCAGCCCCTCACTTCATGATTTATATGCACTTTGTGCCCACAATATGCAGAATAGACAAGTCTACAGAGACAGAAAGCAGGTCCGCGGCTGCCAGGGGCTAGGGAAAGGGAGGTAGCGGGAGCGACTGATAATGGGAGCAAGGCCTGCTTCTGGGGTGATGAAAATGTTTTGGAACCAGAGAGAGGTGGTGGTTGCACGACATGGTGAAGGTACTGAATGCTCCCCAACACTGCACAGTTTAACATGGTACATTGTATGTTATCTGAATTTCACCTCAGTTGGTTTTTTGTTTGTTTGTTTGTTTGATGGAGTCTCACTGTGTCGCCCAGGCTGGAGTGCAGTAGCCCGTGATCTCCGCTCACTGCAACCTCTGCCCTCTTGGGTTTAAGCCATTCTCTTGCCTCAGCCTCCCGAGTAGCTCGGATTACAGATGCCCACCACCATGCCTGGCTAATTTTTGTATTTTTAGTAGAGACAGAGTTTTGCCATGTTGGCCAGGCTGGTCTCGAACTCCTGACCTCAGGTGATCCACCTGCCTCAGCCTCCTAAAGTGCTAGGATTACAGACGTGAGCCACCACACCCGGCCACCTCAGTTTTCTTTTTTAACGTGAAAGAGAAGTAAAGACTTTCCCAAACAAAAACTAAGGAATTTTGTCATCAGATGAAGCTTCAGGTTTCCATATCCGCTGTTGGCAGAGGCCGAGCAAATGGTGTGAGTCTGTCACTGATAAGGAAACATCACACAAGAACTGGTCACACAGATCAGTGCCGAGGCTGGTTTCATGACTTCTGCGGGAGGGTGGGCCGGGGGATACGGATGTTCAAAGCCCTGCCTGCGTCTTTACTGTGGCTGTGTGGCCCCAGACAACTGAGCTTTCCAAACCTCAGTTTTACCATCTATCAGATGGGAACATGAAAATCTCTGCTATCCAAATACTATTATTATCATCTGTCAGGTGCCCGGCACGTGGTAGGTGCTCGGGAAATGGAAGTGGCCAGGGTCTTTGCTTCAAGTCCAGGTCCCCCTCTCCCTCACTACGATGCCTAGGGGATGACACTTATCATCATAAAGTGTCCACTCTGACCCTGCCATCTAGCGCTGAGCTGGAGGACACACGTCTCAGGGGTAGTGAGACTCTTCCCAGTCTGTTCCAACACCACCAGTTACAGAACCCGCCCCCAGTTCCAAATTCCAGACAACATTCAGATCCATTCACTTTTCAGCCTGTGCAGAGGAGTCCCACTGGGGGCTGCAGAGCTTGGGACAAGACGTGCTTGAGGACAGAAGCAAGAACAAGCTCTGCCTTTGCACCCCTCCTGACTCAGAAGAAATAAAGGGGCAGGACCAGCGCTCCTGGGAGGCTCAAGACTTTCTTTCCGATGAACAGCCTCAATCAGAAGTCTTTTCCTGCCTATGGACTCTGACCAAATGTCCTGCCAGGAAGGAGTTAGACACCTGCAACCACAAAGATGAAAGACGTTTGGATGTGACCACAAGGGAGGAAGTGTCTTGTGCTGTTGATACAACTGCAATCACACCATCTCTTTTAAAAGCCCAAGCCCTCTCTCTACCTACAAAGCCAAATATGTGGAGGCCATGAACGGGGCCTCTGGAGGCTGACAGACCTGGGTTCAAATCCTGATTTTGCCACTTACTGTTTTTAAAACTTTGGACAGTTTCCTTAATTTTGCTGAGCCTCAGTGTCTGTGTTTGTAAATGGGAAAAAAAAAAAATTTCTTTCCTCACATTGCTGTGGTGAAGATTAAATGAGATAATGCCAGGCCTGTCATAAAGTAAGCGTTCCTTATATGCCAATTTGTAGTAGTATTTTCATGAGTTGTTAACTGGCTGAGATCTAGAAATATGGGGTCCCATATCTGCTGCCAGTTCCCTGGGTGATCTTAGGGCTGAGGATTGAACCTTCAATGACTCCTTATTACTTTCAGAACTAAGTCCAAACTCCCAAGCATTCCATCCCCAGCTACATTTTTCTCTTGAGAACTAGCTGGAGAGGTTGGTGGGGGCCAATCACACAGGGCATAGCAGGCGTTGCTATTTTTACACTAACAACAAGAGGGGAATTAGAAAGCCGTGGCATGCTCAAAGACCAGGACAGTTGGACTGCAAAACCTGTGCAATGATTGAGAGGAGAGGATGAGCCCTGAGGGCTATGAGCTTGGAAGTAGAGGACTTTTCATAAAGGGGCGTCTGGACTGAGTGGACCAAGCATCAACTCTCGCCCAATCCTAGCCTGGAGCCCATCTCAACCTTATGGCCCTGTCCCACTCCTAAGCATGAGCTAGTCCTCCAGCTTCCATTCCTTTGCGTGTTGTTCCCTCTGCTCAGCATACCTTTCTCCTTCCATTCTCCACCAGTCAAACTATATGTCTATTAGGTTTTGAGTAGGTGATACATACACAAGGTGAAAAGATTGAAAAGGTCCCAAGAGACACATGGTGGAAAAGAAGCCTTTCTCCCATCCTTTCCCAGCTCCCATTTCCTCCACGGAGACAGCCATCCCTACCCTTTCACTGCTGCCTGCCTGAGCCGGTCCTTGACCGATGTTAACGTGTAGATGCGTGGGTATGCACACATGTGTACCCCTTGTGCATATCGCACTCAGCATCAGCACACTTTTGGAGGCTCTCCCATCAGCCCAGCTAAGTCTTTTGTACAGCTTCACTGCGTTCTGTCATGTGTACGTTTACACTTTCCAGACTTTGCCAACACAAGCAGTGTTTTGGGGAATCACAGGCAGATTCCTAGAAGTGCAACTGCTGGGTCAGTATTCTGAGTGATTTTAACATTAATGGGTTTTCCAGACCCAAGAAAATGCTTCCTTCCACAAATGCATGTGTGTGTGCTGGAGTACACACTCTGGCCCACACACAACCATGCCCGCACTTGCGCACACACGGAGCTGTTGCCTGCTACTGCCCTCAGAGCCAAAGCACCAGTGTCCCAGTTCCCACGCCTATGTGGCCTCCACCCACAGCTCTTATTAGCCATTTCCTGCTGTGTCTGAACTTCTAGAGGATTGGGACCACCACACCTGTTCACATGTATCCCCAGCCTCTGCTCCCAGGCTTGCCTTGGGCTCCTGGGCAAAGGCAAGAAGGAGCCCGAACTCCTAGCACATAATGGGTCATCAACACTTGTTTTCCAGGTTTTTTTTTTATTCATATAAATTTATGGAGTACAAGTGCAATTACGCAACATACGTAGATTGGCATACTGGTCAAGTCAAAACTTATCATCTCCATCACCCAAGTAATGTATATTGTACTTATTAAGTAATTTCTTATCACCCACCTCCTCACCATTCAGAGGCTCCATTGTCTAGCATTCTATGTGCTAAGTCCATGTGTACACATTTTTTACCATCCACTTCTGAGTGAGAACATGCAATATTTGACTCCAGTTGCACTGGAGGATATTATTTTAACTAAAACAAGGCAGACACAGAAAGTCAAATATTGCAAAAGACAGGATTTCATTCTTTTTTATAGCTGAATGATTCGGCATTCCATTGTGTGTGTGTGAGTGTCGTATACCACTGCTTCTGTTTCTTTTTTCCGTCTTTTCTTTTCTTTCTTTCTTTGTTTTTTTTTGTTTTTTTTTTTCAGGTTCTCACTCCATTGCCCAGGCTGGGGTGCAGTGGCATGATCTCGGCTCACTACAGCCTTGAACCCCTGGGCTCAAATGATCTTCCCGCCTGGGCCTCCCAAGTAGCCTGTACTACCATGCCCAGCTAATTTTTAAACTTTTTGTAGATACAGGGTCTCCCTACGTTACCCAGGCTGGTCTCAAATTCCTGGCCAGTCCTCCCACCTCAGCCTCCCAAAATGCTGGGACTACAGGTGTGAATCACTGCACCCTGTTGCCTTTTCTTTATGCAGTCATTCACTGATGGACGTGTAGGTTGATTCCATATCTTAGCTACTGTGAATAGTGCTGCGAAAAACATGAGCTCAGATATCTGTTCAATATATTGACCAGCATTTCTTTTTTTTTTTTTTGAGACGGAGTTTTGCTCTTTTTGCCCAGGATGGAGTGCAATGGCGCGATCTCAGCTCACTGCAACCTCCACCTCCCGGGTTCAAGCGATTCTCCTACCTCAGCCTCCCGAGTAGCTGGGAGTGCAGGCATGCACCACCATGCCTGACTAATTTTGTATTTTTAGTACAGACGGGGTTTCTCCATGTTGGTCAGGCTGATCTTGAACTCCCGACCTCAGGTGATCCACCCGCCTCAGCCTCCCAAAATGCTGGGATTACAGGCGTGAGCCACCGCACCCGGCCGACCAGCATTTCTTAAATGAAGCTGTCCTGCCATGTTAAGTGGGAAGAAAGGGCTCCCTGGGAAGACCAGGGATTATTTCAGCTCTGACCGTCTGGACTGAAGCCAGGTTGGTCAGCAGCTTAGGCTTGGAGAGGCTTGTCTTCCTTGCAATACTAAAATAACTCTCTACTTCCTTGCAACCCCAAAATAACCCCTCCCAGCCCATTTTGGGCGGCTTCTTGGGGACTGATGCTGGAGTCACTTTCCAATACCCTCAACAGGCACCTGGAACATTTGAAGTGGTTGATTACAGGGGAAAAGTTCTGAGAATGAATAGTTCATGAGAATGAGGAACTGGGCGGTGCCGGGCAGCCACCTGCTCCAGCCCACCCCCAGCTGCCACACCCCCGAATCCTGATACAAAGCAGGAGGTCAGGGACCCTGTGCCCCTTTTCCCACCTTCCAATCCCATCACCCTCTGCTCGAACTTCCCCTCCACCTGCCGGAGACGTCTCAGGGCTCTTGGGATACAACCCACCATCTTTCTCCTCCAAACATTCACAGCGGCTGTTCTCTCTGGAATCTGCTTGTCCCGTGTCACTCAGTTACCTTGTTCCCATCTGTACCGATCTCAACTCGAATATCGCTTCCTTGGGGAAGCCTTCCATACCGACACCATGATACATTCTGGCGGCGCTATTTCCCTTTAGATAACCCTTAGCACAGCTGCCATCAATAAGCAGCTCCACCGTAGGTCCCAGACTGTGTCTCCTCCCACCCCTGTGATGGGCGCTCCAGATGTGTCTGCTGTGCTCACTGCTGTAGCGCAGTCCTCAGCACAGTGTCCTCACCTGGAAGCCGCTTGGTATGTGTCATGCTCATGAATGCTGTTTGCTGGCCATGCAGCTTTAGCCAATGACAAAAATGTTACTGGTAAGAACCTACCACGTGCCGGGCAGTAAGGGTTTTCCATCCCTTTACTGTCTTTATTTCACAGCCATCAAGTGAAGGAGAAGGTAGTAGCATCACCATTTTACAAATGAGAAAACTGAGGCTCAGAGAGTTGGAAGTCACGTCCCAAGGTCACAAAGCTATTTCAGCAACAGTGCTGGAATTGGAACCCAGATCTGTCCAATGTCCAGGTCCTTGCTTTCAGCCCACGGGCTCCCCTTCACTCCTCACGGTGTCTGTTCTGTAGAGTAAGGATCAAAGCACCTGCTTCACAGGGTTGCCATGATGCTCGCCCAGCAGGGGCATCAGGCACAGTGGTCGCTGCGTGGATGCTATTTTCTTTTCCTGTTGTACATTACTGCCTGGAAAATCAGATTTATCTTTCAGGCTGAGTGAGAAGGCCAATCAGGCCTTCACTGATTCCCCCAAATTGCTGGCCGCTTGGGTGCAA
This sequence comes from Piliocolobus tephrosceles, assembly GCF_002776525.5. Lineage (NCBI taxonomy): Eukaryota > Metazoa > Chordata > Mammalia > Primates > Cercopithecidae > Piliocolobus > Piliocolobus tephrosceles. The sequence continues at coordinate 114,765,361 of NC_045437.1, read as the reverse complement.
TTGCCAGGCTCCCACAGGGCTGTGTCTGGGGTTTAAGTACTTAAACCACAAAAGGGGTTTCACTTCCCGCTGAAAAGAGGAAAGAAAGTATTGGACTTGATTTGGTAAATTTGGAGGGGGAGCACATCCCAGTCCCCAGCTTGGTTGCTTTTCTAGATGGCCTCGCCCCTCTAGTTTTCAAACCGAGTGCACACCAGCGGCATTTCTTCTGTGGTTTCATGGGTTGGGGCCAGTGAGAGGGAGGCTGTGGCATCAGGCAGACCTGGGGCTGTCTGCCAAGTTCTACCTCTTTCTGTGGAAAGGTTCACCCTCCAAGCCCTGGTCCTCTTCACCACTAGGTGGAAAGATAGAAGAGAAGAGTGGTATTTTGTGTCTCACCACAACTCAATTCCTGGGAAGACACATTCTCATGGTGAATCACCAAGGACTCCACTAAGAAGAGAGCACTCCCAGGGCCTTGAAAACTCAACACTCTGCCCAATGGGATTTAAAAAACACCCCCTTTCTGCCCACCTCAGAAAGCACAAGCCTCTGCCTGAGGTGAGTACAAGGGAGGTAGAAGTGAGAGAGGATGGAGAAGTTACCTCTGGAAGACTTCCTGGAGGAGGTGACAGAGGAGGCCAGGGTTTGACAAAAGGGTAAGAGCTCTCTAGGTAAGGAAAGGCCTTCCAGGCAGTGAAAACAGCATGTGCAAAGGCACAGAATCAGAATGGGCCTGGCACTTCTCAGAATTAAATACCGCAGAACCAGATCAACGCTACAGGCAGCAGGTGCTGTACAATCTAACTCGGTACAAAGTGCAGAGAGGTTACTCCTGCTTTTAGGCATCTAGGAGGACTCAAGGAGACAGGTATCTGAGCTGGGCCTTGAAAGGAGAGTGGTTGAAGTGAATACAAGGAAGAGTGAAGCACCAGGCATAGGGGACGCAAAGGCAGAGACAGGAGGGAGAAGGCATGCTGCATCTGGGGACATGCTCGGTTGCCTAAGAGTCTGTGAAATTAACAGGCAGATGCTGGAGTGCTGGGTGAGACCCTGTTGGAAAGACAGGTTGAAGTCTGATCGAAGAACGGGCATTAAATACAGGCTAAAGGAGTTTGAGCTGAATTCGAATCCAGTCTCTGCCGCTTTCTAGGGGAATGACATCACCTGGCCTCTTTGAGCCTCAGTCTTCTCAACCGTTAAACGGAGATAATGATTTTCCTCACTCGTGGGGTTATGAGGATTCATTAATATTTTATGTACTATGTGTGGTGTCGCTTTGCCCAGGGCGATCCTGCAGGACAGTTGTGCCGTGGTTCGTTGAACCTTCTTCCCCCTGCACATGGCAGCTCAGATTGTTTTCCATTCTTGCCATTGCACATCTGCCAGTGGACATCCTTGTGCACATATCCTCATGATAGCAGTTGCATTGCCATGGGCTGGGCTCCCTGAAGGATGGCTTAGATCTAAGTGACCTAGAGGGCCATCCATTATGTATTGGAAATTTTAAAAGAAGTGAAGGAGAAGCAGTTGCTCAGTAGCATGTATGCTGTGTATGGACAGTGGCCGGGGTGTGTCCATGTGCATGCAGAGGCATGAGAAACACAGGAGGCCCCCACATACCAAATGGTCAGCAGCAGTCACTTCCTGGTGCAGGGGCGCAGGTGTGCGGTGACCCTGATTTTTGGCCCTTTCTGTACACCTCAAGGGTACTTGGCTTACTGGAATAAACCTGTCATCACTTTAGAAGTTTGAAAGGACAGTTTGAGAGACTATTTTTTGTTAGCTACGATGGTGACAATGATGGTGACAAGGATGACATGATTCTTCCTCACAGGCAAAGAGAAGCCATTGAAGGTTGCTCCATAAGGGGATGACATGGTCCTCTAAGGCAATCCTTCTGCCCACATGGGACAGGAGAGGATGGGAGGGAGACAGAGTGCTGTACAAAATCACCTGCCCTCAAAAAAGGTGACCAGAACTTACGGGAGCTGGGCTTTAAATAGGAATACAGCAGAAGTGGTTCTTCTTTGAAAACTCCGTGAAGAAAGGACTCACAGCTGTTTTGGTCATCACTGTCCTCCCAGCACCTGGAGTAGCATCTGACACATTCTGGGTTTTCAAAGAAATATGTGTTGAAAAGGACTGAGGAAGAGAAGGAGGGGCGGGAGGGGAGAGAAGGAAAGGATTTTCTAATTATAGGAGAGGCTGGTTCACTCAGATTTGAAGACCCCTCATCCAAACATAACTCAAATGTCAGCCTAATGCCAAAATACCTATACCCGGCTGTTGTGGTAAGTCAGAAAAAATTTTGATGAGAAATAGGGATTCTCAAAAAAAATACCCTGATTGCTACCCCCTCCAAAGTTAATTAAGTGTGGCGGTGAGACCCATGCTGTTTGGGCTATTTATATAATGAAAAGATCTGCTAAAAATAATACCCGGAGGTTCAGCTGCCAGGACTGGTGGCTGAGCCAGGGAGGGTGGCAGAAGGTGATCGGGAACCCTGATCCCTGCACGAACACAATCGTTATGATTGAATGATGCTTCTCGTATTCAGGTTGCAAACCGCTCCAGGAAAGAGCCTGGGAGAGGCTTAATTTATGTTTTATGGAGATTAGCTTGCTTCTGAGAAGAGGTTCCGCCATCAACTCGATTTCTGCACACTCTCAGAGCTCAGGAGATTGCCTGCTCTCTGAAAAACCAGGAGAAGCTGGTAGCGAAGGACCGGGGCGCGGAGCAGGGCCTCAGCTTGTTTCTCGCCAGCTGGAATCATATACAGCCACCACTGGCAGGGAGCCTTGGAGATTATCTGGTGACCAGGGGCTCTTATTTAACCAAGAGGCATTGCACATGCAGTTACTTTATTGAAGTAGTGTTTGCACTACTTCAATAGTGCAAAGGGAGGAAGGAGAAACCACCCAAATGCCCGTGAGAGGGTGATATGGTGATGATAGGATAAACCTATTCATGGTGAGCCTCCCCACAGACTGTTATGCAACCATTAGAAGGATTGAGTGAGTTCTGTCCCTGCTGACCTGGATGTGGGATCACGTGTTCTGCCAAGTAAGACCAGTAAGATTTAGAGATGTGTTCAGAGCAGGGGTGGCGTGGATGACAGGTGACGAACTGCAGACTAAATCTGGCCCTCTGCCTGGCTTTGTACAGCCTGTGGCTAAGAATGGTTTTTACATTTTTAAATTTTGGAAAAAGATCAAAAAGAGATTTTTGTGACACGTGAAAATGATACGAAATTTAAATTTCAGTGTTCATTACTGAAGTTTTGTTGGAGTGCAGCCACGCTCTTCTGTCTGCACGTCATCTGCATAGCTGCATTCTCACTGCAAAGGCAGAGCTGAGCCGTCACAGGCTGCTAGGCAGAACATGTTTATTACCTGACCCTTTGCTGAAAAAGTTTGTTGGCCACCGCCTTAGAGTATGATGACATTTTGCCAAAGAGCAGCACCAGATACTATTCTCAGCACTTCAGAGGAGTAGATTCGTTACATTTGTTTATTCATTCATTCATTTTATCCTTTATTCATCAGATGCTTAATGTCTGTCTGTGGGGCCAGGCACCAGGAACAAACAGATGCAGGCCCTCTTCTAGTGGAGCTGAAAGTCTGTGTCTAGATCCTTCTTTTCTCAGTACAAGCACTTCCAGCTTTTCCAACTCTTCTCACAAGTCTCAGTATCCAGCCCCTTGCATCCTGCCTCCCTTCTACCTCCCCATTATGTATCCTGATTGCCCGAGTCCCTCCCAAAGAGAGGTACCCAGACTGGCCCCATACTTCCTGGGGTCTTACCAAGAGGTTGAGATCTAGTAGAAGGATACATCTTGAATCGGGTCATGCTTTCTATCTGGTTTCAAGGTGCTTAACATCCAACCTTTGCCTTTTTAGCTCCTGCCCTCCACTGACTCCAGAGAGGGAGATCCCCAATACTTGACTCCATCACGCAGATGGGAGCGGGCACCAGCTATGGAGAGGGATACAGCTGTGTCTCCACATGACCCATCCTGCATGACACCAAAGCCACCGCCAGACAGTGCCTCGGATTCTATGCAAAACCTGGGGAGCAGAGACCTACCCCAGTCCCGGGAAGAAGCTAGCTCTGCAGGGGATCATCTGAGGACTGGAGTTTGATCCATGAACCTGGCTTCAAGGCTTTGCTTTTCTCTATTCTTCATTCATATTCATTCCCAACACCTTAGAAGGTGTTGCTTAATTTATTTCTAGAAAAGCAGCCCAGAGTCAGTCACTGAAGCCTCTTCCCTACCCCCCGGCCAAAAAAAAGAAAAAATTGGACACATTTTGGCTCTGTTGGGAGCCTGGAGTCCAGTGGTTGGCATAATTGTCACATTGGGAGCGGAGAAGAAGCAGCCAGGGGCCCTGGTCAGGGGACCGAGCCATAGGGCCCCAGCATGGCACCCAATGGCACAGCCTCTTCCTTTTGCCTGGACTCTACTGCCTGCAAGATCACCATCACCGTGGTCCTTGCGGTCCTCATCCTCATCACCATTGCTGGCAATGTGGTCGTCTGTCTGGCCGTGGGCTTGAACCGCCGGCTCCGCAACCTGACCAACTGCTTCATCGTGTCCTTGGCTGTCACTGACCTGCTCCTTGGCCTCCTGGTGCTGCCCTTCTCTGCCATCTACCAGCTGTCCTGCAAGTGGAGCTTTGGCAAGGTCTTCTGCAATATCTACACCAGCCTGGATGTGATGCTCTGCACAGCCTCCATTCTCAACCTCTTCATGATCAGCCTCGACCGGTACTGCGCTGTCATGGACCCACTGCGGTACCCTGTGCTGGTCACCCCGGTTCGGGTCGCCATCTCTCTGGTCTTAATTTGGGTCATCTCCATTACCCTGTCCTTCCTGTCTATCCACCTGGGGTGGAACAGCAGGAGCGAGACCAGCAAGGGTAATCATACCACCTCTAAGTGCAAAGTCCAGGTCAATGAAGTGTACGGGCTGGTGGATGGGCTGGTCACCTTCTACCTACCGCTGCTGATCATGTGCATCACCTACTACCGCATCTTCAAGGTCGCCCGGGACCAGGCCAAGAGGATCAATCACATTAGCTCCTGGAAGGCAGCCACCATCAGGGAGCACAAAGCCACAGTGACACTGGCTGCCGTCATGGGGGCCTTCATCATCTGCTGGTTTCCCTACTTCACCGCGTTTGTGTACCGTGGGCTGAGAGGGGATGATGCCATCAATGAGGTGTTAGAAGCCATCGTTCTGTGGCTGGGCTATGCCAACTCAGCCCTGAACCCCATCCTGTATGCTGCGCTGAACAGAGACTTCCGCACCGGGTACCAGCAGCTTTTCTGCTGCAGGCTTGCCAACCGCAACTCCCACAAAACTTCTGTGAGGTCCAACGCCTCTCAGCTGTCCAGGACCCAAAGCCGAGAACCCAGGCAACAGGAAGAGAAACCCCTGAAGCTCCAGGTGTGGAGTGGGACAGAAGTCACAGCCCCCCAGGGAGCCACAGACAGGTAATAGCCCTAGCTGTTGGTGCACAGGATGGGGGCACCGGGAGGGGATGCTACTGATGGGAATGATTTAAGGAGCTGCTGTTTAGATGGTGCTGGTTTCTGTTCTAGGCACTCTTCATGAGCACTTTGTAAACACCCTCTTGCTTAATCCTCCCAACGGCCCCCAAAGGGAGAACTTATTAGCTCCATTTTAAAAGGAGCATTTTAAAATTCTCAGAGGACTTGGCAAGGACCGCACAGCTGGGGCCTGAAGAGTGGCCACCTGACTTTGGAACTCGTGAGCCGTTTTTCCTAGCTACATTGTCCTTACAATTAGGAGTCTTATGTTTGAAGCCTGACTGCCACTAAGGAGTCGTAAGTGTTCAACGAACCCCTCCAGGATAGCACTCAAATAACCATGTCACCAATGCTGCCCCTTGATGGGGCTGTTGTGGGTTTAAATGAGAAACTCAGCTCAGTTCAGCATTTATTGAGCACCTACTATGCATCAGCTCTTACCGTGGGGGTGTGTAAGTTGGTGGGGAAAGAGGCCAGTGGAGTCAGAAAGGTGGGGCCTTGAAGGTAGCTGAGTTTGGGCATGATACTGTAGATTTTAGGAAAGGTAAAAGAGTTAGAAGCAAGGGTAAGGGTAACTTAAGCAGATCTATGCTTTGGAAAGAGGGCTCTGGGTACTCCTAAGATGTGGACCAGAGGATGAGACTGTAGATGAGGTGGTTGTGGCACTGACTCATGAGAGAGGAAAGAGAATAAAGCAAAATCAAGGAGGCCATAGATCTTAAAAGCTTGCAGACTCTCGGATGTTCAGAGTGCGGGAGATGCGAGTGAGGACCACAGGATTCCCTCTCCTGAGGGCACCAGGCAGAAAAGATGCACAGAATCAGAATGAGATTTGGATAAATTCACTGGTGACAAAGCCAGTGCAGGATCTTAAGGGAAACCACACCAAAGACCTGAGTGGCACCGAGGAAGCTCACTGTGGGGAGAGGCAGCTTACTGGTCTGGGCTTTCGCTGCTGAGAGGAGCAAATGAAAGGATGCTCAGAGGATACCTAGCACATAGAAGTTGCTCAATAAATGTTGCTTTCCTTTCTCTTCCCACAGACCATGGCTTTGCCTTCCAGGATGCTGGTCTGTGGAACTGACCCTTTCATTCATCTGTTTGTTCATTTGTTCATTCATTCATTTGCAAACATTCATCCAATTCCCACCACATGCCAGGAATTATGATGAATACTGGGGATGTAGAAATGAGATTTTTTTGGGTTTATGGTGATGAAGTTATGGAAAATCAGTGGCACAGCCCTGGTCTCAGCTCTGCCAGCACTCACCTTGTATCCTGAGCAAGTTCCTCCCCATCTCAGGCCTCGGTTTCCTCATCTCATAGAGAGTTGACCTACCCTCACCAGGCTTCCTACTTGCCTTCCAGAGTTGCCTGAAGCTCATGTGAGCGAAGGGACACAAACATGCTCTGCCGTCTCCCAACAGGACATAAGTCCACGCTGGAGCACTGAGCATCAGACTCAAGAAAAGCTTGTGTGGATGCTGCAGACCCACCAACAAGGGTTCCAGGTTCTGGAGTTGTGGGGGCAAAACTGCCTAGTGAGACCCCTGCATATTCCCTCTGGTCCTTGTAGCTGCCACCCCCATTCCCAGGGGTGGAGTGCCCCTCCATAGACTTGAATCTGGGGCCCTCTGCTCCCTCACCACTGTCCATCTGAAGAAAGCCTGTTGCTCCTGCATTGAACTGTGGCCTCAGGCCCTGGACCCTGCCCCTCAAATCCACCCTCCAAATGCACACCTGGAAACTTCCGCTTCCAGTCCTGATGGGCAAAACGCCCACCTACCATATCCTTGGCAATCTCTTATTCAGGAGGCAGCTGGAGTGCAGAGCCTACTCAGTTCACAAAGCTTAAAAAATAAAAAAATACAGGGATGTGGTTCGGCTAGAAGGTGGTTGCCGCTCCTGGGTTTAGTCTTGTGTATCAGACTCAAGAAAGACTCAAGGCAGACTCACTTTGTGTTTGCCGTTACTGGTTGGAGCCCTGGGTTAATAAGCCGCCTTTTCAGTGGAGTCCTTGAGCGAACCTCTTCATTCAATAAGCACTTAACAGCAATAGCTAACATTCACTGAGCACCCACTACTGGCCCGTTTTCCATGTCTGACATTGTTTCCAGGCATTCATTGTTCCTCGGGGGCATCCTACCCCCACCCCTGCACCAAGTGCTAAGGGCACGAAGTGAGATAGAGCATCTCCCACTCCCTGCCACCCTCGGCCACCTGCAATTGCTCCTGGTCTGGTCTAGTTAAGAAGCTGACTGGTCAGATACAGAGCCACACATGCCAAGGATTGAAGCCCGGATGGGGCTGGCACGTGGGCCCAGGAGCCCATCCCGGAGAGTAGACCTCTGAGCTTTTAAATGCAAATGAGAAAGACCCTTCCATCCAAGGCAGGACTGGACCCTTGAGACTCAGGGCCTCACTTCATCCTCCACACAACCCTGTGAAGCAGGGACTTGCTTAATCTCCACTTTACAGATGGGAAAACTGAGGCTCACAGAAGTCAAGTAAAGTGCCCCAAGGGACACAACCCAAAATTGCGATCTGAGCAACAACAGAAATAGCAGCACCTGCCATAGACTGTCCTCTGGGTGCCCAGCATGCTGCAGGGTATGAGTGTCCATCTCCTGTTCTGATCCTTGCGGGCACCCTGGGTGAGGGGCTGTGAAGAAAGCAAGGCCAGCAGAGAGGTGGTACCTGCCAGGGTCATACATGCAGCCATGGAGGCAGGGCCAGAGCCAAGTCCAGGGCCCATGTTCCTGGAGAGCACAGCTGTGGTCTGTCCTCCAGTGGTGCAGGGGCAGACGGCTTTGGCAGAGAAAGGTTGGGGAGCCAGTCAGAGGGCCCCACACCATGGTTGAGGGCATGGAGGGTGGAGGTAGCCAAGAACAGCCAGAGGTTGATACTCCCACCAAGACTGCCAGGGTGATCAGGGCCTCGTGTGTCCCTCGATAAGCTCGGCTCCCAGTTTCCCTGCTGGCTGATAGCATGTCCTTCCAGCTCTCCGTCTGGGGACAAACCTGCACTGACCCAGAGCCCTTATCACTGCCAAGACTGGGCTGTCTGCCTGAGCCAAGAATTCCAAAGGGAACTGAGCCAGCCTGCCCTGGGTGGGGTGGCGGCACCATCGGCCAAGGGGTGACTCCAGAAGATAGAGTGGCCAAGCTGGCTGGTCCTCTCTTCCCTGTGGCCAACTAGCAGCCACCCCACAACGTTCCTGCCCGGCCTCTACGAGTGCTCTTTGCAGCACACCCAGGGCCACTCACCCCACAGTCAGGGGCCCCGGCTGGTCCCACCATTCAAGAACCTGCTGGCCGCCTTGTGGGCAGATACCATCTGCCCCTCATCACCCCTCATCACCTCTCCCCTGTCTCCTCTCAGATACCCCTGCTCCCAGCCGCTCCCTGTCTGCTCCGTCACTCACAGTGAGCTCCCTAAATCATGAATCTCAGTGTAGTGCCCTGCTCAGGACCCTCCTCTGCCTCCCACGGCCGCCTGCACATAGGTAGTCCTGTGTCCATTTCCTGTGGCTGCCATAACAAATCCCCACCAGCCTACTGGCCAAACATAACACACGTTATTCTGTTGCAGTTCAGAAGGCCAGATGTCTGAGATCAAGGTGTTAGCAGGGCTGGTTCCTTCTGAAGGCTTCCAGAGAGCCTCCCTTTCCTTACCTTTCCCCACTTGTAGTTAGCCTGCATGCCTTGGCTTAGGGCCCCTCTCATATCACTCCAGCCTTTTGCTTCCAAGGTCACGTCACCTTCTGCTCTGCTGTAGCCAGCTCTCTCCCTCTACCTCCTTGTTAGAAAGACACTTGCAATTGCACTGAGGCCCGCCTGAGTAACCAACCCATGCTACTCTAGAGCCCCAGCTCACATTTCATAACGTCATCGAATCTGCAAAGTCCGTTTTGCCACATAAGGTAACGCTCTCAAGGGATTAGGATGTGGACGCGTTTGGGGGCCATTATCCAGCCTCCCACAAGTCCCAACCCTCTGGCCCATCCTGATTTGGTCCCTGCCCACCATCTTGCTGCCTTTCCTGCCACCCACCCAGCCCCATCCACCACCCTCTGCCCCAGCCAGAATAAACCACCCAGAGCTCAGTGAGAAGCATTTACCAAGGACTTGCCACCTGCCAGCACTGTTTGCGGTAGAGCAGTGAGCAAGTCTGAGGCCCTCTTCTCATAGGAATGTTACTCTACAGCAGGCATTCTCACAGTGTGGCCCCCACCCGCAGGGGACTCCCGGAAACAGAGGGGCTGGCCTGGGCCGCCAGCCTTAATGAGTGGCAGAGCTAGAATTTGAGCCCGAGTCTCTCTGATCCCAAAGCCTAGACTCTAGGATGAAATGCTCTCTGGATTTGAACTTGGCCCTGTTTTTGACTGTCACCTCAGTGCTAGCCCTACACATACCAGATGAGGAAATTGAGGCACAGGGAAGCAAGTGACCTGTCTGAGGTGTGAAGCAAACTCAGGAGAGGCTGGGAGGAGAACCCTGTGTTTCTGGACCCCTGCCTAGGTCTCTTTGAGCCCTTTCCCCACCCATTCACTTATTCATGGTAATCTCCCAAGGCGGGAGATAATATTCATTAGCACCTGGGCTATCACAGTCTCCGGGCGTGGCCGGTCCTCATGCCTACACAGTCCCTGGGCCTGTGCCTGTGGCTTCAATACTCCTGATGCCTGGAGGGCTGGATCACAGCTGGTGCCTCCACACTCCTTCCAGCTCTTCTTCTGTCCGCCCATCAGCTCAGCATCCCAACTGGCCCCTGACTGGCTCCCTGAATTTGCTTTCCTTCCCTCTGTGAGGTTTTCAGGCATAAGTTGGATTATACTCCACTTCTCCTATTCCTTAGAGTAAAACAGCAAATTCTTATTTCCATCTCCAAGGCCCTGCCCTGCCACGACCTCCTCTCCTCCCCTCTGACTCCCCTCAGCCCACATGGTGTCTAACCCCACGCAGGCTCCCCTCAGCCCAGGCCCTCTTCTTCCCCCTCTTGACTTACCCTACTGGTTTAACGTCTGCTCCCCTTAGACCGTAAGCTCCATAGGACAGGCCCCTGTCTGTGTTGTTCACTACTGGACCCTAACACGTAGCACTGTGCCTGGCACAGAACAGGCCCAGGAATATTGCTGGTTGAATAAAGGAATGAGTGAATGTCTTGTTATAGGCCCCCAAGAACCCTGAGAAGTGAACCCACCCCCACTGTAGAGATCAGGAAACCACGTCTCTAAGAGAGAAGTTCCAGAAACCTCATAAGAACTCAGAGATTCCTGGTTCCCCTTTTTAGCTTGGATGGCACGATAAGCCTCCCTGCAAATACTGGCATCGGGGCAGGCTTCCTGGCAGAACCCAGCACCAGCTCTGAATCACAGAACCGCGGGGTGGGAACAGCCTAACCCCTCTCCAGCTCCAGCACAGAAGAACCCGGGAAGGTGGTGCAACTTCTGGGCAATAGCATAGACAGCGAGCTCTGAGTCAGGATTGGAATCTGGAGTTCCCAACAACCTGGGCTGCGTCCACAGCATCGCCACGGCATGTCCTGGTTTGGCCAGAAGTCAAGGGCACAGCTTGAGGAGCAAGACTGACTTTATCTTTTGCTCCAAATCCAATCTCAGAAGATGAGGCTGCAACCATGTGTCTGATACACACACTTCTCAAGAAGAGCTGTTGCCCAGAAGATAAGTTTCCTTAAGGGCCTGAATGTGTTCACCCTTTCAGGAGCCCCAGCTTGTTCACTTATACACTCGGCTTTACTGAAATGCTCCCTTTAGCACGTGGTTTCAGTGTTCCTGCCCGGCCTCTATGAGTGCCCTTTGCATTACGCCCAGGGCAGCTCACGCCACAGTCAGGGGCCCCGGCTGGCCTCGCCACTCGGGAACCTTCTGGCTGCCTTGTGAAGCTGGAGCCCTGTCTCACAGCTGCTGGGGGTGCTCTCCTGGGGTGCTGGAGGGTGGGTCTGCCTGGTATGAGTCATGGCCCCACCACTTACTGGTTTGATGACCTCGGGCAAGTCACTCTCCAGTCTGAGCTGCAGCTTCTTTACAGTAAAATGCTGATAATCATCAGACTTACTTGGAAAAGTCAGAAAAGGTGTAAAGGGCACAGACATTTAGCATAATTCCTGGCATGTGACAGCTACTTCAGCAAATGAGAATTTTCATTATTCACCATCCATCTCGTTTTCTTGTTCCTGTCTGCCTGCCTGCCTTCTTTTTTCTTTCTTTCCATTTTATTGTAAGGTTTTTTCAAGCTACATTTGATATATTATAGAATTCACCTGTTTGAAGTGGACAGTTCAGTGGTTTCTAGTATATGCATGGAGTTGTGCATCTACAATCACAATCCATTTTGGAACATTTCACCACCCCCCGAAAGAAAGCCTGCACCTGGGAGCCGACCCCCACGCTCCCTGCGCTCCACGCCCTGCACTTTCACCCCAAGGTGGCCACGCGTCTGCTTTCGGCCTCTCTGGACCTGCCTGTGTGACATTTCATGGAACAGGTGCTCTTCTGTACCTGGCTCCCTCACTTAGCGTAACATTGCCACGGTGCTATCTTTATTTTCCACCTTTTCATCCTTTGCCTCTTTCTTCCATCCTTTTTGCTGTGATTTTTCCTTCCCCTGTTTCTTCTTTCCTTCCCTTTCTTCCCTCCAAGGGCCCATTTTTCCTTCCCCAAGTGTTCGGGCTTTAGGGTGGCTCGTGGCCTCTGCAGGCCCTGGGTGGAGAGCTCGAGGGTGCACCGTGGGCCACCGGGGCCCAAATCCCTGCCCGCCCAGCTTCTCAGGGCCCGCACTTCTGCACAGCAGCCACGTGGAGCAACGGTGCCAGCACACAGTTAATCTTCTTCCTCTTCTGTCTCTTCAGAGAGTTTGGGGAGTGAGAGCCCCTCCCACTCCTGGAGAGGAAGTCAGGGGAAGGAGAGCAGAGAGGAGGTGGGAAGCCCTTTACAGCCACAAAAGTCAAGGAGAATAAATCGTGGCCCCCCAGGAGTCACTGAAAGGTAGAGAACCTTCGTACATGGGTCTGGGGATGGTGACTGGAAGCCATCTGGAGACTCTGGCTTCTACCTGTGAACCCCTCCTTCCCCTCCCCTGCCCTGCCTTTACCCTGATCTACACCTCCTGGCTCCCTCTGAGCTGGTCTGAAGGTGCTACCTTCCCAGGAACTGAGATGGGGTGGGAAGGGGCACCATGCCTTCGGGGCCACTGCTAGTACATTTGTACCCTTAAGAAGGGGCATGGCGGCTGGGCGTGGTGGCTCACGCCTGTAATACTGGCACTTTGGGAGGCTGAAGCGGTGGACCACCTAAGGTCAGGAGTTTGAGACCAGCCTGACCAACATGGTGAAACCCCATCTCTATTAAAAATACAAAAATTAGCTAGGAGTGGTGGTGCATGCCTGTAATCCCAGCTGCTCAGGAGGCTGAAGCAGGAGAATCGTTTGAAACTGGGAGGCGGAGGTTGCAGTGCACTCCAGCCTAGGTGACAGAGCCAAACTCCATCCCAAAAAAAAAAAAAAAAAAAAAAAAAAGGCACAGAAAGGTGAACAAATGAGGAAAAGGCCCTTCCTCCAGGGGACCCGGCCCAGGGTGCACAGCCTGGCAAGCAGAGGAAGGGCTTGTTGCAGGCCCTTGCCCCCTTCACCTGATGCCTTTGTGCAGAGAACGGCCTGCACAACCGTATGAGGGCTGCATACTTTCCAAACCCTTCAGGAGACAGCCCAGCAAAAGGCAGGGGTCAGAAAGCTTTTGCTGCAAAGGGCCAGATAGCAAATATTTTAGGCTGTGCAGCCCATTTGATCCCTGTTGCAGTGCCGCATCTCTGCCCTTGTAGGGTGAAAGCAGCCACAGACCGTACACAAATGAATGGAGATGGCTGTGTTCTCATAACACTGTATTTATGAACACAAAAATTTGAGCTGCATATCATTTCCACAGGGTCACAAAATGTTATTCTATTATTTTTCAACCATTTCAACAAAAACAGGTGGTGGGCTCAATTTGCCTGTGGGCTATCGTTTGCCAGCCCTGGTGTGGGGGAAGAAATGTGTGTCATTTCCAGCCCCTGGCTGTGTGACCTTGGGCAGGTGGCTTGCCCTCTCTGAGCCTCAGCATGCTCATCTGCAAAATGGAGATAAAAATGCCTCCCTGAGAGAACTAGGATAAGATTTAGCACCAATTTATGCAAAGCGCCTGGCACAGAGCAAATGCTTAGTAAGTGGCAGCCTTTATTTATTTATTTATTTTCCCCATGGCCCATTTGCCAAGGAGCAGCTGGAAAGTTCAGGGCAGGCTCTGTGGATGCATGTCTCAGCTGTGCTACTGAATTGTTCCAGGGGGGTCCTGACCCTAAGCCTGGTGCCCCCCATCTGAAAACGGGAGACTTGGATCGATATCCGGGGACCATTCCAACACTAACTATATATAAATACTTAACAACGGAGAGTGCATGCCAACCCCCCAACTGTGTTGTGTCAAGAATCTTCTGGCAAGGGTGGTGAGGAACGTGTTTTTCATACTAATGAGTCTCTCGAAGTGTGGAGGCAAATTCAGTAAAGTATGTCCTTGTCACGACTTGAGTTGCCGGTTCAGGAGTCAGGGGCAGGTGAGGGTGCAGGCTGGGCACAGGGCGGGACTGCTGAGAGAGCCCCAGCCATGGGGACAGGAGACCAGACCAGACTTCCTCATTCCCTGCCACAGATTGGCTGTGTGAGCTTGGAGAGATCGCATCCCTCTCTTGAGTCCCAATTTCCCCATCTGTAAAAGAGAGCTAAGCATTCTGGCAGCTGTCCCTGTCCCTGAAGCAGCAGTGGTGAGTCACAGGGCTCCCTGTTTTGGGGTGTTCATTACACTCGCAGTGGCTGTTTGTGGCAGAGCATTCAGAGAGTGAAGGGGGTGTGCCTGCATTGCAGGGTGTACACAGCCCTTGAGGATCTCCTGGGGTAGGAGGACCATTCCCTCCCCGCCCTGCCTGGAGATAGGAAGTCAAGGTGGTCCCGACTGCCCCAAACTAGCAGGTGGTGCTACACAGCCATCTGTGTGCCTGCTTCTCCTGTCTCTGATCCATGCAGAAAGCTGCAGAAGGTAGCGAGGGCCTCACAGACGGGAGGTCACAGGTCCATGGAGGACACTCAGTCCCTCCTCATGTGAGGACTGACCACATCCCTTTGTCATCCAGGGACAGACTGTCAGGGTGGGTGGCAGGGCTGTCCCCAATGCCCAGAGGATTCAGGGAACTTCTCCTTCTCATGCTGAATCTGGAGACACAGAGTTTTAAAACTTACTGTGAAAATGGAAGATAAAATGGAAAGTCATAGAGAATCCCATGTCTGTTGCCATCCTTCCTAGTCCCTGAAGTCACAGCTCTACGCTCCCTTCCCATCTTGGTCTGGGTGCAGACACGGTCTTAATATCATGGTGGTAAGAGGATGCACACGCTCTTGTTCTGCCCTGCTTTTGTTCCACCTGGTGTTCGTTCCTGAGCAGGCTGCAAGTCTCTCCCTTTTGTGGCTGCTGAGTTTCCTGCTGTCTCCCCCATTCACTCGTCCCTTACGAGACACTCTCACGAACTGGGAAACCATCTGTGACATGGCGGCGGTCTGTTGCCAGAGCTCTGAAGGCTGACCTCCCCAGTTGGCTGGCTGGCTGACATGGGGCGAGTGACTTCCTCTCTCTCAAACTCTGTGTCTTCTTCATCTGAAAAATGGGGCTGATCATTCCAGGGCCTCCCTTCCAGGGCTGGGGAAGGAACAGCTGAGTGAGTGCCCGTGCCCCAGTAGTGGAGCTTGGCACGCACACCTGGACGTGCCCAGGTGTAGGATACTTTGTTTTATTCTGCTCTGGGACCTTACAGGCTACCACTTCACAGATGATGGAAAAACTTAAATTTTCCAGGTCAGGGAAATTTTCCAGGTCAGGGAGCTCAGCCACTTCCAGTAGTAAACATGGTGGCTTTGGAAATGGCACACAGTCCGTACGGGCTTCTCTCCCCTCCCCACCTGCATCCCCCCAGTGTAAGTCCCCAGAGGCTGTCTGGCCCCAGTGGCATTCTCTGGGTCACTCCAGACCTGTCTTGTCAGCTTCTCTATCCATGGCAGCCACGTGAACATAGTTGGCCGGCTCCTGGGCTCTCCCTGGCGCTGTCCAAAGCCAGCTACATCCCCCTGCAGGCCTTTGCCTCTGCTATGGGTCCCCACCCCTAGGATACCCTAGCAGGCAGTCCCCAAGGCTCAGCCATGTGCTGAGGCTCACTGTGGGCTCTGGGAGATTTTAATGATCTCCTGCAGCCCCTGTGGAGGAGAGGAAGGAGGAACTGGGGTGCAGCTTGAGGCCTCCTAGCTGCTATTTCTGTTCCCCTGCAGGGGCCCCTTCCTCTGAGACAGCCTTGTTCTGAGATTCTAGATGGGAAGTGAAGCACAGCCTCTGTGCTTTCAGACCCCCCAAACTCACTTTCTAGTGACTCCCGCTCCCCTGCCATCCAGGTTTTGACCCAATAGGAGAGTGTTGGGAGTAGGGAGCAGGGCCCAGCGTAGCATCTAACTCAGCCTACCACCCCACTCCCAGGTGGTGCCCCCTTCACCCTGGGTTGTGGGGAACGGCTCACAGGGGCTCTTGCAAACCTAAAGCACATTGACTCTCTCTCCACCGTTTCTGTTTGGGACTTAAGAAATTGTCTCTGCCTTCACCTGCCATTGCTGCCTGAGTGGCAGGACCAGTGCCGATGACACAGAGAAGCCAGGGCCAGGAGCCATGCAGTCTCCCTGCATTGCAAAGTCCAGCCCAGCCTGCCCCACCTGACAAGCATCTCACGCCGCCCAGCACGTTGACCCTCTCCCAACAATTACCTGGTAATGGTGACTACTAACCATCGCTACCCTGGTAATGGTTGAGGCTGGTGGAGTCAGACCTTAGGGAGCTGGCTGACCTTGGGCATGCGGATTAACCTTTCCAAGCCTCGGTGTCTTCACTTGTCAAAGGGGATGTTACTAGTACCTGTTTCAAAAAGCTGTTACAAGGATTAAAGGAAAGAATAATACAGAGGCTGGAGAACAGTGTCCAGCACACGGTGAGCCCCAGAGGTACACCAGCTCGCGCGGGAGTAGGTGCGAGAAAACGCTTCCCTATTGTTGCATCTGGCTGTTGTCTCTTCTTCTCTCTACGATAAACATCTTCATGCAGGGAACACTTTGTTTCTTTCAGATCATTTCCCTAGAAACGGAATTTCTGGAAACAATTACTGGCTAAAGGGGAGGGGTATTTGAAGCCTTTTGCCACACTTCGCCTCGCTGTTTTCTAGACAGGCTGTGGGGGCCTCCCTGCTGCCAGCCCCATCAGGTTATTACTTCCTCGAAGCTACATCAGCAAGAGGACCCTAGAAGTGCTGTGGGGGCAGCAGACTAAGGCAGAGGGCATAGACCGCAAGGAGAAGGGGTCACCAGCATTTAAGGATGGGCGAGGGGACAGGGAAGAGGGGAGAGGAATCCTCGAAGGGGCTGAGAAGGAACCATCTGAGAGGTCCCCAGGTCCAAGGCCTGAGCCATTCAGAGGCTACAGAGCCAGTAAAGGTCTCAAACCAAAGAAACTGGCACGGCGATTCAGGGGCTACACCCAGGACGCAGCACTCAACACGCCCAGGCAATTCCCAGCTCTGCCAGGCACTGCTCAAGGCCCGGGGCAAACAGTAGGCTTCTCTGAACCTCAGTTTCCCCATCCACAAAATGGGCGTGACACTTCGCCTGCCTCTCAGAGCTGGGACGTAATGAGGGATCGTGACTGATACTGAGAAGTGCCTGTGTGTGAGCCGCCGTTGGCATGAGTGGGCAGTGGCCTGTGGCCTGGGGGTGTCCTTCAGTTTGAAAAAAACATTTCACAGTTTTGAGGAGAGGGTGCGTGAAGTCAGCCCATCTCAAAGTGGCAGTTATTGAAAAGTTCGAGCAGCTGGGCGGGGCAAACACAGTCCAGGACTTGGGAGACCTGAGTGTGACCCCGATTCTGGAGCAGTGTGGGCCAACTCTGGGCCCCCTCTGAGTTCGGCCTTGTGCATTATAAGGCGGGGAGCCCCCCACTTTGCCGTGGGGCCGACCTGGACTTCTCAAGACTCCGCCACTTACTGTGAGTCCTGGGCAAGTGACTGAAGTTCTTTGGGCGAAGACGCCCTCATCTGTTAGAGATAAGAACAGGATAAATATCTATCATATCAATCATGTGGATGTTGTAAAAGTTAAGCGACAGTGTGGATGTTAAGGGCCTCCTCCATGCATACTCTTGTGGTTTTATTACCAGCAATCCTAGGTCAGTAGCAGGAAGTGGATGGCAGGGAGGTGGGGGAGGGACTTCACAGGAAGTAGGGCTCTCACGCCTTCACTTCTTCCACTGGACGGGCTACAACACACTCAGCGCCGCCTACTAGCTGTGTGACCCCCTTGCCAGGTCTTCTAACCTCTCTGTGCCTTAACTTCCTCTTCTGTAAGACAGGGAGAATCTCAGCACCTGCCCCATGGGGTTGGGGTGAGAAGGAACTGAGTTAAGACATAGGAAATGCTAGAGACAGGCGGCAGTGCAGCAGGAGCTCAGCGGATGGTAGCCTTGCGTGGTAGTTCTTAGGGCTCAGCCCAGGCTTTGCGCCTAGCGGAGGTGGCAGGAGCCCAGTTCCTCTGCTCACCAGCTGTGTGACTTCAGTCAGGGCGCTCAACCCCAGGGAAGGCCAGTCCCCTCTTCTGGGAAGTCCCTGCTAGCATGACTGCTGGTGGGGTGGGGGATCCCAGGCTGAGCACCCAGTGCATGCTCAAAGACCGTGCTGAGTCACATATTTTGCCTAAAGTTTTACCTTTAAAGAGGATGCCCATGAAAATTGCCCAGACCCACTCCCCTGCAACCTCATCTCTCCCAGCAGTGAGTGAATATGCTTTGCCAGAGAATACCCCCATTCCCTCACTGGGGTATTCACCGCCCCATGCAGTCATAGAATTTGAAGAAGGGCTGTCCGGGCCACAGACTGAGTCCAGTCGTTGTTCAATTCATGACACTCCCCCTGCTCTACAGACTTCAGTGGCTCCCCAGTGCCTGCCAGATCACACACAAATTCCTCAATCAAGACCTTCATGCTCCGACTACAGAATCCTTTTCTGCCCTTCTTATCTTCTTCCGCCCCATGCTTCTTCCTCTTCAGCTGAGATAGGCCATTTCCTGTTCTCAGAGAATACCCCACAGCTCAGGCTGCTGTCTGCCTGAAGAGCCTTACCCACCTTCCCAAACACCCCTCATGGCAACAGGCCCAACTCAAATGCCACCTGCTCCATGTAGCCTCCCGTGAACTCCAGAGCCAGAAATGGCTTTTGTGCCACACAGTCTTGCTGGTGCATGCCCACTCACACTCACGGGCAACACACCCATGCACACTCAGGCACTGGAGCACACACACGCTCTTGTGTGCAAGCAGACCTGCCCTTGTGTGTAGTTTACACCTGTGCATACACTGGCACACCTACCTGCAGACGCTCGCTTACAGGCTCCTGTTATCACACAGGCAGTTTTGTTTTTACACTGCAGCAATTAACCCAAACGTTTTCTCACCCTTGAGTTGCTGGAGACCGGCAGCCCTGCCCAGATCATCTCCATGTCCCTCGTATTATCCCTCTGTACCGTTTTGCCTGATCCATTTAGCCTGCCCCACAGGAAGCAGCATGTCATCGTGGGAGGGAAGCGTGCTTTGAAGTCAGATAGCCCTGGGTTCAGATTTGAGCGTTGCTACTGTGTGACCTGGGGCAGCTCCTACTTACGTGGAGCCTCATGTTCATGGTCTGTTAAATGCACACACCTGTTCTAGCTTTATCGTACCTTTGAGAAAGTTAAACAGAAAAAAGATGCAAAACACATAGCTCAGGCCCCAGAACACGAGCACTTAGTAAATGCTACTTCTTGCCAGGCATTTATTCATTCACCAGCAAATTCAGGGATCCTGCTAGAGTCACAGCCAGCCCCTCCCTCTGGCAGCCTCCAAGTCAGGTCCAAGGCTGTAGCTCAGGAGTGTTCAGGAATAGGGGTCCCAGGAGCTCCCTCATCACGATTCCCTTTGTGGATCTAAAGCTCCCAGACCCTCACTTTCCTTTTATCATGGAAGATATTAAAAAGGGGTTCAGGCCTGTGACTGACAACTGTTGATCTCAAGTAAGTCCCATGGGGTTCATTTCACCTCACTGGGTGCAAAAGCAAACCCAGGATGTTTGCAAAGCTCTTGCTGGGAGTCTCCCCGGCCTGCTCATGCTGCCTGTTAACGCAGGATGAAGTGAGCCCTGCCTTAAAGGGGGATCCCTGCCATTCCCACCGCCCCTCAGTCTCCACTTCTTCAAAGCAGACCCTGGGGGCAGGCAAACCCTCTGTGCTTACTTCCAGAAAGCCAGGAGAAGGCCTTGAGAAAAGAATTCCTTTCATGAGCAGAGGGCTGAAGTGTGGTCATTTGGGCATATTGGGTAATGTTGGTTTGTGGCAGAGAACAAGGGGGAATGAAAAGAACACCGTGACTGGTCTCCAGGTGACTTTGTGTCCTGAAATTTCCACCACGGCATATTTTAAAACAACCAAAAAATAGGTATGGCCTAGAGGAAAGGGTCGCCCCCAATTTTTGCAAAAGCCTAAGGCAATAAGAAAGACCTCTCGTGAGGTGGGTTGTGGCTGGCCCCAAGGGTAGGAGCCAACCCCTCTTCTCCCCAACCTCCCGCACTTCCATTTCCTCTTAAAGGAGTGACGTCCTGGTGACCCAGTTCCCAGGATGAAACTGACCCTCTCAGTCTGGGGTTTCTGTGTGTTGTTCAGTACAGGATCAACCCAGAGCCTCAGCACACAGTCACTCTACTGTCAGGTTTTTATTTGTTTGGTTGGTTTTTTTTTTAATTTGAGACAGAGTCTCTGTCTGTCTCCCAGGCTGGAGTGCAGTGGCGCCATCTCGGCTCACTGCAAGCTCCGCCTCCTGGGTTCATGCCATTGTCCTGCCTCAGCCTCCCGAGTAGCTGGGACTACAGGCGCCCGCCACCACGCCTGGCTAATTTTTTGTATTTTTAGTAGAGACGGGGTTTCACTGTGTTAGCCAGGATGGTCTCGATCTGATCTCCTGACCTCGTGATCCGCCCACCTCAGCCTCCCAAAGTGCTGGGATTCCAGGCATGAGCTACTGTCAGTTTTTAGGGACCCTCAGGGACAAAACATTTACAAAGGAGGAGAAAGAGAAGGATTCCCTGAAATTTCAAAACATTCCACTTCTCCCATCTCATCTCATGGCTTTCACAGCCTCTTCTTCAGGACTTCTCCTGTTGTACAGATGTGGAGAGGGACTGAGGAACGGAGAGGGATGGAATTGTCTGAGACCCAGCAGCGGTGGATAAGGAAGGCTCAGACAGAATGCAGGACTCCTGGTTCTGAATCTCACACCTCCTCCCATTCACTCCTAGCACGCAGCTGCTGCTCAGATGTTTGTTGAAGTGGTAAACCTCCCTCACGGTCTCCCTCCGGGGCTCCTGCCCACAAGACTCTTACAGGCTGGCGGTGAGAAGGTAGATGGTGAAATGAAGCCAGAAAGTGGGTACCTGCTACTGGAGACAGCCGGGGAGAAGCTCGACTGCTTCTGACCATCTGTGAAATTGGGAAGTCAGAAGACAGGAGAATCATTATCCAAACTGAGATTTATTGGGGTTCTCATTCATTCGTTAACACAATGAACACCTACTATGAACTTGGACAAGGTAGATGATGAAAGATCCAATGCCTGCCTTTATGACACTCCTGTTTCAGTCCAGGAGACAGACAAGTAAGCTGACACCTAACCCAGGGACATAAGTGCCTCGGCAAAGGGGCTGCAGGAGCCAGGAGGGAACCAGTAATTCTGGGGGACCTCAGAGACAGCTGCCCAGAGGAGATGATACTGAGCAGAGTATTGAAACAGGAGAAATTGGCCAGGCATGGTGGCTCACACCTGTAATCCCAGCACTTTGGGAGGCCGAGGCAGACAGATCACGACGTCAGTTTGAGACCAGCCTGACCAACATGGTGAAACCCCGTCCCTACTAAAAATAATTTAAAAATTAGCTGGGCATGCACCTGTAATCCCAGCTACTCAGGAGGCTGAGGGAGGACAAATGCTTGAACCCGGGAAGTGAAGGTTGCAGTGACCTGAGGTCGTGCCATTGCAGTCCAGCCTGGGCGACAAAGCAAGACTCTGTCTCAGAAAAAAAAAAAAAAAGTAAAGACACAGGATAAATTGACCAGCAAAGAAGAACATGCAGGAATTTAAAGCAGTGTGAATAACAAAATCTGTACAAAGGCACAGATGCAAGAAACAGCAGGGCAACACATACAGATGGTGGTTCTGTCTGATCATTTGTATGATAAGCAGTGGAGGGAAATGGGAAGGGGCACTGGCATTCATCATCTGTTGTCCTCACATTAGCCTCGTGAGGCTGCTATTATTAACTCATTTCACAGATGAGAAAACCGAGGCTCAGGGCAGGGCTGAGCAAAGCTACCCACACCCAGTAGCTCTGAAACCGGGTCCTGTCCCCTGGTGGCTGAACATATTATAACACCATCCATGTAAAAACACGAGATTCAGATTCAAATGACATTTATTTAGGAATATGATTAGTCTGAACCCTCTTAATTGCAAGTAGCAGAAACCCAGTTAAAAGAGCATGGAGTTTGGGAGACAGGTAACTGACTCATAGAACTGAAGAGACTAAGAGTAGTTTCAAGCGTGGCTGGACCCAAGGGCTCAAATGTCCTCAGGAATTTGTCTTTCTCCAACTTTCAACTCGGCTTTCCACTGTGTTGACTTCATCCTCAGGCGGGGTCTTCCCACAGAGCCACCAGTGGGTGCAAGCTTCTACCTTAACATCTTTGCAGACTCAGTGGAAAAGTATATCCCTTTCCTACTATTCCAACAAAAAGCTCCAGGCTTCAGTTTCATTGGCTGGATTGGGTCTTATGTCAATCCCCGAACCAACTGTCACATACCCAACCCTGAAGCCAGGGCAAAGGGATATAGGTCAACTCCACCTAATCTACAAGGACAAAAAGTGGGGAAGGTCGAATTCCAAAGAAGAATCAAGGTGCTGTTAGCATGAGAAGGGGAATGGAGGATGGAAATGTGAAAATGACATGTTTATTACAAACACTTACTGTTCAGCAGATGCCGTGTTATACACACCTATAACCCCATTAACATCCACTAGCTTCCAGTGTTCTGGCTCAGGGCAAAGAGGGGCCATGGGACCATGAAGCGGGTTGAAGAAGATTAAACCTACTAGAATCTTTGCAAGTGGTAGGTTGGTGCAAAAGTAATTGCAGTTTTTGCCATTAAAAGTAATCTATACTAGAGTCTACACAGCATGGGAGTCCCAGTTTGGTGTTTCATCCCAGCTTATGCACAGCATGGGGAGCAAGTCAAGTAAGAGAGAGAAGGACTCCTGCCACTGGGCTTTTTAAAGCTAAATGTGCATGTCAAAATGCCTTGGATAATCACTTAAAAACCAGAAGGTAGAGATTCCATATGGTATGGAGGAAAGAGAACGAGAAAAAGAAATCAACTTAAAACAAGAAAAGAGGGGGGGAAATTTAGAAAAAAATGGGACAAATGTAAAGCACAAAAACAGATGGAAGAAATGAATGAAAATAAATCAGTAATTACAGTGAATATAAATGGAATAAATTGGCCAATTAAAAAAATACAAAGATTGTCAGGCTTGGTTTTTTAAATCCAAACAAATGTTTTTACAAGAGACTTAAAATATAAAGAACATAATTTTTGAAGGCATAGGAAGGAAAAAAAGATGTACCCGGCAAATACTAACTGAAAGAAATCTGAGTAGCTATAAGCAAAAGTATACCAACTTTTTTTTTTTTGAGATGGAGTCTCACTATGTTGTCCAGCCTGGAGTGCAGTGGTGGGATCTCGGCTCACTGTAAGCTCTGCCTCCTGAGTTCACGCCATTCTCCTGCCTCAGCTTCCTAAGTAGATGACACCTGCCACCACGGCTGGCTAATTTTTTTTTTTTTTTTTTTTTTTTGTATTTTTAGTAGGGACAGGGTTTTACCTTGTTAGCCAGGATTGTCTCTATCTCCTGACCTCAGATCCGCCCGCCTCAGCCTCCCAAAGTGCTGGGATTACAGGCATGAGCCACCGTACCCGGCCACAGTATACCATCTTTAAAGATAAATATGGTCACCATATTTTGATAAAGAGTTCAGTTCACCCGAAAGGTACATTTTAAATTTGTATGTACCAAATAACCCTGCTTTAAAAATATGTAAAGTTGACAGAACTACAAAGAGAAATTGACAAATAATCATTAGAGCAGAAAATGTATAATATACCTCTATCAAAATTCACAGATTAAACTATGATAAAATAGTAATTAATATTTGGGAAACACAAAATGCTTAGAACACTGTATCTAACAACTAGAGAGTACATATTCCTTTGAAGCACATATGGAACATTTAAAAAGCTGACCATGTATTAGGCTAAGAAGTATGTATCAGCATATTTCAAGGCATTGAATATGCTTCATACAGAATAATTATCTGACTACAACAAAATTAATAACAAAACTCTTACATAGTTGTAAACATTTTTAATAGATCATGGGATGAAGAAAAAATAATTATGGATATTAGAAAAAATTTTAAAGTAAACGACAATGAAAATACTGCACATCAAAGCTTATAGGATGCCACTAAAACACTACTCAAAAGGAAATATATAGCCTTAATGGCTCATATTTTTAAAAGCAAATTTGAAATGTAATGATTTAAACTGCCAATTTAGGAGTTAAAAAGAAAAACAAAATAAATTCAAAGATAATTAAAGAAAGGAAACGGTAGAGACAAAGGAAGAAATTAATGAAACAGAAGACAAAGATTTAATAAGGAGAAGAGCAGCAAAACCAAACTTTCGTACTTTGAAAAGTTCTGGCAAAATTTGTTAAGATAACAGAATAAACAACATAAGTAAAGACTATGAATAATAAAGGGGAGATATTAATATAGATGTTACAGAGATCAAAAAAGATAATAAGAACATTATGATCAATTTTATGCCCAAAACAAGAAAAAACTAAGGTGAAGTGAATAAGTAAACAGAACTTGCCAAAACTGACTTGGGAAGAAATAGAAAACCTGAATGGCCCTATAACCATTAAAAATAACTAAAATGACAGGCTCACTTTGGCAGCTCATATACTAAAATTGGGGCCATACAGAAAAGATTAGCATGGTTCCTGTGCAAGTATGACATGCAAATTCATGAGAATTCCATATTTTAAAAATAAATACATAATATGAATAAAACACCAATAGTATTTGGTTTTGCAAATGAGTTCTACCAGACACTCAAAGAAAAGAGATCACTGTGCAGTCCTATACAAAAACTCTCTCGGAGGAGAGAAGAAAAGAGAAACTCTCCTATTTATTTTATGAGAACAGATTTAAAAATAAGTATGAAAAAGGAAATTACAAGCTAATCAGAAACATGAACATAGTTAACAAAGATTTCAGAGCATTAGAAAACATAATCATGCAATATTTTTAAAGAAAAATATAATTCCTCATGACCAAGTTAGATTTATACAGAAACAGAAGGTTGCTTTAATATTAGAAATGTTACTAATGTCATTCCGCTCATCAACAAATAAAAGAAGAAAAAAGTCTTTGTGACTATTGTATCAATAGAAGCAGAAAAAAAACACTGGGTAAGTTTAAGCATTTATTCACGATTTGAGACACAAAACAAAATATCCAAGCACATTCTGAACAGAAGGAAACTTCCTTAACCTGAGGAAATACTAATAAACTACTTCTAAAATAGCGAGCAGAGATGGCCATCACACTTCTATTCAACATATTACCAGAGATCAGTCCAGTAAGACAAGAAAAATAAATTAAAAAAATAAAAAGGGGGAAAAAACAAAACTATTATTATTCACAGCTAATAACCATCCTCTATACAAAAATCAGAAAGTATCTACAAATTGTTGTCATGAATAAGAAAGCTGAGGAGCATTGCCAGGCATAAAAATCAACGTACATTGTCAGCTTTTGAAAACTACCACTTATAAGAACAATCAGAAAATTAGACATTGAAGAAGAGTTAAATAAATCTTTCAATGATTATATACTTTTCTTCATAAAAACCTGGTATGTCTTTTGTTAGATGAGTACCTGGGTGCCTTGTAATTTTGGTTGTTATTATAAGTGGTCTTGCTACCTATTTCTGATACATAGAGAATTGGACTGCATATATGCAACTGAATTTTGTATACTGATCTTATGTGCAATACCCTTGTTATACCCTATAATTCAAATGACTCATAGATTCTGGAGGAAAAGACTCAATTTTATAAAGATGTTTCTCCTTGCCAAATTAATCTGTATGTTCAGAACAATTCCCATTAATCCAAACAGTGTTCTCATAGAAATGGACAAGCCGATTCTAAAATCTGTACTGTTGAGAATAGGGTCAGGAATAGCCAAGTCTTTTCTAAAGAGGAAAAAACTAAGATATAGCAATTACGTCCTTGGTGGTAATGCTGCAAGAATAGACAAATAGACTAGTGGAAAAGGATAGAGAATTCAGCTAGCACTCAAACACCTATGCACCAGGGGACAGGTTCAGCGAAGTCCCGAGCAGCATTTCTTGTAATGGTAAAAAACTGGAAACAATCCAGATGTCCTTTAACAGATAAGTGCATAAATAAATTGAAGTCTATTCATACAGTGAAATACCATTTTTAAAAAATTACAGCACATTTTAAACATATACATAGTAAGGCTCCCTGAACCCATCACACAGATGTAAACAGTTATCAACTTATGCCCAATCTTTTGTTTTGTTTGTTTGTTTTTAACTGCTCCTTATGGAGCAGGACTACCTACCCCCCAACACACACAGGACCACCTACCCCCCAGAGTAGACCTTTTTTTTTTTTTTTTGAGACGGGTTCTCACTTTGTCCCCCAGGCTGGAGTGCAGTGGCACAATCTCAGCTCACTGGAGCCTCAGCCTCCCAGGTTCAAGCAATCCTCCTGCTTCAGCCTCCCAAGTAGCTGGGACTACAGGTGCATGCCACCAGGCCCGGCTAATTTTTGTATATTTTTTTAGAGATAGGGTTTCACCATGTTTCCCACGTTTTGTCATGTTGCCCAGTCTGGTCTCAAACTCCTGAGCTCAAGCGATCTGCCTGCCTTGGCCTCCCAAAGTGCTAGGATTACAGGCATGAACCACTGTGCCTGGCCCTGAAATACTTTACAACGGTGAAAATGAGCTACAGCTAAACCTATCAAAAATATAATGTTAAACTATAACAAAAGGTTAGCTACAGAGAAAAGATCATAAAACATGATTTTATGTATATACAAGTGAAATACAGACAGAACAACACAATAGATTGTTTAGGGATACAGAAATATTTGCTGAAACAAATCAGGGGCTGGTAAAGTTCAGTTTCCTAATCTGACAGGTGGTTCCATTGGTAATCTTTTCAATATTTCTTAAGCCATGTATACGTGTTTTATATAGCGTCTCTTTGGATGCTTAATGCATTTCATTTAAAAATATTTAATGAGTAAATTGACATGTAACAAAGAGATATGACTGAATAGAGGAAGACTTGAGATGTTTATTTTCATTTTAGTTAATCTTTATGGTCTGAATTTGTTACTATGAACATGTGGTATTTCTAAAATAGCATTATTTTAAGTGATTTTTAGGCCCCTTAGAAGAAGGGAGGTGGTTATTTCCTAGCCTAGAGCTAGCTGTTCTTTGATAATTTTGCTGAGTGCAATGAGAGTTGCCTTCTCAGAGCCACAGGCTGCATCTGGAATGTTAATGCAAGGGCAAATACCTGCCTGCTTGGTCAAATATGTACACTGCTAACACGGTAAAGGACGCCCGCAGGCTCTGAAATGCCAGAGGGATGACTTTGAGGCCCAGGTGCAGGTGGGGTGTTCAGGGAGGAAGGGCCACACCCAGACCTTCTGCAATGGCCTGGCCAGCACATGCCCTCACACGGAAGGAAGCGCAGATATCAGCTATGTCTTTGTTCACAAAGCCTTTCAAAGTCAGGCCTCCAGACCCACAGCTATCATCAGATGGACACTAAAGGCACAAGTGTTCCCTTCCCTCTATGTGGAAGGGAGAAGGAGGAGTACGCTTGATTCCCTTGGTGGCCGAGGTGTTCACAGCTGATTTGAATGCCAGATGGAGTAACTCAGACTTCTCCCAAACTTCTTCCCCAACTCGGGGCATGCTGCAGATGCTCAGGAATCATCTCACTAAGATTCGGAAATGGCACACTTTGACGGGGCTCCTACTACCAGACCGCCTATGTGTGCTTACTTTTATGTGTATTCTGTAACACTGAATTCTTTCAAGAGTAGGAAAAGTGAGGGCTGGGTGCAGTGGCTCACGCCTGTCATCCCAGCACTTTGGGAGGCCAAGGCAGGAGGATCACTTGAGCCCAGGAGTTCAAGACCAGCCCAGGAAACAGAGTGACAACCCACCTTTATAAAAAAAGGCTTTTTTTTTTTTTTTTTTTTGAGACAAAGTTTCGCTCTGTCACCCAGGCTAGAGTGCGGTGGCGCGATCTCAGCTCACTGCAAACTCTGCCTCGCGGGTTCATGCCATTCTCCTGCCTCAGCCTCCTGAGTAGCTGGGACTATAGGTGCCCACCACTGCGCCTGGCTAATTTTTAGTATTTTTAGTAAAGACGAGGTTTCACCGTGTTAGCCAGGATGGTCTCCATCTGCTGACCTCATGATCCGCCCGTCTCAGCCTCCCAAAGTGCTGGGATTACAAGCGTGAGCCACCACGCCCGGCCAAAAAGGCAATTTAAAAAAACTAGCCAGTCACAGTGGCACGCACCTATAGTGTCTGCTACTCGGGAGGCTGAGGCGGGAGGATCCCTTGAGCCCAGGAGTCTGAGGTTGCAGTGAGCTATGATCATGCCACTGCACTCCAGCCTGGGCAACAGAACAAGACCCTGTCTCAAAAAACACGAAAACAAAAACAAAACAAAAATCCTGAACTGGATATTTTTATCTTCATTTGAAGTCCAGAGAAACTAAGTAAATTGACCACAGGCATACAACATGTTAGAAGTGGAGTTGGGATTTGAAAGCAAGTCTCCTGAATACTCCTTCTTGTGGGTTGAGGGAAGAAGTCCTTGTTGCCTATAGGCTGCTCTGGGTGGCAAAGGGCGGTTCCCCTCCCCTCCCCACCCCATCCCACCCTTCCCAGGCCCTGACTTAGTAGAAGCAAAATCGAGAGGCTAAATCTGGGCTGCCCTGCCTTGCTCTGCAGCCACCTCAGCCTGGCATGTGCTTGTGTCTCCTCAGGAAGCCAGCACTGTCCTGCACTACGTGCTCCAGCAACCTCCTGAGCTGCTGCAAGAGCCTGTGGGGGCTCAGGTTCCTTCAGAGACACATGGGAGGCCCCTCGGAGGAGCCATCGGGGGAGCCACTGTCTGAGGAGCCACAGAAGAGACCTCCCCAGAAAGCAGTGAGGACGCTGCCCTCTGAGGCTGTCTAGACCTAGCCCCAGGACACTGAAGATACTGCTCCTGGTCCCCAAGATGTGACTCCTGGAGCTCCTAAGGACCCAGTCTCCAAAGCCACCAAGGACTCACCCTGGACTGAGTCGGGGGGCTCCCGGAACACACAGTTGGGTGTGGGGTCCTCAGGCCTAGGGCGGAACAGCCTATTCTGTGCTCAGCATTCCCAGACAGGCACACAAGACTCCTCTGGGCCCGAGTGGGCTGAATCCCATGGGTTCAAAGCCCATGTTGGTGCTGGCCCTGGGAGTCATGAGCAGAGACGGTTGGACAGACGGGGATGCATGCACATGTGTGTGCATGGGTGCGTATGTGTAGGAATGTGCATGTCCTCTGAGCAAGGCAGAGGGTATTGCAAGAAAGCATTGGTCTCTCACTCCCTCTTGGGTTCTGCAGGATGAAGGAAAGGAAAGGTAAAGATAGAGACAGGAAGGAAATAGCTTTTCATGAGCACCTACTGTGTACCAGGTGCTTCCCTGGCATGAGCTCTTGTAACCCTTATAGCAACATGAGTTTACAGCAAGACTCACCACACCAACTTTACAGAGATGGAAACTGAGGCTCAGAGAAGTAAGGGACCTACCCAAGGCCACTCAGCACCTAGAAAGTGTGCCTAGCACATAGGAGGCATACAAAAATATTTGTTGAATGGGTGAATGAATGAAAGGATGGGTGAAAAGCCAGGCCTCAAACCCACACCGCTGACACTGCACTACACCGCCTCTCAGAAGAGAGGGCAAATATTTCCTTGACTCAGCCACCTTCCTCCTAGCAAGGCTTAGACCTCCAGGCCGTGGGGGTCCCTTCCTGCTAGAGTATGACCCTCTCTGGTGCTTGTCATCAAGAAGTGGTGTGCGGCGGACTTGCTGGGGAGAGTGTCTGCAGCCAGGCTTCACGGAGGGAGGAATGGAGCTTGAGGGACTGTAATGGTTGTGAATGGAGTTGGCCCCCAGCACTCTCTGGTGGCCGTATGACCTTGGGCACGTCTCCTGACCACTCTAAGCAGCTTTTGATTCTCCTGTCCAAGAAGGTAGGCCCCCTGTTCCTATTCACAGGATCCATAAAGTGTCTCAAAGAGACAGGATAGTGCCAGCCCCAGAGAGAGGGGGCTGTGGAGGGACTTCTGCCCCCAAGGCTTCTCAGTGGCATCTCCCGGCTGGCCCCTGACACTCAATCTTCCTTGGTTTCCAAGATGCCTCGTGGTCTTCCCCCTCCCTAACATCCCTGACCTCCCTTTTCTGTCCCTTTTGCAACTCATTGTCCTCTAGCTGCCATCAGATGTGGCTGTTCCCCAAGCTCAGTCCGGAGTCCTCTCTTCTCACTCAGCATCTCTCCCCCTGTGACCTTGTCTGCACTCACAACTCCAGTTACAAGGCACAAGGTTCGGTTACGAAATCCCTCACAGATTTATAACTGCAGGCTTGGCTCCTTCCGGGAGCTTGAGACCCACTGCCGCCTCCGCAACACCTCCACCTGGGAGTTTCAGAGGCGTTCTCCCTCAGCGTGTCTGCAGCTGCGTGCCTGCCTTCCCCCTGCATCTGCCCTGCTCCCCAGGTCCCCTTCTCAGACCAAAGCCTGCCCGGGCTTCACAGGCTGAGGGTCCACCTTGCCACCTCCCTTTGCCTCGGTCCTCATGGAGCCCTGGCTCCACCATCTGCTGGCTTCTCCCCATCTACTCTGTGTCACTCCATCTGACCACCATTGTCTCCATCAGGACAGTTGGAACACCTCTTAGCACTCTCGCCCCCACCCAGTCCACCCTCCACCCGACAGCCAGAGTGAGCCATGCTAGATGCAATCCAGGTCATGCCACACAGCTGAATAAAATCATCTTCAGCCCGGCCCTCAGGCCCTGTGTGCTTGGACCCTGCTGGGCCCTCTCCAGCCTCCCCCTGCACCAGGCCTCCTCTACAACTTCACTCTGACCCTGCTGTTCTTTTCCTTTTAGTTTGATTAACTCGCTTTGCCCATTCCATGCTCAAAGCTGTTTCCACAACAAAAGGCTCCTCCTGCCCATTTTAGTGCCCTGAGATGTCATTTCCTTGAGGAAGTCTTCCTTGGCCCTTCACACCAGGCCAGGCCCCTGCCACACCCCTCAGAGCTCTCCTTGGAAGGCACTGGCATGGCTGTTGGTGTGATTCCTTGAACATTGTCTGTCTCTCCTCCTCACGAGGCTGTGGGTCCTGTCTGTTTCTGGTGCCCGTTGTCTGTCTAACCCCTGCAGGAGAGTTTGTCATATGGTAGGAGCTTAATAAATGTGTGTTGGATGAATGAGCAGAGAAAAGAGAGTGCAGAGAGTGGACAAAACAGATGCTTTCAGCAGTGTATCTGCCAATAAACCTAAAGGCATGATTTGCCCTGGTGACCCCCAGAGGTGCTTAGTCTCTTGGCTGAATTCCTTCTGGAATCCCCAGAACCCCCTCCTTGGAAGTTTTCCCAGGAGTCTGAGGCAGGCAGGTCTCCCAGTCATGGCCACATGACCTCGAGTGAAAACAAACCAGTCTGGCTGTTCACAGACTCAGCTGGTCAGAGCTCTGGCCCGAGGGGCCGACGCACCACCTGCCACTGCAGAAGACGCCTCCACGTCTGTCTCTGGGCTGCCTCCGCCTTCTGCAGGCCTCCTGGAGCCTCTGCTGGCTGCAGAAGTGGGGTGCATGCTGCCTGGAGGAGGAACATCTGTGGTGGGACCCCAAATCCATGTTTGTGTTACCATCGTGTTCCAATAAAACTATCGAAACAGATGCTGCCTCACGGTTTTATTTTTTAACTTCCTGGTGAGGAAATGCTTCCCAAACTTCATCATACGGTGTCTTGATTTAGAAAAAGAGTCATGATAAAATGCTGGGGTAAAGGCCAAATTAAAAATTGCCTCAAAAAGTAAAGACATTTTCCAGAAGCTAGTTTTATCTTAAAGGGCCACACCAGAAGTGAGGGAAGGGCTGATCAGAAGGACCTGGAGAGCCAGGTAGTTGGGAGGAGCTTGGTAAGTCTTCCTGGAGTTGTCAGATGCAGAGACACCTTTTTTTACGTGGGAGAAAGAGGCATCTTTAAAATGGAAAACTTGCCAATCAAACAAGCCCACAATAG
This sequence comes from Piliocolobus tephrosceles, assembly GCF_002776525.5. Classification (NCBI taxonomy): domain Eukaryota; kingdom Metazoa; phylum Chordata; class Mammalia; order Primates; family Cercopithecidae; genus Piliocolobus; species Piliocolobus tephrosceles. Next base: position 114,733,142 of record NC_045437.1, on the reverse strand, counting down.
AGAGTGGGTGGATGGATGAGGCACAAGCAAAAACCAGGTCAAGGGAAAATGCATGGATTTTGTGCAAAGAATGAATCCTAGAGCTACCAACAAAAGGGTTTTGAGGAGGAAAGAAGGGGGCAGGCCGGAGTTGAGGATGATGTTTGATCACCGCAATGTCAACCGTGAGCCGTGCTCCCCGGCATGGTAGGGAGGAGGCCAGAGGTTGTGGAATTCTGAGCTTCCATTCCTCCAGAAGAGCCCACTAAGACATACCCTGACAAATTTTCACAAGAAGCAGAGAAGAGATTGTGTATAAATCAAAACGTACAGGAACTGCTCTGCTGAAAATGAGTTTTCATATATATTTCAGGGGAGAAAAGACAAAGCTGGAAGACTTGGGAAAGGTGAAGGTAGTAAATTGGGTTGGCAGATGATGCTAAGCAGTCCTGAACTGAAGTGTTAACCCCTGAGCGACAGCCACGGATATGATGAATATCCGGGCTCTTTATAGGCAAACAGCCAGGGCTGGGGCCTGGGAACTACAACGTCCAGAATCCTGTGCCAGCAGGCTCAGATTCCACCAGTGGGAATCGGAGAAGCAAAAATCGTGATCACTAACTAGGCAAAGGGGAATGAGGTTGCAGAGGGGGAAGGAGACCAGAGAGTCTTTGAGAAACTACCAAGACTAGGGCATGTGAGGCCCAAACAGGCCCCATGGGCAGACGGGAGGCTTGGCGGCCACATCAGGAATTGTCTCCTCCCATGAGTCACGGGAAGCCTTTGAAAGGTTTTTAGCAGAGGGGGCTAAAATGATGCAGTGTGTGTTATGAAAAGAGCATTCAGGCTCCGGTGGAGAAAATAGATCAGGGGGAGGATCGGGGGCAGATCGTGAGGCCCCTGCAGCAGGTGGGGGTGGACAGGAACATTCTATGAGCATCTGCTCACTGCAGACCTCAAGCTGCATCTGGGAACCCAAGGGAATCAAAGCTCATGCCCGCCTGAAAGATGGGCATGCACCTAAACGATACAAGGGAATGAGGGAAGAAACCAGCTGTGTGGAGAGCGGGGTGGCTGCAGCTGGGAGGGGGCACGGTGCTCGAGCGTGGGAGGAAGTGGACCCAGCAGCTGTGAGGTTCTAGAGGAAAAGGCTCCTGAGTACCCTGGTTCAGGGGGTGTTTAAACCCGGTTTAGATGCAAGGTGGGTGGCGGGGAGTTGCCTGGTAGCCAGATTGAGGGGTGGTTTGGAATCTAATCCCAGCTGAGCTGGGTGGGATGGAGAATCCCATTCTACTCACAGTGACTGAGCCCCAGCAAAGCACCCGGAAGTTCACCATGCTTGGTGTGGCCCTCAAGACTACTGTCGAGGGTGAGGTCATCATCCTCATTGTCCAGATGAGGCAATGGAGCTCGGGGAGTTCAGGTGGTTCTCCCCATGTCACACAAGCAGGAAAACATTGCTGGGGACACACGTTTCCCACCGGAATTCCAAGCATCCAGTGAGAATTCAGGAGCCCGAGCCTGCAGAGTGAATGGAAGGAGCCCCTCACCCCCACCCTGCCGCTGCCCCAACTGTCAACAGACCTAGGCTCATAACTCAATGTTTTGGAGGTCTTTGCAGAAGCCAGTGCCATATCCCTGACCTCCTCATTCAAGGTCACAGAGCACAAAGTGCTTCTCAGGTCCTGAGATGCCACCGGGCGAGCCGCTGCACTGACCTGGCCTGAACTTAGCCCTCACTGCCTGGGCCATTTGGGGCATTACCAGAGTTCTCATGCACCTGGTGGGCCTGGCAGGACTCCCAGGGAAATAGGGCCCCAAAGGGACACACAGTGTGGGCCACGTGGCTCCCAGATAAACCATCCGTCACTTTCCACTGACTTTTACGAGCCCCTTCCTGTACCCAGACATGATGTCAGCCCTTCTGTAGGCACCAGCTCGTCTTTTCTGCAACCAGCCATCCCAGGTAGAGATTAGCATCCCCACGAGCTGTTAACAACTCCAAAATTAACAACCCGACCAAGCAGCATAGCTGGGGCTCCAGCCAGATTCGCTTGTCTCCAAAGTCCAGGTCTTTTCTTTATACCTTTATCTCGAAATTAATTGTTAAGGACATAACTGATAATAGACATACAATCTCTTTTTAAAATGGAAACGTTACAAAGAAAGGTAGAGTTTATTTGACACCCCCGCCAACCATCATTTTTCCCTAGCAATTTCTTTCCATGCAACCACTGTTACCCTAGTTTGCTGTATGGTATTTGGTTCAGTTTTATTTATTTTGTTTTTTTTAACAGGAAAGTTATACTGCACCTAAGGAACCAAATTCAACAGTATGTCTTCAAGTTTCAACCATGCTAGCACATAAAGATCTTCCTCATTATTTTTAGCCGTGGGAAGGTGTTCTATGGTATTGGTATTGGTAGGTACCCCACAGTTTAGCTGTCTTCCTAGCCACAGACATTTGAGTTATTTCTATTTTTTTTTTTTTTTTTTTTTGGCTGTTTAAACACTGATATGCTGATCGTCTCATGCACATGTGTAAGTTCAGGTTTTTTGGTTGTGTGTGTGTGTGTGTGTGTGTGTGTGTTTAGCATAAGTATACCTGCAAGTGTCTTTCTGAATGTGGAGTATACATGCTGCCAAACAGCCCTCTAGAGAAGCAAAGCATGTTCACACTCCCACCAGCAACACTGGGAAGAAATTGTCTCTTCACAGCCTCAACATCCCACCTGTGCCTTCTAGTCCTTCTAGTCCTCCTAGAGATGCCCTACTTCCAGTGCAGGACAGAAAAGGTAGGTAGAAGAAATACTCAGACTTCCCCTGAGGCTCACCCCAGGCTCTCCCTGAGCTCTACCAAGTCCTGCCTTCCTCCTTGGATCTCTGTGGAGGAAGCCAGTCCTGCCCAAGTCACCCAGCTATTAGAGGCTGCATCAGCTAAGAATGGCTGCAGGAGTGCTGTGTAACAAACATCCACAATATCTCTCCGCATGTGACAGTAAACATTTACTTAGCTCATTCATCTGTAGGCAGCTAGTCTAGGATAGGCTCTGCTGGGATGGTTCAGCATTGCTTCCGGTGTCTCCCAGGCTCTCCTGGGACCAGCAGGGCCACCCAGGCATGTTCTTCTCCGGGAAATGGCAGTGACATAAGAGAGCAAGCCCAGCAACACATGTGCATTTCAAGTTTCCGGGCATCTCATCTGCAAACACACCATGAGCCAGAGCAAGTCCCATGGCCAAGCCATGGATGAAGCAAGTAAATCCACCCCTTCACTCTCCAGTGGAACTGAGGTGAGGGGTGAATGACTGTCTAATCCACCACAGAAGCCAGGCCAGATATGACCTGAAATCTGCCTGATGCCAGAGCCCTGCAGAGCAAGGGTCTCAGGATGGAGACAGGGTCCCCCAACTGTCTGGAAATGAGTTCTTTAAAGATCCTCAACTCCCCATTATTGAAGTTGTCTTCAATCTCCTACACACACCACAATGATTTTCTACCCTGCCCCACAGTGAGATCTCTAAGACTCAAATCTGGGCCTTGGCACTGCCTGGCTATGGGCCCCTCAGTGCTCTACCTCCATCACCACTGACCCACCCCCTGTGGTCTGGCTCTGCCTAACGGTCCAGGCTCACTCACAGCCCTCCCCTTTTGCCGCACTCTCCTCTCTTGCTCAAGGACGCAACCTCTCATGCATGTTCTCACTCCATGGTCATGTCTGCTGCAGAATTCCCTTCCCAGGCATCATTCAAGTCCCAGCTTGGGCCTCACCTCCACTTCAAAGTGATCCCTGTCTCTGTTCCCAGACTAATTCATTTTACTTCCTCCCTTGGCACATCCCTCTGTCCAAGAGACACACCACAGACATCCCAGAGGGTCTAACTCAGATGCCTTCAGGGGCCACCAAAGCTCACTGGCTTAAGACAAACAGAAGAGGGTGCCTGGCAATTTACATCCAATGTCCCTGCTGTTGATCTCCACCCCAGCCATGCTAATTGCACACATGTTTATTTGACCTTGGCCAAAAGGGACCAGAGCAACTCTGCTGGATGATGATGCTGCCACCCGGGACTGTGGGCCAAGTCTATTTTTCAGGAGAAGACATAAATTTGGATATTTCTTAGGAATATTAGATGGGTTAATATTTGTAAAGCTCTAAGAAGGATGCTGGGAGCATCGTAAATGCCGTATACTTGTTAAAATAAGTGGATAGAGGGAAGGAAGGGAGGGAGAGAGGAAAGAAGGGAGAGGAGGAGGATAAATTAGATAAATCTGTCTTTGAAAAGTTGGTAATTTTAAAAAATGCTATACTGAAACAACCAAGGCCACATTTGATCAGAAGGCTGCCAGTTTGTGGACTCAGGAACAGAACTGCCCTGTTACTCTGGGGGAGCCCCTAGAGGAGAAAGTAGGGGTGGGGTGTGGCCCCTGCCCAGAGCAGACACCACTGAGGATGCCTCCTCCATTTCCCTCTGCCCTGACAACACCACACACACACTTCCCTCAGCCCCTCCAGGGGGTTCTTCTGAGGCAGACCTCTGAGGCAGCCCTTCCTCTGAGGCAGATCTCAGAGGAAAAGAAATACAGAGAGATTGGGAATTGCCTCTGTCTTGACCGGGGTTTCTCTACAGTGCTCAAGAGAGGTCCCAAGAGCCTCCTGGCCTCAGAAAGGGTCTTTAGTGAGCCCGCTCCTCCCATCTTCATCACCATTGCCCTACGTGAGGCCTCGTCTTACCTTTCTTGGACTCCCCACTAGCTTCCAGTCCTCATTCCCTCCTCGTCCAATGTCTATGGACACCTCCCTGTGTCCCCACAGGCATCTCAGAGCCAGCAGGTCATGGTATCTGACTGGTTTGAATTCCAGCTGAGGGAACAAGTCACACTCCAGTTCTCTCATCCACCAATGGGGAAAATTGGTGGTATCTTACAGAGTTGTTGGAAGGTTTCAAAGGATGTCATGCCTGTAAAGTGCTTGGCACAATGTAACCAAAGAGCTTAGACAATGTCATGTGCTCAATAAGCATCAGCTACTGCTACTGCCAAAGCGCAAGTCATTGAGTGCTCTTCTGCTTAAACACCTTTGTGGCTTTCATTACCTTTGAATGCAGAGTTGGCTCTTGGGCTTGACATTCACAGCCCTGCCTGATCTAGCCCATGTAGCCTTCCCTGCTCCCACATGGATGCAGTTGCCAGCCATGAGATGTACACACCCAACTCTAAATGGTACATTCTTGACTTGTCAATTCTGAGCCTTCCAAATGTCAAGACCTTGCAGGCTGCCCCCTCCCAAAAGCAATGGAGGTCCTCCACCAACCCGGGAGCTCAGTCCAGGATTTGAGTGCCAAGGCGGGGCTGCTCTGGGCATTGAAATTGAACCTCTCTTAGAGACTGAGGGACAGAGCTCATTCTGAGTTGACTCCAGGATCTTCTCCCAGGGACCCAGCATTCATCTGATCTAGAGCCTGAGCCAGAGAGGGAAATCTAAGTGACTGACACAGGCCCCTGAGTCTCATTCTCTCATCCATGACATGGTGGTACTGGGGACATTTTCTTTATGCTGTTTATAACCCAAACTGCCTTTTCCAAAGAAGACCCCTTAATGTTAACTAGGCCCCCTTTGTTCTGCTGAGCACCTGGATGAATCTGAAAATTCATTTATCTGCATAATAGTGGGAGAATAATTTGGAGTTCGTGAGGTACAGTCTGGGGTGGCAGGTGGTGAGGAGGAGGGATGAGAAAAGAGAAAAGAGATAAAAGTCGTTAAGATGGGGACAGAATGAAGTTAACCATGTACATTCCCAAAATGACACTTGGAAGAAAACTGAATGCCTCATGTTCGTTTTATGGTTGTACACACTGATATGCTGTAAACCCTTCTCCACCTCTCCTCCTGCACAATGATCTCTAGGAGAGACCCATTGCACTCATGAGTATTTTGGCTTTGGTAGTGAGTGTGGAATCTGGGGAGGGAGTGGAGTTTGGCATCTGGGCCCACATAGACGACAACAGAAGGGACCCTGGAGGAGGCAGGTTTCCAAAGCCAGAAAAAAACAGGAGACTCTGGATCTTTTGGGAAGTCACTGGAATCTCGGGAAGGCTGTGATCTTCCTAGAGGGTAGTGAATGAGTGAGATCAAACCAGCCTTGTCCAGATCTCAAGGCATCAGGAGGCCACAGATACCATCTTGTTTGCACAAGTTTAATAAAATCTACCTTACAGGTTGTGGTGAGGATTAAGAGATGATGAATAAAAGCATTTGATACATAATGACAACATTATTTAAGGTGGATTTTCCTTGTGGTTGTGACTCCTTCCAATGCCAGACACAATACCATAGAAATGTCCAGTTTGAAGATTTAGGTCCCAGGCAGCATAAAATGCTAAAGCACTGGGTGGATCTAAGCAGGTGTTCAAATGATTTTAAATCTTTTAGACTTGTATTGTGTACAAGAGGTAGAGGGGAGAGGACCCTCTTAGTTCTTGGAAACTGTCTCCTTTGAAACATGTCACTGAAGACAGGACGGGCCCAAGCTGAGTTAGAGTGTGAGCCAGCCAGATGGCAGGGAGCCCTGAAACATCATAGAAATAAACCACAAACATGGTAAATCCAGTTTCCAGGATCATTCTTCTCTCATAGCTGGAGAAATGTGCATTGATCCCCACACTTGACCCTTTAGGGAATTTTCTAAAATCCCTTGTTGTGTTGACCCTTTTCTGGAGTGTTTTTTGATTGAGATATAATTCACATACCATAAAATTTGCCTTTTAAAGTGTACAACTTAATGTATTTAGTATATTCACAAAATTGTGCAACCATCATTGCTAAATTTTGCAACTTTGCAAAATTTTTTCTTTTCCCCAAAAGAAACCCCACACCCATTAGCAATGACTCCCCAGCCCCTGACAACCATGAATCTACTTTCTGTCTCTGTGAATTTGCTCACTCTGGACATTGTGCCACACACGGGCTATCAGAGAAAGCTTGGGGCCCACAGTGTCCTCTGTTGAAATGCAGGAACCCACTAGTTCATGCCATCGGGCTGCTTACCAGTAAAAAATAATGCCTTGTCTAGAGCTAAAACTCTTTCTTGTGCTTCCAGTAACTTATTTTTGGATACTCCCCAAACGAAACTAAGGAAGGAACAAAAACCGAAACAAAATGGGAAATGTTTTGCTGAGTATTTTCTGAGTACTGACTCCATTGTGACCATGGAAATAAACAGGTAAGTGACTTTGTTTCTGTACATAGTTTTTGTTAACAGAAAAATCAGTTTTTCCCTGACCCAGCTAGTTTAATATTGAACAAAGATTGAAAGACATAGCTCTGAAGAAATGCCAAATCATTTACCTCCCTGAGAACCCTGACCCCAGCAAAGACTTGATCTAGAAAAACCCTTTTCTCCCCCTTTCTATTGTTAAGAACTTTTACCCAAAACTTAGGAATAAAGCTAAAAGGTGACAGAATGTCCTTTGAGTGTCACACAGGGGGACCTATCTAGCAGGCCTGCCCAGGACCATCTGATTCTCCAGGGGAATGTCCCTGTGTTTGACTTACTGTTTACTATTGATTAGGACCCAGACTCTGCAAAGTTACATGTTAACTTGTAGAAGATTAAGTTGCAAATAGCTTCCTTTTGGCCCATTAGAAATGCAAATGATTTCTGCACAGTGGCAGAGATCACACCAAAGGTTATAGTTTACTGTCCTGTAGGACATTACCCTGTTTTTGTCTAATTCAACAATCCTATCCCAAGACATTCTTTCAGTGATGGTCTATGGCTGTTTCTCAGATTCTTATTTGAACTAGCTCCACCTACCATCCTCCTTGTTCTCTCATTAATGAGTTAAATTATTCTGTGTTTCATGTTGGCTATCTATTTGCATGAGTCGTGTGTTTAACCTTTTGAACATTACACTTCGATGAAATCTTGGGTTCTAACCGCAGCCAGTGGGCAGGGACGCCCCCTGCTGGCAGGGCCATTTTATTCATTACACGTTATAAGCACAAGATTTTCAGAAGCTTCCAAAGGTACTTGGGACCTGGAAAAAAAAAAAAAAGGAAAAAAAGAAAGAAAAGAAAACAGCCTTTAAAGTATGAAAAGAAAAATGCAAATTTAAAATGAGTCTACATTTGATTAAAATCTACAAAATGCAGTATTTTATTTTTATTTATTTATTTATTTATTTTGAGATGGAGTCTTGCTTTGTAGCCCAGGCTGAAGTGCAGTGGCGCGATCTCGGCTCACCGCAACCTCCGCCTCCCCAGCTCAAGCAATTCTTCTGCCTCAGTCTCCTGAGTAGCTGGGATTACAGGTACCCACCACCACGCATGGCTAATTTTTTTGTATTTTTAGTAGAGATGGGCTTTCACCATGTTGGCCAGGCTGGTCTCCAACTCCTGACCTCAAGTGATCCGCCCGCCTCAGCCTCCCAGAGTGCTAGGATTACAAGCTTGAGCCACCACTCCGGGCCTAAAATGCAATATTTTAGATATCTACACAGTATAGTTTGTCAGCCATTGCTCAGCTCAATTCATAATTACATAAAAATTATCTTTAATATGGGATATTCTGAGTGGTTACAATGTCTGATGGTAGTTCTTCAGAACAAAGGCAGAAGGCATGTTCTGTGCATCAGTTTTACTTCATGTAAAACCGGCTCCATCTGCCCTATTTCCAAGACGAGACTGATCTAGGACTATAGACACCCCACTCCACCTGCCAAGGCCACCTTGCCTCTCCAGGATCTTGTGGGACGTAATTCATGTCCTCTCCTGGCTCCCTCTGTCACCAAGATACTGTGCCATCTGTGTGATTCCTTGCCCACACTCAGGGCCACTGGGCTCTTGATGCTAGTCAGCTGTCCATCCAGGCAGCAAGAGACCTGCCTCCCCTCTAGCAACCCACCAATCTTCACAAGGATGTGTGCCCATAGACATCCCCTTCTGCTATCCTGGAGACAATGGCCAGCCAATCAGCTTGGCTTTGTTGAACCCTTGCTGCAGGCTGTAAGAACCTAGCGGGCGCGCACACACACACACACACACACACACACACACACAATACGCTAGGTTTAAAGAATTGCTCTCCTGTGTTCTGGTTTTGAGCTGCCTCTCAAGCAATTCCTTGACCAGCTGGTATCATGGGTCACTCCAAGGGGCGAGGAAGAGGTTTCACTGAGGCTTTCATATCTCCACCTCCACAGGTCACAAACTATTTCTTGAAAGATCCTAATACTGATTTTGATAATGTAGAAGTATCCATTTTGGCCAGCCATGGAGAACATCTCAAGCACAAGAAACTCTCAACCACGCCAAAATTGCTCTTAGAGCCGTGGGGTGGGGATTAAGACCCCTGTCCTCCCAGCTCTGAAACCATAATCGGGTCCAGCATATTAATGTTTGCAAAACCAAATTTTATTTTGACCCAAGATAAGAGGAGAACACAGATATGCAAACTGCAGGCCTCAGGCCCTTTGCTGAGGGGAAACCACACTCCTCACTGGGCCTCAAAACCCTGAGATATGAGCTCTGGCTCCAGTTCTAGTTCTAAGGGAACCTTAGGGGGTCTGTTACTTCTTTATCTGTACCTTGGTTTTCCCATCTGTAAAAAGGGATCAAGGATCAAGTCAGGGTTGCATATAACTCATCTAGCACCTATTTAGTATTTAGTAAATATATGTTTTCAAGGTCCCATAATTTTGAAGTAAATAAAAATTAATTTATCCTACGTGTCACCAAAATGGTAAAGGTTTCCAGGTCAAAAAAAGTTCCTGTGGTTTAATGTTTGATGAAGGTTCTTTTTATGCAGACACCCTAACCTGGGGGGGTTATTCCACATCTTGGCAACACACTAAAATGTTTCCAGACGCCACCTGAAATGACTCCCAAGTGTTAAATTCAATTGCAATTCACAGGCTGACATAACATTACTGCCTACAGAATATAGTTACATAGAAACACTGATTGGCTTTGATCCTGCAGTCCTCTTTTCATATTCTGGAATCAGCTTTTTTTTTTTTTTTTTTTTTTTTTTTTGTAAAAAGCAAGCTAGAGGACTGGAAGGTGACAAACCAGTGAGAAGGGGGAGGAAGTCCTGGGCTGGAGATTATAAACAGCAGCAAGGGCTGTGGAGGTCTTTCTGGGGATTGTTTAAATATTTACCCCAAATTGAAACAGAATGTGACTTTTAAAAATGGAAGGGATTAAAAATCCTTTATTTGGCAAGATCAGATCCATCATTATTCTTCCAAACCAGTGGTCTCAGGAAACGAAAGTGACATGTTATTAGAAGAAAATGTAAATGTTTCATTTTTGTACATTGCTGCTGGGTGATTCCTGCTACCTTGTTATTCCCTGTATTTATTGCCATGGCAAGCAGCTGTCAATCAGGGCTGCCCCAGTAGGGAAGCACTCTCTCACATCTAAATCCTTTCCTCTATCCTGAAAAGCCCTCCTGCCCAGTGTAGAGTGCAAACTTCTGCATTGCGCAGCCTTCTTTACCCCTAGGGTGCAGACATATGACACAATATCCCAATCAAAGGCTAGAGCAACTTTGATTTAGCAATAAGCCCCTCCAAGCAGTGGGATTGCAGGATCATATGATAGTCCTATTTTTAGTTCTTTGAGGAAACTCCATACTATTTTCCACCGTGGCTGTACTAATCTACAGTCTCACCAACAACGCGCAAGCATTCCCTTTTCTCTGCATCCTCACCAACACCCGTTATTTTTTGTCTTTTTGTTGAGACTGGGATGAGATGATATCTCATTGTGGTTTCAGCCAGGCAAGGTCAGAGTCCCAGCACCGGGAAGTGGTCGACTCATGGGTTCATAAAAAAAAAAAAAAAAAATGTACCAACAATAGTATAAGTTTGAAAAAGGAAAGTTTATTAGACAGGAAGAATGCTGCAAAAGCGAGCAGTGGGAGGCCTCAGCAAGAAGACAGCACGCTGCAGTGAATTTTCCCTTAGGGGTATCTATGGACTTCAAGGCAGGAGCTGAGGGTTGCAAAATGAGTTTTGGCATGGCCTTCCAGAGATGGATAGAAATTTTAGTTACTTATAAAAGTTGAAAGAGGCTTGGAACCAGATGCCGACTTTGGATACTAGGGAAGTCTCATTACTTCTGATTTTCTCCAGATCTAGGGAGCTTTGCCTCCGGAGGGCCTGTCTCATGGTCACCAGGTGGTCTTTGCTCCTTTCTGAACTCCTCAGATAAGGAGTTTTTGCCTCTGGGACTGTCCGATGGTCACCAGGTGATTTCCACTTTCCTCAGTTCCGACGTGGATTTCCCTCATGACACACATTGAGCATGTTTTCATATACCTGTTGGTTATTTGTATGTATTCTTTTGAGAAATATTTTGCCCATTTTTAGACAAATAATTTGGGCTTTTTGCTATTGAGTTTTTGTTTGAGTCTACCAACAGATACATGGATAAACAAAATGTTATATATACATATTGTACATATATATATCAGTCCATTTTCATACTGCTATGAAGAAATATGGAAGACTGGGTAATCTATAAAGAAAAAGAGGTTTAGTGGACTCACATTTCCACATGGCTGGGGAGGCCTCACAATTATGGCAGAAGGCAAAGGAGGAGTAAAGTCATGTCTTACACAGTCACAGGCAAGAGAGTGTGTGCGGGGGAACTGCCCTTTATAAAACCATCAGATCTCATTAGACTTATGCACTATCACGAGAACAGAATGGGAAAAACCTGCCCCCATGGTTCAATCACCTCCCACCGGATCCCTCCCATGACATGTGGGGATTATGGGAGCTACAGTTCAAGATGAGATTTGGGTGGGGACAGAGCCAAACCATATCAATACATGATGGAATATTATTCAGCCACAAAAAAGAGTGAAATTGCTGTAATATGAATGGAACTAGAGGTCATCATGTCAAGTGAAACAAGTCAGGCACAGAAAGACAAAAAAAATCACATGTTCTCACTCATACATGGGAGCTTAAAAAAGTGGATCTCATGGAGACAGAGAGTAGAACGATGGTTACTGGAGGCTGGGAAGGGGAGGAGAAGAGAAGATGAAGATAAGTTGATTAATGGGTACAAAAATACAGTCTGATAGGAGGAAGAAGATCTAGTGTCTGATAACTTAGTAAGGTGGCTAGAGTTAACAATAATGTATTGCATATTTCAAAATAGCTAAAAGAGATGAATTTGAATGTTCCCAACATAAAGAAAAGATAAATATTTGAGGTGGTGGATATCTCAGTTACCCTGATTTGATCATCACACATTGTACACCTGTATCAATATCACATGTACCCCATAAATGTGTACAACTATTATAAATCAATTTTAAAAAGGGAGGGAGGAAGAAGCTCCTCCATGCAGGACAGAATGTGGTGGGCTCTGGCAGTAACTGCCTCGCCCTGGTGCACAGGCTTCCAAGGGCAGCCCCAGCTCCCCGCCAGGCCAGCTCTGCTGTCAATCCATGAGCTTTCTAATAACCTCTATACTAATAAATTTCTCCCTGCTTAATATCCAGTTCCTGGCCTGTAATAAATGTTCAATGAATTCTAATTAAATGGATCTGCTTGGGGAGAAGGACTGGCTCTGCTCTAAGGTATGGCTTCCTTACTAACTGGGAAGCCGGAGGCTGTGTCCATCAGACGCTTTGCCAGCAAATGCCTAGCACACGTCAGGCCCCAGTGAAGGTGGAAGACAGGGAAGAGGGAGCAGATGTGGGCCCCAGCCCCGCCCCTGGGCTGAGTATTATTGGATCCCCCTCTTTTCTGGTATACTGGAGATACTTCATCCCTGCCTGAGGAGATTAGAACAGGGAGCCCTCCCAGGACCACCCTCAGACCCAGGCAAGAGGGACCCTGTTTTGGAAGACCTGGCCCTGTCCCTCCAGTGGCCCCCACAGGGTCAAGGGTCTATGGGGCGGAAAGGATGTGGCTACGTGGAGCACACCCCAGCCCCCTTCTACATCACACTTGCAGGAATTGGGGCCCTAGATTTCCTTGGCCAAATGGTGCTAAAACCCAATTCTTGGACCTGTGCAGGCCTGTCCCCATGTCCAACCTCTCAGGAGTGGACCATGAACATGACTAGGCCCAAGGGCGGCTACTTATGGGGGGATATGAATGGAGTTTTGACCCTTGGGCACATGTAAGATGTGGGGTGTATGGGATGGAACCCAGGTGGGAAGAGACAGAGCAGGGTGGCCTTCTGCCAAGGTCCAGCTCTCCTCCCCATACCATGTTCTGGTGTGGAACTCCAAGGAGTCTGAAGATTCCAGATTAGAACCTGACCTTCCAGGTAGTTTGAAAAGTAGACTTTCTCAAGATCAAAAAATAGAAGCTATTTAATTTAATAATGTGTCTATGTACCAGTTACCTATTGCTGTGTAACAAATGATCCCAAAACTTAGTAGCTTAAAATGACACACATGTATTACCTCACAATTTGTGTGATCAGGAATCTGGAAACTTCTTAGCTGGGTTTTCTGCTTCACAGTGTCTTGGGAGGCTGCAATCAAGTCTCAGCCCAGGGTCTACAGTCTCATCTGAAGGCCCAACTAGGGCAGGGTTGGTGGCTGAGCTCAGTCAGTGGCTGCCTATCAGCCAGGCTGGCCTCAGTTCCTTGCCAGAAAGAATCTTGCTTCATCAAGTCATGCATGCCAAGAGGCATCATAAGATTGTAACAGAAGTTACTATTTTGTATAACCTACTCATGGAAGTGACACCCCATCACTTTTGTCGTATTCTACTGGTTAGAAGCAAGTGTCCAGCCAGCCCACCCTCAAGGGGAGGTGGTCATACAAGGGCAGGAACATCAGGAGGCGGAAATCACTAGGACCATCTTAGGGGCTGCCTGCCACAGCTTGCTTGATTTTTGACTTGTAAGTATTTAGATATGTGAGATACAGTCCTCCCAAGCTCCAAAAATCTTAAGAGCAACCCTGCTCTTTACTGTGAAGCCCACAAAGCACCTCCTTGCCATACATAAAATGACCCACCTCAGGGGCTCTAGCAGAATCCAAATGTATCACCTGCCAAGCCCAGGGCCATGCACTCAGAGCTCCCACTGAGAGACAGTGCTCCAGGATCACAACTCTGCATCCTGGAAAGATGAGCGGAGCCCAATTCAGAGGAAGCTTCCATGAAGGACAGAAATTACCACCTCCAGCTCCAATTACCAGCTGAGCTAATTGCAAAAGTAATTGCAATTGAGGGACCTAATTACCAGGCTGGGCCAGAGAAGCGTTTCCTTTCCGCCTTTCGGGGGCCTCCTGCTGCCTCCTGGGGGCTGCAGGCAGGGTGGGAATCCTATTCTTGAGAGAACAAGAGGTCAGGCCTGTGTCTCAGAGACCAGACTGTCAGAGACAGACCAGTCCTCCACCCAACGATAAAGCTTCGCAGCTCTGAGAATGGCCCCTCCCACTGGATTTCTGCCCCAGCCCTAGACTCCTAAGCCACCTGGCTCACTCCAGGGCTACCAAGGGCCAACAATTATGACATTATGAGCTGTGGACTCCTAGGCCCTGGCATCTGGGTCCTGGCTCTCTCCTTGCCCTCTCCTGCCCCAGGCACTGTCTCTGCACCAGGCACTGTCACCCTGGGGCTGGGTCCCCCTCACTGGTCAGTCCTCCTCTCAGAGCACCCCTACATTCCTATGTTCACTTCCAGCCTCTAGATCCCACCACCTGCCCACAGGACCCGCCCACTCCCAGCTCCCGGGCCTCCCCAGCACATCTGGCCCAGGAGGCCCAGCCTGGCCTGGACCTGGGTGAGCTGCACCAGTGCACAGCTCAGGTTCTCCTAAGTAATGGTGGAAAAGACGAGGGTGGACAAGGGGAGCCCCCAGCTGACAACACTGCCTATGCCCTCCATTAGGCCCCTCCACTCCTTCCACACAGCCCCCAAAATCAGCCATCCTCGGGCACTACACGGCCAGCATGGTCCCTACTCTACAGACTGAAGCCAGGCAACGTCCCTGCAGACCCTGGAATCAGACCTGACGACTGTTCGGCGGAGGAAGGCCGGGGCCCCTGTGGGCGAGCTCCTGTTCTATAGAGACCTATCTCACTCACAGGACCTGGCCACTCCCCTGCTCAAAACCTTCCAGTGGGACCCACTGCCCTCACGACGGAGGCCACCGGTCTCCTCCGCGCCAGCCCGCCCCTCTGCCTCTGTCGTTTGATCCTCTGCCGCTCCCTGCAGGTTCCGTGGGGCACTCGCCCAGGGCTCCCGCCACACCGTCCTCCGGGCGGCTCTGCCTGCTCCACATCCTCCGCATGCATCCCCATCTGTCCAGCGGCAGAGCCAGGCTTGGTGGAGCCCTGAAGCTTACATGAGTTGGGGTATATCTCCTGAAGAAAAATAGTACAAAAGGATAAATGGGACAAGGAAGTCCAGAGTCCTAGAAAACAAGGGTCCCCTGAAGCTTCAGGCCATTGGCCTTAAAGCAGATTTGCCTCCCCTCCCCTATCTGGTCCCATCTTCCCTCCCTTACTTTCCCCGAGGCAGCCTTTCCCCGGCCCCGCCCACCGCTCCCCTCTCCTGTCCTTCCCCAGGACACCCTGCGCTTAGCTCAGGATTGTCCAATCTCCCTGCATAGTGGGCGTCTCTCTGGGGATCTGATCCTCCCATGAGGCTGGGGGCCAGGGCAGTGCGGAGTCATCAGCATTTCGACCTGCAGAATGCAGGGTAGTGAATTAATTAATGAACACTTTTCCCACAAATAAGCAAACACATGAACATCTGTTATATGATCTCGTAGGCTTAAACATTCAGCTGTCCCAAAGCAGGGGCTGCTTGCATCAGGGAGGTCTCCAACCCGCCCATAGCCGGCAGCCTACAACACCCAGCTAGTCTCCAAACCAGGCGGAGCCCAGGCACGGGGAATCCACCAGGGGGCAGTGCAGGACCACGAATGCCTATCCAGCCAGCACCTGCGAGTAAACTGCCCTCCCTAAACCCTTCAGAAATCGTCTCCCCCTAGCCCCAGCATTCCTAGGCTTCCGGAGTTTCAACTACCCCTTTCAATTAAACACAAGAAAAGTGGAGCTGAGGAGTCAGTCAGATCCAGAATCAACCCCAGCTCTACCATTTCCACCCTGGCTGTGTGAATGTAGGCATGTTCCTTCCCTTCTTTGAGCCATAACTCTCTAACCTGCAGGCTTCTATGATGCCTGCGAGGGTTCCCTGAAAATGACAAACTGCCAAACATAGGTTGGTTATTGGTTAATTTAGTCCACTGTCTGATTTCCAAATGATGCCATATTAACCCAACTTTAGCTTTAGGGGGAAAATGTTGCAAATGCCAACTCCATAGCGAGGTTATGAAAAATTCTGATTTAGTCTCTATTAAAGACATCCTGAATGGTTTATTGATTTTATTTTTTAAGGGGAGTGAGAGGAAATAGGACCAAACCTTTCTGGGTACCAATCAAATTCATAGTTAAAAGTTTATAATATGGGAGACAGTGGGCACAGCAGAGCCCCAAGCCCTGACTCCTGGCCACTGGGCACTGGCCCCCCCCCCCCCCCCCCGTCCATCCACTGTCTCTTTTCTCTGCCTTCACTCTGTGAGCTTTTCGAGGCTGTAAAGGGGACTGCTGCCGCTCCGTAACCCCAGTGGCTAGCTCACAGTAGGTGATCAAAAACCGCGCACTGCATTGCTTTGAGGATGGCTTTGGGAAATTCTTTCCCACTATTCATTTGGGTTTCTGTCTGCATCATCTGGAGTTGATGCATCATCTGCATCTTTGGCTGCAAGCCCTGAACACTGACTTGGGTGAACTTTATTGGAAAGATGTCAGGTAGCTCAGAAAAAATGAAGGAAAACTGGAGGTCTGAGCTTACCAAACACCAGAGCAGCTCTGCGGGCCAGGACAGAGAGAGCGCCTTTCCTCTCTGCCAAGTTGCCACCACTGTGATGAATGACTTCTGGTGGCCTCTCTATGATGCAGAGCCCCTGCAATCAGGCCACCCCCGCGCCTGGCCTGGAGAGCACAGGACAGCTTGATGGATGCCCCAGGATAGTGTCACATGCAACACAGAAGGGCAAGTCCCGTCAGTGAAGTGGGCAGAAAGGCCAGATGGCCAAAGATCAGCCAAGTTCATGACAGTTCAATACATCAAGTCCAGGCTGGGACTCCAGTCCGCCTGACATTGGTTCCCATTCTGGTCCTGGTCCTAGCCCTGCAGTGTGGAGCTCAGAAAGGTAGAGACATGAGAAGAAGCAGGCAAAATTCTGCTGTCAGAGTGTGTGAAAGCCATTGGGGGAGGCAAGGCTCAGGGAGAACAGAGCAGAATGAGCAAGAGTAAAGGAGGGAGGCCCTCCTTGCAGACAGGCAAAGTCCTGGCTGTTCATCAGAGCTTGGCAGCCACTTGCTGTGCAACCTCCAGCAGGTCCTTGGTTTCTCTGAGCCCCAGTTTTACGATCAGTAAAGACTTTTCTGGGCAAGCATACCTGTCCTCTGCAGTCCCTCTGTCCAGCAGTGCTTTACTTACAAAGAATCTCAACACTGGGGTCACTGAGGACTCAATTGCCACCCATCACCATACACACACACAGGCATACACACTCACACTCACTCACCAGGCCCCAGTGAAAAAGAGGCCCCTACACATCTCAGGTGACTAAATAGCATGTTTCTAGAGCCAGGGAAGCTTGCCTTGAGTTGGCTCCCCCAGTTCATCAGCTATGTGACCCTGGGCTTATTGGGAACCTTGCAGCCCTCTGACCCCAGCCTTCTGCTTGCAGTTGATGCCATAGATTCTAGGGCAGTCCATCCAGGGAATGGTGGCTCAGTGTGGCCCCTCCCTGCCATAGGAGACTGAGCCAAAGTGGATGTGAAGAGTACTAGCTGTACCCAAAAGTGACATTTATCAAAGCTGCCTACGTTAGGGCAATGCTAGCTGCTGGAAAAATAGACCCAGAGTTGTATGCACACTCAAACTCAATGGAAGTCTATTACTTGCTCATGCAGTAGTCCAAATCTAGAAAATCCAACCCGCCCAGAGAGACCCTACCTTTCTATTTTCTTTCATTTTTGCTTGCAGACTACATAAATCTTACCTGAGCTCATGTCTTTCTTGTAAGACCTTGCTATAAGCAGCAAAACGCAGCAAAAGCTAGTGTGTGCTTCTATGAGCAGAAACACACACTAGCTTTCAGGATTTTTGCCTCTTCCCCTAGAGCTACCGGTTCTCTGGCCTTTGTCTTCCTTCCAGATTATTTTAGGCAATGAATGTCTCATCAGATGTGCTGCGGCTGCATCACACAAGTCCCCCCACTTTCCACCTGGGATCTCCAGTCTTCGCTACTCACTGTCTACCCCCTGGGGCCATGCCATGTATTTAAGGTTGTTATAGCAACACCCTTGCTTCAAGGTGCCAATTCCTGTATTGATTAGAGTAATATAAGCTGCTGAAGCAAGTAGATCCAAAATGAATAAGGACTCAGCACATCAGAATTTGGTTTCTTCTTTACTTGATGGTCCTGAGCCTACGGTTGCAGCCGTGGGTGGTGGGAGGGTTCTCTTCACAATAAGCCAGACACCAGGCTTCCACCCCTGGCAGCCGCCTCCCCTTGAGCACAAGGGCCTTGTTTTCATCTCTTCCAGACTCAGGAAGGGAAGAAAATGAGGGACATATTTGCTTCTTAAAAGCTTCAGCTCCAAAACGGAACCCGTTACTTCTGCCCAGTTTATGGGCCAGAACACAGAGCTCAGCCCACCGCCCAGCACACTCCAAGGGAGGCACGAACCAGGAATAAAAAAAAAACAGATTCAGGGTGAGCAGCCAGCCATCGAGAGGGAGGCCCCACGCTTTTCTTTGGGGGTTTCTCGCTGGCCCACACCACATGGCTAGTGGCCCATCCAAGTGAGCAATTGTTGACTTAGCTTCTGATGTGTGCAGGCCCCAGGCTGGGAGCCAGCAGTAGCGATGAAGCAGACGTCATCTGTATACAGTGAGTTCACCACCTAATGGAGAGACCAGAGAAACACGTGATTCTCCCCAGCAGGATTGGACCAAGAGGGTGCTGAGAAGATGTTGATGGGGCACATATCCGACTTCTCAGGGGAGATGACACTGGAGCTGGGAGGTATGGGAGTTGTCCCCATGGAGGAGAAAGGTGGAGGGTAGGTTCCATACAGTGGCAGGCCAGCCAGCAGGTGGAGTGGGGTCACTGGAGGGAAGACCTGAATCCAGCTGACAGCTGTGAGCCGGGAGAGGTGGCTCCATCTGTGAGTACAAAGTGGGGGCCAGTGTGGAGCACGATCTCCTGAAAGTAAGACGTCAGGTATGAAGCCATTAAGTTTTTGATCTGATGCGGCCGTAACAGATCACAAACTTAATTGCTATAAACAACACAGAGGTAGGACCAGAAAGTACTGGAGACCAGAAGTCCAAAATTGGTCTCACAGGGCTAAAATCAAGGAGCAATTGGTCTGTATTCCTTCTGCAGGCTCCAGGGGAAAATCCATTGCCCTTCCTTTCCCAGTGTCTGGAGGCTGCCTGCATTCCTTGGCTGGTGGCCCCAGCCAGCAGCTGCATCCCTCCCACTTCTGCTCATCATCCCTTCCCCTTCTCTGGAACAGACCCTTGTGATTACATCAGGGCTGCCAGATAAGTCAAGGTCACCTTCCCAGGTCATGATTCTTAATCACATCCACAAAGCCACTTTTGTCACATAAGGAAACACATTCACAGGTTCCAAGGACTACGACACGAACATTTTCGGGAGCCATTCTTCAGCCTGCCACACCTGGTCATTCATGCTGTCAGTCACCAAAAGAAAGCTCAGACAAGATGAGGAGCATCTGTGCAAAGAGCCAGAGGACAGTGACAGGGAAGCCCGGAGCTCTCATGTCTGAAGGAAAGGTGGGCTGGGCGTGCTGGCTCTGGAGTGTAATGCCAGTGATCCGGGAGTGCTGGGAAAGGAGGGTGTGGTCCCTGGCTAGGGCTCCACCCGCACAGAGCTAGATGAGGACAGGCACTTCTGCCTTCCCACACAAATGTTGCATTTCTCCAGACCACCCTGGCCCGCCACGCCCCCATTCTGGGCCTATGAAAACCTGAGACCCTAGCAAGGCAAAGACACAAGCGGCTAGACGTCGTGAGGCACACATCGGCGGAAGAAGACGCAAGCTACTGGTCTTGGAGAGCATGCGGGCGGGAGCGCACGTTGTCAGGCACCGGCAGGCCGGCAGGCCGGCAGGCCAGCGATCGGGGAACGACGCGGAATTAGGAAAGAGCGGTCGGAGAAGAGTCAGGCTGCCCAGCGGCCAGACTTCAGGGAAAACCGTCTCCCTTCTGGCTCCCCCATCTGTTGAGAGCTGCTTCTACTCAATCAAACCTCGCACTCACTCTCCAAGCCCACATGTGACCTCCATTCTTCCGCTATACCAAGGAAGAACCCGGGATACAGAGAGCTCTCCGTCCTTGTGACAAGTACAGGGTCTAATTGAGCTGGTTAATACAAGCCTCCTATAGACGGCAGAACTAAGAGAGCACTCTGTAACACACGCCCACTGGGGCTTCAGGAGCTGCCAACTTTCACCCCTAGACACTGCCATGGGGTCGGAGCCCCACAGCCTGCCCATCTCTTTGCTCCCCTAGAGGTTTAAGCAGCGGGGTACGGAAGAAACGGGCCACACCTACATCGTACGCCCTGCCAGGGGAGCAAGGGAACCTTTCCTGTTTCACCAGCACTTTGAGAAACTGAGGTAGGAGTATCGCTTGAGCTCAGGAGTTCAAGATTAGCCTGGGCAACATAGTGAGACCCCCATCTCTATAAAAAAAAAAAACAAAAATTAGCTGGACATGGTGGCGTGTACCTGCAGATCCAGCTACTGAGGAGGTAGAGATAGGAGGATTGCTTGAGCCCAGAAGGTTGAGGTTGCTGTGATCTATAGCCATGCCACTGCACTGCAGCCTGGAAGACAGTGAAACCCTGTCTCAAAAAAAAAAAAAAAAAAAAAAAAAAATAGAAGGAGGGAAGGAGTGATAGAGGCCGCTGGCAGCAGGAAGCATTACAGCAGGACCAGGCCCTGCCATGGACATAGCTTTTGCCTGCCCTAAATCCACTATCTCTTTTCCAGTCACTGCAGCCCAGGTTTCCTAATGGAAATACTTTTGTACATTCTTAACCCAAGGATCGGCCCATGACCCAGTCAAAACCAACCAGAGCCTTTCATCCCCCATCCCTCAGGGGTGGGCGTGGCCCGAGCCAGAGCAGAGACCTTTCTTGGAACTTACTCTGGAGCTGTGGGGGAAGACGTTGGTGCTGGGAGCCGCTTTGAGAGAGAACCCCCCTGAGATTCTACAGGGGAAAGCAGACTTGAGTGATGAAAAGAGATGATGACAGCGTTTGGAAAACTGCATCTAGCTATGCAGAAAGCCAACTCTAGACTTCTCAATTATGTGAACCAAAAAAAGAAGAAGAAATCAGCTTAATCCCATTTCTAGCTGTTGCAACTGCGTAAGTATTGACGAATCCAGCCCCCGGCACTGGTCGAAGGTTTTGAGGCTGCCTGCTGTGTTTCTTCTCTCCCCACCGCGCCCTCCCCCATCCAGTTTCTTCCCCATCCTTCAAGGCTGTGCTCAACACCACCTTCCTAAGGAAGCCATCACTGGCTCGGATTCTCCCGCTCCCAGGCTGGCCTGGCCCTACCTTAGGGTCCCAGCCTCTCAGGGCGGCTGCCTCGCCCAGGGTGCTGCTCACAGCCCCCTTGTCTTTCACCTCTTGGGTAATGGGCTGCTGGTCTTCTCTGGTCGCTTGCAGCCCCCAGGGACATGTCCCCATTTTCAGAGAGGGACCCCGGCTCGGACAGGGTCTGCCAGCCAGTGAATGTCAGAGCAGGGGCTTGAGTCCAGCCTATTTGATGCTAAGCCACTCCACGCTATGCCTGTCCCCACCCTTCCTTCCTGCACTGGAGTGCACTGTGAATGCTCCATTGCAGCGAGAGGCTGCTGCTGAGGGGCACAGGCCCGGCAGCTGTGCAGCTTTTTCCCACAAGAGGAAGGGGTTGCTGCTGAGAGGGATGCAACAAAAAGCCAGGGTCTGGGAGGGGATGCAGCAATTTCTTCAAATGAAAACACCAGACTTTATGAGCCTGGTTGCTTCTCAGGACTGCCTGGCAAGGCCTCTGCTCCACTCCAAATCCCCCTTCTTCCAGAGGCCACTCATGCACCCCCATGCACGCTGGCCTTCCCAGCTCAGTAACTCACCAGGGCACTGCCTGGCCAAGCCTGCTGCTTAACAAGGGCTCAGGGGCCTGTGATGGCAGAGGAGGGGAGGCCATGCGGTCAGGGGCACATTCATTCAGTTACCCCAGGAACATTCTTTATTATTCTAGACACTACTTATCAGCTTCCCACTGTGCATGCGGTAGGTTCCAGGTGTGCAACTCTGGGCAAAGCAGTTCTCTCTCAGCCTCAGTTTCTTATCTGTAAAATATGAGAGTCTCTGGTGTTTGCCTTAAAAGTTTGTTGGAAGAAATAAATGAGCAAGCCCTCACCTAATGCCAGCTGCTATTATGACTATATTACTATTACACTGTTTCTAATCCTGACAACAACACAGCTAGGGAGGTGCTGTTATTCCCATTTCACAGGTGAGAAGACTGAGGCAAAAGCAGGGCAGGACCCTGCTCAAGGTCCAATGGAGAGAGCTCGGGGCGATACCAGAAGCTCTCTTTACCATGTCATTGTTTCTATGTTTGCCCAGCATCGTTTTCACCCCCAACAGCACATCAAGGGCCGGGGGCTTTGGGGTACATCAGACCTGATCTTCTGTCCAGTGGGGGAGACAAACACGTAGATAGACAATTGCAATTCCAGGTAGTGAGAACCGGTTGGAGAGCCCAGGGAGCTGGGGAAACACAGGAGAGCCCCTCACTCAGCCTCGGGCCCTGGGGAGATCTCTTGAGAGGCCAGCTCTTAGCCAGGTCTGGAGTAACTAGGACTATATAAGGAGCACAGTCCAAGTTCCTGGGGAAGCAGTTGGAACTGAGCCTGGCTCTGCCCCTTCGCTGTGTGATTACATGATCTTGAGGGAGTAAATTTGCCTCTCTGGGCATCCATTTCCTCACTTCAATAGTGAGGGTCTCAGCAAGTGCACACGGGCGGAAGCGGGGACGCCTGGCACTGGGGGGATTCATGGCTGGCGAAGTCTCCTCTTCCTTCAGTCTCCAAAGGCATAGTGAGCCCCTCGTACCCGACCCATCTGAAATGCAGCGTCATCATCTCATTTTACAGTGGAAGCTGCTTGGGCTCAGAGAGCTGACGTGACCTGCCCCGAGTTTACGTGAGTTCTGAGCCAACTCTGCATTCACTGGGCACTTACTAAGCGCTCATCCCTCGTTTGATCCTCCCCGCGTCTCTGAGAGGGCGGAGTCGTTTGCTTCCATTTCACAAATGAGGGAGTGAAGATCCAGGGCAGGTCTTGACCAGCACTAGATCCTCAAGGGTGCCTGGGGCACGGCCAGGACAGAGCAGACTTCAGCCTTCCCTGATGCTCCCTGCCCACTCCCACCCAAGCACCTACGCTGATGGCCCCACACAGGCCCCTGGACAGGCCCAGAAGTCAACACGAGCACCCCAATTCCATAAGGGCTTTAGGAGTTGACAGTTTAATGCCCAGGTCCCATTTTTCAGAGGAAATAAGCTTACTGTAGGGGACCAAGTTAGCTGCCAATAGGACAGTAGTGAACACGGGTGTTTTCTTCACCAGTAAAACAGAAGGAATAACAACCTCCCTTCCGCGTCCATGAACCCAGCACTGATTTCATTCAGCGATCCATCACTTGCCTCTCCGAGCCCATGAGGTCTGGAAGGGAATAAGCGCACCCCAGCTCCAGGCATGGACCCAGCAGGGCTGGCCAGCGTGTTACCCTCCCTCAGCTGTGCTTGAACCTAAGTTCTGGGACTCTGAGGGTCTGCGATGGAGGGAAGGGCTCTTTCAGTGGGGCTGTAGAGAGGAGAGGATGGGGTGAAGACCTCTGTGCCACGAGCGAGAGCCACATGGTAGAGAGCAAGCCAGGAGGTAGACGGGGGTCCTGACACCATCCTTGGATTGTCTGAACACAGCCTCTGCTTTGGCTGAAGCAATCCCCCTGCAATATTTAGTTACAGAAACCAATAAATTTCCGCTTTTACTTAAGCCAATTTGAATCAAAACGTCAGAGACCTGACAAATACAGTAACCCAAAATGGAACTAACATATCACATTTGCCGTGAGAAAATACAAAAAAGCATTAACATTTTAATGGTAGTAATTAAACAAACAGGAAAACAATCAAATTAAGTAAGAGCATTTTATTTATCTAGAAGGCAGTACTTAAGGGGAACATTATTTATTTAGGGAAGAATAAGGAAGAACAGTCAGATGCATAGAAGCAGAGTAGATAGTGGTTGCTAGGAGCTGAGTGGGGGAAGAGGGGGCCGTTCAATGGGCAGAAAGGTTCACTTGTACAGGATGAAGAGGTTCTGGAGACCTACCGTGCAACACTGTGCCTGCAGACAATAATACTACTGTACATGTAAAAATCTGTTCAGAGGGTGGATCTCACGCTAAGTGTTCCTGCCATGATTTTTTTTAAACCTGAAAAAAACCTACTGAACTAGGGAGAATCAAAATAAGAAAGAAAACGAAGACTTTCTTCATTTTCAGAAATCTGAAGAAGGCAGCTGGGCACTCAGAGAAGACACCACCATGGATCGAGTGCCAGCGTGTGCTAGGTGCTTGCTCAACTGTGATTGTTTATGCCTCAAACACCCAGCACTGCCAGTGGTGTTACACCCACTGTCACCAGTGAGGAAACTGATGTTCAGAAGGAATAGACACTCAGCCATGCACACACAGAATCTGCATCAAGCTTCATCTCACCGCAAGTCCAAGACTATTTCCTCATCACATAATTCATTCAACAATCATTTATTAAGGACTTATGTAGTACCAGACGCTGGGATGGCTCTGTAGTCATCATGTGAACATCCTCGAAGGAATCCAAAAGAGGAAATCAGTGGTGAAAATCAAGGCCAGCAACTTGGGACACCAGGCTCCAGAGGCTGCCTCCATCCCCAACTACTTCTGGGGTCTCCAAGCACAAGGTGAAAGCTCAAGACCTCTGACTATGGAAGCTGTGTATGTCTTACTGAACCAGCACACCCTCTAGCCCTAAGATCAATACACCCTCTGGCCCTGGACTAGCATGCCTTCTCTCTCCCTAAGACTAGCACATCCTCTTGCCCCAAACCAGCACACCCTCTATCCCAGGACCAGCATGCTCTCTGCCTCCCAGGACCAGCACAACCTCCGGTCCTGGAAAAAAAGCACATCCATTGTCTCTGACCACCAGCACAACCCCTGTCCTTGGCACTGATGCAGCCTCTGCTCTTGAGAAAAGCATTAACAGTTGTGCCTGAAAACCTTTCAACTCTTCCTTACATAAACGGGAAGAAATCTCTTGCAGATAATTATAAAACCTCTATCCTCTGGTTCAAGGGAAAAGCAAATCCTTTGTGAATCTTCTTGAAAATTCCATTCAGAAACTCTGCACTTGAGAGACTCGAAGAGCTCAGAACTACACAGAGTCAAGCTGGACCCAGCTTAGCCAGACCCGAGAGTGGGACTGCCCCTGCCACCATGTGAGCACCTACTGTGTGCACCCATGCAAGCACCTACTGTGTGCACCCAGTGGGGAACTGTGAGCCTACATAGGTTTCTGCCTCCCTGAATGCCCCAGGGACCCCATCACAGGGTGGTGCTCATCTCCATCAAACAGATGAAAAAAAGGCAGCCTAGAAAATGGCCAGCACAGAGTGACCCAGGGCAGAGGAGGACTTAACCCAGACCCCTCTGTCTCCAGAGGCCATCCTACCTCCTCTTGTCACCCTTGCCAGCACACTGAGAAACAGTAACCAGGAAGGAGCAGAACTGAGCTCTTCAGTTCTTCACTGCTGCAGAAAGAAGCTCAAAGCCCCCCTCCCTGGTATCTGCAGAGTAGGGGTGCGGGGACTCCAAGGAACAAAGTCACTCACAGTCTCCCCTGACATCCTCAGAATGTACTGCAATGCTCTAGGAACAGTCTCCTCAGACCCATAAATAATTGAGAACCCGTGTGTCCTATGGCATTTCTGCTGAAATCATCACTCACCCACTCTCTTTGTGCTTTCTGCAGAGCCAAAGAAATTCTTGCTGATTTTTTAAAATACAGCCTTTTGTTGAAACTGGTTTTGAAATTCAGCATCCACTGAGTAGGTGCTCAGTTCCCAGTCTAAGGCAATGGAGACACAGAGATGACCTGGGTGAAGCTCTGCCCTCAAGGAGCTCAGACCCTACTTACGAAAGAGAGAGACTCAACAGACCCTTAGCCTGCCACAAGTAAATGAGTCACCAGAGTTAAGGAAGCAGGCAAGGTGGGAAGGGTGATGCGGATGTGCAGACTGGCCTGGCTGGTCTGTGCCTTGCAAGGGAAGCAGGAGGAGACAAGGGAGGGAAAGAGCAGAACTCCACTTCCCCAAGGCTGGGCCCAGCGGGAGGTTGCACTGAAGAGTAGGTGTTCTTAGAAGGGGGTGGAGGAGGCCAGGTGTGGTGGTTCATGCCTGTAATCCCAGCACTTTGAGAGGCTGAGGACGGCAGATCACGAGGTCAGGAGTTTGAGACTAGCCTGACCAACATGGTGAAACCCCGTCTCTACTAAAAATACAAAACTTAGCCGGGCGTGGTGGCATGAACCTATAATTCCAGCTACTCAGGAGGCAGAAGCAGGAGAATTGTTTGAACCCAGGAGGCAGAGGTTGCAGTGAGCCGAGATCACACCACTGCCTGGATGACAGAGCAAGACTCTGTCTCAGAAAAAAAAAAAAAAAAAAAAAAAGAAGGGGGTGGGGGACAAGTGGGGAGGCAGCTTCATGGCAGAAAACTGTTGTGAGCCGTGTGTTCCCTCAGGTCTTCAGTAAAGCTATTAAACTCACAAAATCCCAAGCATGATGATGTTTTTCAGTGGCAATGGAAGGATAGCAAGGTGTGCGCACCAGTAGTCAAGAGGCCTACCTGAGCTGACACCCACAGGTGTGGGAGCTGAGGACTGCAGGGGAGGCAGGCCAGGAGCATGCAGCCCCCAGGGAAGCACAGGCTTTGACACCGAGGCATTCAGCCACGTTCACCAGCATCTTCCGGAGACAGGTGGCCCCAAGGGACACCTGGCAGTGGAGCATGGTGTGAACACAGAGAAAAACAAGTGACTTGCTCTGGGGTGGGGTGAGGGGTCTTAAAGAGGGGTTGGCACTGGAGACCGAGCTAGGAGGAGGAGAAAGGGAAGCGTTTCAGACAAAGAGCCCTAAGGGTGGGGGATGTCTATTGTTGTGGCTTCTCAGCCCCTGTTCCTTGCTGTATTTGGTAACCACGCCTTGATTTTCCTCTGGGACCCCCAACTCTTGGTCCCTGTGGATTTTGTGGTGCTTACCCCATCCTCCAAGCTACAGGAGTGGGTTTATAATCCAGGCTTGGCCAATCCGTACACGCCATGCCCCACAGCCATTGGTTTACCGATGGACACATGACCCAAATCAGCCAGTGAGAGTCTGCCTTGGGACCTTTGTTGGAATGCTTAGGAAAGAGGCTTTCTCTTTCCCCAGAAGAGGCTAGTGGCCACCATAAGGGTGTGCCTGCCTGAGAATGGAGCCAACACAGAAGAAAGCATATTCTTAGAGCAATCTGTAAGCACTTTGCATGTCTGAAGCTCCCTCCACTAGATATTCAGTTACTATATTAGTCCGTCCTCAAATTGCTATAAAGAAATATCTGAGGCTCAGTAACTTATAAAGAAAAGAGGTTTAATTGGCTCACAGTTCTGCAGGCTGTACAGGAAGCATGGTGCTGCCATCTGCTTCTGGGGAGGCCTCAGGAAGCTTCTAATCATGGTGGAAGGCAAAGGGTAAGCAGGGATGATCTGGGGAAGGCAGGAGAAAAAGAGACACGAGTGCCACACACTTTTAAACAGTGAAACCTCGAGAGAACTCAGTGTCACAAGGACGGCATCAAGGGGGCAGTGCTAAACCATTCATGAAACTTCCACCCTCATGATCCAGTCACCTCCCACCAGGCCTCACCTCCAACACTAGGGATTACATTTCAACATGAGATTTGGGCGGGGAAAATATCCTATCCATATAAGTTACATAAGTCAGTAATTTTCCATTTTTATTTAAAAGTATTTGAGCTGGCTTATCACACGTGTGGCCTCCAAAGCTGTGATGGTGGCTGCAAAGACCTCTACGGGGAAGATGGCTGGTGTGTCCAAGAAGGGTGAGGTGCTCACTCTGAATGGGCTGTGGTTGGGTCATACAGGGCCACAACGTGAAGCCAAATGTGGGCCTCGGGAGCCAGGAAAGGATCCTAAGCAGGGCAGTGGCATACTCAGATATATGTGTATGGACTCACTCTGTTTATTCAAATGTGTTTAAAACCTAGAAAGAATTCCCAAGCAGAGTGTGAGCCAGACATTTTTCTTTTCCAGTTTTGCAGCCCGAAGGTGCTATCCAAGGTACTGAGATCCCCCAGAGGGCTCTTCCAGGAAAGGGAGCAGGCGGAGTGCTGTGGAAGGAGACTGGCATGCTGGCTCCTCTGTTTGCAATGCCACCTAGTTCCCTTCCCTTGCATCTGCACAAGTGGAATCAGTCCTATGCTGTCTACCTGCTCCCATAGAAGGGAAAGAACGATAATGCGTGTACTGGTACCACCTGAAACCAACCTCAGGACACACACAGTATTTTTTGTCTTGACTCTGCCTGGGCTGACGAACAAGGGACTGATAAAACTCATGGATAAGAGCACCAGGAAATTAGTTCTTTGACATTTTCCCTTGTCCAAATAGCCAGAATGATTAACACACTTTTTTATTTTTAGAGGCAAGGTCCCACTCTGTCGCATAGGCTGGAGTGCAGCCGGACAATTCTAACCCACTGCAACCTCAAATTCCTGGACTCAAGCAATCTTCCCACCTCAGCCTTTAAAGTAGCTGGGGCCACAGGCATGTGCCACTACACCAAGTTATTTTTTAAAAAAAACTTTTTGTAAAGATGTGATCTCACTATGTTGCCCAGGCTGGTCTCGAACTCACGGCCTCATACAATTGTCCCACCTCTGCTTCCCAAAGTGTTGGAATTACAGGCACGAAACACCACACTGGATCAACACACTCTTACACAGTTGGTGGTAGGTTGTGTTATCAGCCCCGGTTCTTCACCTCTCCCTGTATCCAAGCCCTTTGTTATGTGACTTTGGAGTCCTCCCATTGAAGGAACAGAGTATATTTCCCCTTTCCTTGACCTTAGCCATGACCATACGACTTGCCTTGGCCAAGAGAATGTGGTCAGAAGACACAGTGGGTCCATTCCAGGCTTAGACCTTAAGAGGCAGAGGTGTTTCCACTGGCCTCTTTGCACCTCTGCCCTCTCCATGAGGAAAGCATGCGCCAGTGAGACAGCTGTTGGGAGATCATTCTTCCTATCTCTACGCATCTTTTGAGCAAAGGCCAGGAATGGCTATATAATTTGCAAGTCCCACTGCAAAATGAAAGTGCAGGGTCCCTTGTTCAAAAATTATTAAAAATTTCAAGACAGCTACTACACAGCATTCAATCAAGTGTGGGTCCTCCTTTGTGCAAGGCCCACATCCATAAAGCCAGCCCTGGAAGAAGCAACGGCAGCTTTTGTTTTAGACCAGGCGTCAGCAAACTATGGTCTTCAAGTCCAGTTTCATCTACTGCCTGCTTTTTCGTGGCCCTAAAGCAAAAATGGTTTTTACATTTTTAAATGGTTGGAAGAAAATCTAAGGAAGAATACTATTTCATGACATGCAAAAATTATGTTTTATTCAAATTTAAGGGTTCATAAATAAAGTTTTATCAAAATTCAGCCATGATTATTCATTTATGTCTGGTCTGTCTGTGTCAGCTTTCACACTACAACAGCAGGGTTGAGTCATTGTGACAGAGACTGTGTGGTCTACAACGCCTAAAGTGTTTACTTTCTGACCTTTTACAGAAAAAGTTTGCCAACCCTGTTCTACCCTAGACAGAAGAGTCACCCAATCAATTCCAGCCTGGATCAGCAAAGCATCAGCTGACCTGCAGCTTTCTGGGAATGAGGGGTTTTTGTTTTATGCTCCTGAGTCAGTGGCGTGGTTTGTAATGCCGCAGTAGCTAACTGTTCAGGGTGCAGTTAACGTTTCTCTTCTAAAGAATGGTACATGGAATGATTTCAGATGAGGAGCCCTAAATGACATTGAAAGGCATAGAAAGCAGGGCTCTTTCCCACTCTCATTAGTTCCTTCTCATTTTATCAGAGGGGAAGCCTCAGCTTGGTCCTGGCAAGTCTTTAATGCTCTCCTCACTCCTTAAGAACAAACAGAGCAGACCTTCAGCTCATCGGGTAATGGTATCCCTGTAGAACAGAATGAGTGCTTGTTTTTATTGTATTTATTTTTATAATGTACCTTCTATCTCTGGCAAGCATCACTGGTTTTCTGTCTATGACAGTACTTTAGTTTCCCTTACAAATGCAATTCTTTACATAAAAAAATGTGAATTTTTTTAGCAACAATAAAATGGTTTTATTATTTCAATAAAATATTGAGTAAGTCATTGTGCAGATGAAAGCAAATGTAGAAGAAAGTCACAAAAGTAGTGAACAAATGGCTGAAGTCTGGGAAACATGGATAGAGATGACAGCTGAGACCCTCTCCCTTCTATGGCTGCAAAGTGCAATGCTAAGCTTCTCAGATCTGGAATGACATTCCCTGATTCTGGCACTATCTCTGCCACTTCCTGGCTGTGTAACCTTGAATAAATTACTTTACCTCTCTGAACCTCAATCCCTTTGCTGCAAAATGGAGATGCTAACTCCACCTCCCAGGCTGGAGTGCACACTGCTGGCTGCCTGCTGCCATGTTTGCTCTTCTGTCCCATATGCACACAATCCCAATTTTGTTCAGGTATCCACTACTCCCTGACATAGCCATGAACTTCAGGAAAGCTGATACCAGCCCAGGAAGTGGTCTACTTGCCTTTGCCCTTGCTAGTACTTTGTCTGAGAGTAGATGTATGATCCAGTGCTACTGAGGCACAAGAAACTCTTGAGAACATGTCTAGCTCCTAAGAGCCACTGGCAATAATATTCTCTTTTCTTCACCTGGATATGATTGGGTTTGGATGTGATTCCTAGAAACAAGGTTGCCATTTGCCTCTAGCCTGGGGAAGAAGCCAACACCAAGCACAAGAGAACAGGTAGATAAACAGAGTCCAAGCTGGATGATGTTGCTAGGCTGCTGAATAAAGCAACCCTGGAGCCAACTCCACCTCTGGGAATGAAGTGTGTGGACTGATAAATGTCCCTGTTTAAACCGGTTGGAGATGAGTTTCTGTTACTTGAAATGGAAAGAAGTCTAACTGGTATGGATATTGGTCCCTTATGTTCTAGGTTCAAACAGCTACATAAGCCTACTACAAAATTGTCTACTTAGTCAGGCTATTGTTATGCAGACAGTCCTTTGTATGTAGACATCTATAGCAGGGAGGATTCCCATTTGCTAGCCAGTATTCCTTCCCCTCTTGTTCCCTAGGAACAAAGCCCAGATTTTAGTGAGGGTAGAAGTGTGCCCAGTTAAAAGACTACATTTCCCATCCTCCCCTAGCAGCAAGGAGTACCCACATGACTGTGTTCTGGCCAATGATGCACAAATGGAAGTCAATTGTGGAAATTCCAGGAAGATAATTTAAAGGGGCTGGACTCAGCGAGAAGTACACTGCTTTCTGTCCTTCTTCTCTTTCTCTTCCTTCTGCCTGGAGTGGAGCTGTGACAGTCGAAGTCCCAGGAGTCTTGTTGGACCATGTGGTGACTGTGAGTCTTATGCAGCAGAGCATAAAGAGGGAAGGAGCTTGGGTCCTTGATGAATGCTGGGGCTGCCTGCCAGCTTCCTGTCTACTTTTATGCAATAAAGTGAACACTCGCGTGTTTAAGCCACTGCTACTTTGCGATTTCTGTCACAGCAAAACCTAATCCTAACTGATACTCTATCTAATTGGAAATTCCTTGTTCTTTATCAAGAGTCTGATGTCTGCAAATACGTGAAAGTGTGGCTAAGATAACTTTCAGATGCACAAAATACCTAAGATTTAATATGATCTTTATTGACACTCAGGTTCTCCAGAGAAACTTAGAGTTGTTAGGAGAGTTAAACAGATGATTTATGTGATGCACTTAACTCAGAATCTAGTGCATAAAAAGCACCCTAGTAATGATGACTTCTAGATTATCACTATCAGCTAGTCCAACCCTCTGCTTTGACACATGAGGAAATGGAAGCCCAGAGAGGGGAAGCACCTTGTCCAAAGCCATGTAGCCACTTTGCCACAAAGGCAAAATGGGAACTCACACTTCTCCCCTTTGCTCACTCACTGGTTTTTCCCCTATCTTGAGTCCTTTTACAAGGTAATGAGCTCCACCACCAAGGAAGTGTTCAGGGGCCCTGGATGACCGCACTTCCTCCAGGAGACCTCTCAGGCAAGGATCTCCTTCCTGTGCAGCAAGCTCAGTTGAACAACCTCTCAGTTCTCTTCCAAGTTCAGGATTCCATGACCTGTTCAAGACCAGAATGAAAGGGAAGGGCTAGGGAGTCCTGCCTTCTCCCTCCCCTCTCTGCATTCTCCTGGCTCTGTCTCTGTGATGCCTGAGAGTAGAATAACTCACGACAAACGTGAGGGAAAAGTGAGAAAAGTTCATCATCTAAGCCCGCAAACTATACCCAAAATCCAGAGCATGAGCAGGATGGGTTTCTGGCCTATTCCTTCGTCTTCAGGGTTCTTGCTTACCTTCATTCAACTCCCCTGTCTCCTGTAGGGATGGTGGGGTCCATGTGACATCAAGGTTGCTGACACAACCATGGAAGAGGGTCTAGAGGTGTCTGCTTTTGCTCAAAGACCAAAGAGGAGACCGACTGGGAGTCTCCAGAAACTATTCTGATGCTGCTCCCCTGCTGGAGAAGTACCTGTTATTGGCAGAACCTTATCAACACTTCCTTAGTGTTGTTATTAAGGCAGCCAGCTTGCCCCAAGCTGATGAATTTTAAAAGAAGCATAAAATAATTTTTGAAAAACCTTGAAGCTGAAAGAGTTTAATAAATGTTTAAAAGCTTGGCTTGTTTGAAGCTTCTCTCTGCCAGCAGATTAACCCATTTACTGATTATGGATTTGGAAAAAAAAAATTATTAGCAGATTCCAAGAACCATATTAGACATTAAAGCGTCTCTGACCATCTAATTCTTAGAAGAACCCTTTGAGGTATGAATTGTTGTCATGTCCTCCACACTCGCCCCTGCCCTCACCTTCAGTCATAATGGGGAGTGGACTCAATCCTGGGCCTGTGAGACTGTGCAGCTCACACTCTGGTCTCCATGCTGGGCCCAGCCATGTCCTGGTCCTCCACCATGGGCCCAGCCCTGGGACTCAGCCAGGACAGATGGCCCACTTAGCCTGCCCAAGGACAATCTCTTGTGATTGACTGCCAGCTCTCAAATCTTCCAGCCTGGCCAACAAGGTCAAGAGCCCTTCAGGAGCAAGGAAAGGGTGTCGCGGGGCAGATGTGACTATCACCTATTCCACTCTGGTTCCCATTGGCTCGAGCAAGCCACCATACCCCTAAAAAGCAGAGGGAATCTGGTCCTGGTGGCCCTGAAGACAGAACTGGAGACCCCGGAGAAGAAGCAGCATGGAGGTAAGTTATAACTCCATAGATCAGCTACCAACAGAGCCGCTCAACTAGGCAGGAGTGAGTTTCTTGTCACCAGAGGTTTGCAGGCAGAAGGCAAACTGCCACCTCCTAGGAATGCAATATGAGAAATCCCGGCCTTAGGCGACTTCCGGCACTCAATAGCATCAAAATCACCCATGTTCCTGGAGAACTTCTTGCAGTCAACATCAAGCCATGTACTGAGCACCTGTTCAGCCAGGACCGGCTCCAGAGGCCCATTCAATCCTCACCACAGCAAGGTGGGGAGCACTGGCCCCATTTTACAGATGCTCAGAGAAGGTAAGTAGCTTGTCCAAGGTCACACAGCTAGACCTATATCCAGCTGTCCCCCACACCTGTGATTTACCTCTCTATACTACTTGAAATTAATCCCATCTATAAAAAGCAACATTGGGGTGGGGGTGAGGGCGTAGGGGTCTCATGCATAATAACAAAAATCACTACTATTTATTAAAAATGGGCCACATGCCAGGCACTCTTCTGTGCACTTTACAGATGTCATCTATTTAATGCATCCACAACCTCTTTCCCATTTGACCTAGGAAGGAAATGGCCTCCAAAGTGTGACTGAGGCCACTGCAGGTCAGTGGCAGAGCCAGCCTGGCTGTGCTCCATATCTTTGCCGTACTCCCTATTCAGGCAGGGGCAAGCCCAGCTGCAAGGCATGTGGGTCAGCAAGTGGAGGACAGTGAGACGAAGGGGGGTGCAGGGGTGGACTGGGCGGCCCGTGAAAGAGCAGAGGTCGCAGGGCTGAAAGGAAGGCTTTTTGAGCCACAGGGCCTGGCTGCAGAATGGGGAGGCTGCCCATGCTCAGGTGGTGTGTATGGCCAGGGGGGTGGCCTTGGTCAAGGCACTGCCCTTTGTGAGTTTAGGGTAGGTCATGGTTTAAAACAGAGCTCTAAGCCCAGCAAGGATAAGATAAGAATTTGGGAAACTGAGGCAAGTAGTTAGAAAAGAACTGAGATTCCGTAATTAATTCACCCTCCCTGTCCAGAGGAACGTGGGGATGGAGATTCCTGCCACTTGAAAAGCATTAGGCTCCCATTATTCCAAAAGGTAGCTGCGTGGCTACCTCAGACTCCTGTACTCTCAGATCCCACTTGCACACTCTGCCTTCTTCCAGCCAGGACCTGCAAGGGGCCCCGTTGCCAACCAGATTCCGGGGAGTAGGTCCTCAGTTTCCTTCATAGTTTTGTTTATTCATTCAACAAACATTTATTGGACACCAGCAATGTACCCAACCTTAAGCAGGTGCTTTCAAGTCCAAAATCCTTGCTTCTCTGGTGTGGGGCTGATGACCTTCCTGAGCCCTGAGAGAGGAAGGGGTTCAGCCACAGTTGCTTGGCTAGGAAGGGGCAGGATCTGCATGCAAGCCTGCGCCCTTGCTGCGATGTCACCAGCCCTGGCCCACTGTGTCTGGGAAGAACCCACGGCCCACAGCCTGCCGCTTGAGCCATGTGCATGTGTGTCTGAAGGTCCCGGATTTCCCACCGTTCTGGCACCTGTCACAGTTTAGCAGGTTACCATGGTATCGCTCCCCAGCACCCCGGGCAGCAGGGACCACCATCTGTTTACACGGCTGTCAGAGGAATTGATGTCATGTGAAATTGTCGGCTCAGTGGGGTGGGAGGAGGAAGAGTGGGCGGCTCTGAAAGCATCCAAGCCATCAAAACTCATTTCCATCAAAGCCCTGAGTGAGCCTATGCTCCCCTGGGGGGATGAGAGAAAAAAAAGGGGAGAGCCGAGAAAGAGCATTTCCTGAGAGGAAGAAGCAGGTAGCAATAGTAACAGTTAGTGTTCCTCTTTCCATTTTTACCATCATTTACAATTCACAAGCTCATGGCTGCTTCTCCCAACTCTGGGAGGTGAGCATTGCCATTCGCTCCATTGTACAGATGCTCCGAAATATAAAACTGATGCTCAGAGACATGGAGAGGTTGCTCAAGGTCACAGGAAAGCCAGAGGGCAACTCCAGGAGGAAAAGCTCCCTGATCTTCTGGCTAAGAGGCTGGCGGATGTAGGGGGTGGGGCGGGCGGGGTTCACTGTTGGCCAAGATCAGAGGCAGGCCTACCCTAGAGTGAACGTGCTCAGCTAAGCGCAGGACAGTTTTCCATTGCCCGCACCTGCAGAAAGGACTGAGGGCAGGGAGTTCCAGGTTCTCATTACAGATCTGACACTACCAAGGCTGCCGTAAGGGACAGAGCAGCTGGCCAGTACCCAGGGCACACATCTTTAAAGACACCTAAATATCCCTGGGAATGTAACCAGAGGGAGAGTGGAAATCTGTCTCACCTGCCTGTTCAGCATCTGTCCCCTCTTCAACAGTGGCAGCCTCCTGATTCTCCTCCGGACAATCAAACGTCTCTCGTCTCTCTCCATCGGGGTTTGCACAAGACTGGCCCATCCAGGGATGACCCAGACCTAATCCAATTCCCAGATGACCCAGATATAATCCAACTAGTATATCTTGACCCCTGGCCATGGTGATTGGCTCAGGCATAGGCACATGACCCCAAACAAACCAATGGGAGTCAGGAAAGAGGATCTCTCCCTTCTGCTGGGTTGCTAACAGGAGAGAACACAGGCCAGAGTTAGGCTGCCCCCTTGTCATCACGAGGTACAGCCTGCCTGAGATGGGAGCGACCATGGGGAAAAGCAAGGCCAGGAAGGAGAGTACAACAGATTTTTCCCTCTAAGTTCAACTAATCTTGAAGCAGAGGCCACTGAACTTATATCAACCAATATATTTCCCTTTTTGCTGAGATAATTGAGCTGGGTTTTCTGCCATTTGCACCTGAAATAGTCCTGGTGGGTTCATCCCAACTCATTTCAAGGAGGAAACCCTGTGAGTTTGGAAGGAATCACTGAAGAGACTGCTGGAGGTGAGGATTGGACTCCCAGAGCAAACTGAATAACAGCCGATGATTGCTAAACTGCCTTCAAAGGAGAGTGGGAAGGTTAACTGTAGGGTTTTAGTTTTGCTGGGTGGGCTATACAAGTTGAGACCAGAAAGGAATTGCTACAGTAGAGGGCAGACTGAGTCCGCCATCAGCGCACCCATTCTCCACCCTTCCCGGTGCAGCACCTGACCTCACCTCTAGAGAAACGTTGAACAAGTACTTAGAAAGTGTTGATTGGAGGAGATCCAAAGTATTAGACCGCTTAAGTAACCCGCTGGCTTCCAGTTATCTCAAGTACTATAACATCTTGTGACCTTGAGCAAACCCTGTTCCCTCTCTGGTCCTCAGTTTCCTCATCTGTGAAGCAGGGACTCTTATTTATATTTTGCTGGTGAGGAAAGGGAAGCAGTGACTGGGTAGGATTTGATTGATGTGCACTGCGGTAGGACCAGGGAGAGCTTAGAATCTCTCATCCCTCATTGCAGGGAATCACTGTCTTTCATTTTCCAATAAGCCAGGATTTCAGGTGAGAAAATCTTTTTCCTTTAAAAATATATCTTTCTCCACTTCTTATAGATACAGACTGAAATACTTATGGATGAAACAGTATGATGTCTGGGATTTGCTTCAAAATAAATGGAAGGGGGGAGAGGAAGTGGGGGTATAAATTAACAAAATTGGCCAGGAGCTTTGAAACTTGGGTGATGGACATATGAGGATTTATTATCCTATTTCTCTACTTCTGTAAAAGTTTAAAATTTCCACAAGAAAATGTTAAAAAAGAAAAATGAAAAATCTGGCCTACTATTAGTGTAAACTGCTCTGACATGTTTCAACACACTACATCCAGAGCCCGAGACAGGCTCAGCCAGAGGGAGATGAAACAAGTGTACCAGAATAATTGATGGAGATGATAATTTGAGTTTGTGCTTCCTGTGTTTTTTCTTTCCTCCACCTCAAACAGGTTGGCTGATTTTTGCTCCCTGACTTCCAGGGAGGAGGAGGAGGAGTCAGGGCCAAAAGTAACAGCTGCTTGAGTCTTTATTGAAAAGAAGGGAGAATATTACTGAGGTTGAAGAGTGGAAGAGGTTTCCCCAATTTGGGAAGGGTCCCTCTTTGGCAAAGCTCCTTAAGTCCCGAGAGCAGCAGAAAAGCCATAGAACCACCATTTCCACTGTATAAGAAGGTTGTGGGAGCTGGGACTGGGAATGTCTCTATGGAGGCCAATGGGCACCCATGCCTAGTGCCAGAGGGGGCCTCTCAGAGGCTTTGGCAAGGTCTAAGAATGCATAACTTTTGCCCTAAGCCAGGGGGAGGGCTGTTCCCATGATGACTCACACTGACTTTCGGGTCTGTCAGGCGGGATGGGGGTTTGGATTTTAAACTGATTTAAAGAAAATAAAGAAATAGATAATGGCAGGCACATGAGAGGGGAGGCAAAACAAAGCAGGGAGCTCTAGGGTCCAGAAAGCAGGGTTCTAATCCTGGTTATGCCACTTATGAGCTGTGAAAACCTGGACGAGTCCTTCACCTCCCTGACACTCTGTTTCTTCATCTGTGAAACAAGGACAACTGGCCCTGCCTGAGGGGTGATTGGGAGGATGAAAAGGAGGGGCCACCCCACACGCCACGGCACATGGTGCATAGCAGCGCTTACTTTTACTTCCTCCTCTCTCCGCAGCCCCAACCACCTCACCCCCTGCATTTAGGAAGAAGCCATTTAAATGCAACTGTAATTAATATGCAGTCGGCAGAGGCTAATTAAGAATTTATTTTTGCTTCTTGATTAAATGACAGTTTAAAATCTGGTTTCTCATTTTCTTGGTTGGATACACAGAGTCCCCTGGAGTCTCCTGCATACGGTCAGGAGGCCCCAGTTAAATCTACAAACAGAAATAAGTCATCTCCAGCGCCGCATGCCCAACTCAGGATCCTCTTGCTCATCACCCTGCAGAGAGGATGAAACTCGCACAGGCAACTAGACTTCCTCCAAACTTACTTCTCCCTGGGCTACTCCAAGTCAGGAAATGGAACACGATCCCCCTGGAATCCTCCCTCATTATCTGTGTTTGCCGCATCTCCCTATCCCATCCCTCACCAAGGCTGCTGGCTCCATCCTACCCCCACCATCTGCCTGCTTCTCTCGTTTCCTCGCCCCCTCCCAATTCAAGCTGCCGTCTCCTCTTGCCTGGAGCTTCTCACTGGGCTGCTCGCTTCGCCTCTCTCCCTCCTCCTCCCTCCACTTGACAGCCTGAGTTTTTCCAAATATAAAGTGGAATGGTTAAAATATTAATTGAGCCCCTCCAATGGCGTTGCATTGGGCTTAGAATAGAAAGTCACTCCTTATCCCTCATAGCAGCACCATCTATTCCCTGCTTGTCCTCCAATCTCATCTCATCCATCATTGTCCCGTCTTTGCGCAGGCCACTCCAGCCTTCTGGTCACATTTCTGTCTCTTGAACACACACACCACGCCTTTTCCTACTTTCAAGGCCTCTATCTTCTCATGGCTGCTTCCTTCTCATTCCTTGGGTGTCACCTCTTCAGAGAGGCTCTCCCTGACCTCCCCAACTAAAGCAGTTTTCTCTCTTCATTACTCTCTGTTATATAAATGAGCCAAATATGCCCCGTACATTGGTCCCTAGGTTATTTCTTCCCAGAAGGCTGAGACAAGTTAGCTCTAAAGCTCACTAAGCACCAAACTCAAATTTTCACATATCCTCTTGTTTTAAAAATAGTCCAAACCCGCGGATTTTTTAGTAGCTTAGGACGCGCCAGCTTTGCATACTCCACAAAACTCCACCCGACGTCTGCTGACCACTGGTAAAGTGGAGCCTTGTGGTTATAAGACCCCAGGCTATTTCTGCCCATCAGAATAATCTAACCCAGAGAGACCTCACCATGATGTGGAGCGCCATGGCCAAGACATATAAGCTCCATCTCCAGCACCCGCCAGGAGCTCCCTTGCCTTCCACCCCTTCTAAATGGCAGCCCCCCTGCCCCAGTGCAAGTCTCCAGGCAGACTCATGCTGCCAAGGATTTGCCTTCTCCTGCACCCCTGTCAGAGCACTGCCCAATAAAGACTGTTGCATGTTACTGCCTCTTGCAATCATGTCTTTGTCCTTGATCGGTCCCCAGAGCCTTTGAGCCCCCTATACTCTATCCATTACCCTGTTTTATTTTCTTCATACACTTATCACTCTCTGAAATTATCTATTTAATTTTTTTCACTTGCTTTTCTTTTCTCTCCCTCACTAGAATATAACGTCCATCTTATCAGTCAGTACGCCTACAAAAAAGATATTTGTCCACACTAGCAATCCAAGAAATCTCAAAGTAAAATGAGATGTCGTTTTCCATCCAAAGTGGTAAACTTCTAAAAGTGTGACAATAACACATATTACAAGAGTATGGGAAGAAAAGGAGTACACTCGTACCCTGCTAGTGGAGAAGTAAACTGACACAACTTGGAGTGTAATTCAAAACTTCAAATACACATAGCCTATGGCCAAGCCACGCTACTCCTTGATATCTACCCCAGAGTAGCATCTCCACATTTGCACAAGGAGGGATGTGTAAAAACAAGTAAATTGATGGGGTGCAGTGGCTCACGCCTGTAATCCCAGCAATTTGTGAGGCCAAGGTGGGCAAATCATCTGAGGTCAGGAGTTCGAGACCAGCCTGGTCAACATGGTGGAATCCTGCCTCTACTAAAACTACCAAAATTAGCTGTTTGTGGTGCATGCCTATAACCCCGGCTACTTGGGAGGCTGAGGCACAAGAATTGCTTGAACCTGGGAAGCAGAGGCTGCAGGAAGCCAAGATGGCACCACTGCACTCCAGCCTGGGTAACAGAGTGAAACTCCATCTCAAAAACAAAACAACAACAACAAAAAACAAGTAAATGAAAGATGACTTGCATCACCAGGAAGGTAGAGTAGTTGTAGTTTCCCCTACTCTTCCTGTAAGAACAATAAAAATCCCGGGGCATTACACACAAAACGAACATGAAAAGACTCTGAAAAATAAAGAGTAGAAGGCAGACTGGGTAGGGATCTCAGGACCCAAGGAACAACACAGTGTTGAGTTCCCTGGGTTTTCTTTTAGCCTCATATATCTCAGACTTGGAGCTGAATAAACCAGCAATCAAGAAAAGCCAATGGGTACAAACAACAAAAGGTCCAACAAAAACAAAGAAATGATAACTGCTTGAGGTGATGGATACTCCAATTACCCCAATCATTACACATTGTATGCCTGTATCAAAGTATCACATGCATCCCATAAATACATACAACTGTTATGTACCCATAATAATTAAGAAGAATAACTCCTTTAAAGATACAAAGTACAAAGAAAAGTCAGAAAAAAAGACTTGTTTTCCTCCCTCTCTACAGAAAACAATTCTAGCATGTATGTATATAAAATAAAGATTCCACTGTGAAGTTAAAAAAAAAAAAAAGAAAAAAGAAAGGTCCAACGAAAGACTGCTCTCTGGCCAAAGGACTAGGAAATGTGCAACCTGGAAAGACAGAACACTATTAGACAATAACTGCTCCACTCCAGAAAATCTCCAGTTCTACTCTCACCCACACCAGCAAAAGCCAAGTGAGTAGCCTAAATCTCCATTGTCAGAGGTCTATAACAAGGTGCCCACACCCTCCTGGTGGAGTCAAAGGAGGCCAGGCAGGTAATAAGTGCCTCACCTATGGTGTCAGTGGAGACCACATGGGAAGCACTAATGAGGAACTCCTACTCCTCCCAACCAGGGAGGCATAAATGAGGACCTAGTGAGGAGCTGAAACTCCCATACCCACCCAGCAGTCAATGAAGAGTATCCCCCACTTTGGATGTCAAGGAGACCAGGTGAGGAACCTATGACTTTCACTCCATCTATTACTAACATGACAGCACCCTTCTTCCTTTACCAGAGCAGTTTCAAGAAGCTTACTAAAATAGAAGATTTAAATAAGAAGCAGAGGCTGGGTATGGTGGCTTGAGCCTGTAATCCTGGCACTTTGGAGGCCAAGGTGTGCAGATCACTTGAGGTCAGGCGTTTGAGACCAGCTTGGTCAACGTGGTGAAATCCCGTCTCTACTAA
The DNA here is from genome assembly GCF_002776525.5 of Piliocolobus tephrosceles. NCBI lineage: Eukaryota > Metazoa > Chordata > Mammalia > Primates > Cercopithecidae > Piliocolobus > Piliocolobus tephrosceles. The sequence goes on along the minus strand of NC_045437.1, from coordinate 114,691,356 downwards.
AAATACAAAAATTAGCTGGGCATTGGAGGCTGAGGCAGGAGAATCACTTGAACCCAGGAGGTGGAAGTTGCAGTGAGCCAAGATTGTGCTACTGCATTCTAGAATGGGCAAGAGATTGAGACTCTGTCTTATAAATAAATAAAGTAAATAAGATGCAAAGTCTTACAACATAATACCCAAAATGTCCACTTTCAATCAAATCACTTGTTATACCATGAACCAGAAAGATCTGAAACTGAATGAGAAAAGAGAGTCAATAGTTGTCAACACTAATACCATACAGTTGTTAGAATTATCTGAAAGAATTTTAAAGCAACTGTCGTAAAAATGCTTCAACAAGCAATCATAATCATGCTTGAAGCAAATGAAAAAACAGAAAGTTGAGCAAAGAAATAGAAAGCCTCGGCAAAGAGGTAGAAAACTATAAAGGAGAATCTGATGGAAGTTTTAGAATTAAAAAATACAATAACTGGGCCAGGCATGGTGGCTCATGCCTATAATCCCAGCACTTTGGGAGGCTGAGGTGGGTGGATCACGAGGTGATGAGATCGAGACCATTCTGGCTAACATGGTGAAACCCTGTCTCTACTAAAAATACAAAAATTAGTCGGGTGTGGTGGTGGGCGCCTGTAATAAGTATTCTCTGCCAGTTGACAGAGAATACAAAAATTAGCCATCTACTTGGGAGGCTGAGGCAGGAGAATGATGTGAACCCAGGAGGCAGAGCTTGCAGTTAGCCGAGATTGCACCACTGCACTCCAGCTGGGGTGACAGAGTGAGACTCCATCTCTAAAAATAAATAAATAATAACTGAAATTAAAACCCAATGAATGGGCTCAGCAGTAGAATGGAGAATACAGAGGAAAGAATCTGAGAACTTGAAAATAGAACAATAGTAATTACCCAATCTGAACAATAGAGAGAAAACAGACAGAAAACTAACTAATGAAGCCTCAGGAACATATGAGGCTGTAACAAAAATCTAACATCCATGTCATTAAGAGGAGAAAAGGGGTGTGGTTTAAAAAATATTCAAAGAAATGATAGCTGAAACCTTCCCAAATTTGGCAAGAGAAATAAACCTACAGGTTCATGAAGCTGACCAAATTCCAAACATGACATACACAAAGAAATCCATACCAACATACATCATAGACAAATTTCTAAAAACTAAAGACAAAGAAAAAATGTCTTGAAAGCAGATAGAGAGAAATGGTACTTTACCTATAGAGGAAAAATATTTGAATGACAGCAAATTTCTCATCAGAATCCACGAGTGACAGAAGAAAGTAGCACAGCAGCTTTCAAGCTCTGAAAGAAAAGAACTATAGTAACTGAAAATATTCTCCAGGAATGAAGAAAAAAACCAAGACATTCGGAAGAAGGAAAACTAAGAGTAATTGCCACCAACACAACTACCCTAAAAGAATGACTAAAGGAAGTTCTCTAAACAGAAATAAAAGAAATCTTGGGACATCAAAAAGGAAGAACATGGAAAACAAAAATATGAGGAAATACAATATATTTTTCTTCTCCTCTTGAGTTTCCTAAGTTATGTTTGCTGGTCAAAACAAAAATTATAACACTATCTGATGTGGTTCTAAATGTATGCAAAGAAAATATTTAAGAAAATTGCGTTACAAATGGGAGAGGGTAAAGGGACATTAGATCCTTCATGAACTGGTAAAATGACAATACCAGAAGACTGTAACAAGTTATATACAAGTATACATAATGTAAAACCTGGAGCAACCACTAAAAGAACTACACAAGAAGATAAATTCAAAAATACTGTGAGTAAATGGGTAAATCAAAATGGAATTTTAAGGAATATTCAAGTAACCCTCAAGAAGAAAGGAAAAAGAAAATAAGTACGCCAAAAAAATCTAGTAAACAAAACTAAAAAGTCAGATTTAAGCCATATTATATTAATAATTACATTAAATTGCCCACACCAATTAAAAGATAATGGTGAAAGTGGGAGAGAGAACTACAAAACATGACCCAACTATATTCTGTCTACAAGAAAGTCACTTCAAATATAATGACATAGGCAGGTTGAAATAAAAAGTGTAGAAAAAATATATCATGCCAACACTAACAATAAAAAGTAGAAGTGGTGATATTGATATCAGATAAGGTGACTTCAGAACAAAGGAAATTACCAGACACAGAGAAGCACATCATATAGTGATAACAGGTTCAATCTCCCAAGAAAACACAGCAATTTTAAATGTGTATGTGCTGAAACATAATACAACTGCAAAATACATAAGGCAAAAACTAATAGAATTGAAAAGAAAAAAATCCACAATTATATTTGGAGATTTTAACACACCCTCTGAAAAATAGACAGAAAAACTAGACAGAAAACCAGCATGGATACTGAAGAACTTAACACCACAAACAAACAGGATCCAGTTGACATTTATAGAACACTCCACCCAACAACAGCAGAATACACATTCTTTTCAGTTGCCCACAGAACATTTAGTAAGGTAGACCGCATCCTGGGCCATTTAAAACAAAACAAAACAAAACAAACAACATAAAAAAAACCTTGACAAATTTAAAATAGTTAAAATCCCACAGAGTATGTTTTTCAAACACAGTGGAATAAAACCAAACATCAATAACAGAAAGATAATAGAAAAATCTTCAAACACTTAAAAATTAAATGACACATTTCTATTGCTGGATCAAAGAGGTAAACTTTGTCATAAAAGAATATATATATAAGATATTTTTTAAAAATACACTGAGCTGAATAAAAATGGAAGCACAGCATATCAAAAGTTGGGGCACAACTAAAAGGGGGTCATGAGAGAGACCTGTTGGGAGGTAATTGAATTATGGGGGTAGTTACCCTCATGCTGTTCTTGAGCTACTGAGTGAGTTCTCATGAGATCTGATGGTTTTGTAAGGGGATTTCCCCTGACTTTGCTCACACTTCTCTTTCCTGATGCTGTGAAGAAGGACAACTTTGCTTCCCTTTCTGCCATGATTGTAAGTTTCCTGAGGCATCCCCATCCATGCTGAACTGAGTCAATTAAACCTCTTTTCTTTCAAAATCACTCCATCTCAGGTATATCTTTATTAGCAGCATGAGAACAGACTAATACAGTAAATTAGTACTGCAGAGAGTCAGGTGCTGCTGTAAGGACGCCTGAAAATGTGGAAGCAACTTTGGAACTGGGTAACAGGCAGAGGCTGAACAGTTTGGAGAACTCAGGGAAAAAAAAGAAAATGTGGGAGAGTTTTGAACTTCCTAGACACTTGGAGGGCTCAGAAGACAGGAAGATATGGGAAAGTTTGGAACTTCCTAGGAACTTGTTGAATGGCTTTGACCAAAATGGTGATGATGATATGGACAATGAAATCCAGGCTGAGGCGGTCTCAGATGGAGATGAGAAACTTGTTGGGAACTAGAGCAAAGGTGACTTGTTATGCTTTAGCAAACAGACTGGTGAAATTTTGCCCCTGCCCTAGACATCTATGGAAATTTGAACTTGAGAGCGATGATTTAGGGTATCTGGTGAAAGAAATTTCTAAGCAGCAAAGCATTCAATAGGAAGCAGAGCATAAAAGTTTGGAAGCTTTGCATCCTGATGGGAGAAATTTAAGCTGGCTGCAGAAATTTGCATAAATAATAAGGAGCCCAATGTTAATCACCAAGACAATGGGGAAAATGTCTCCAGGGCATGTCAGAGACCTTTGCAGCAGCCCCTCCCATCACAGGCTTGAAGGCATAGGAGGAAAAGATTGTCTCATGGGCCAGGGGCCAGGCTCCTCACTACTGTATGCAGCCTCAGAACATGGTACTCTGCATCCCAGCTGCTCCAGCTGTGGCTAAAAGGGGCCAAGGTACAGCTCAGGCTATGACTTCAGAGGGTGCAAGCCCCAAGTCTTGGCAGCTTCCACGTGGTGTTGAGCCTGTGAGGGCACAGCAGTCAAGAACTGAGGTTTGGGAACCTCCACTTAGATTTCAGAGGATGTATGGAAATTGCTCGATGTCCAGGAAGAAGTTTGCTGCAGAGGTGGAGCCCTCATGGAGAACCTCTGTTAGGGCAGTGCAAAAGTGAAATGTGGGGTGCGAGCCCCCCAGAGTCCCCACTGGGACACTGCGTATTGGATCTGTGAGAAGAAGGCCACCATCCTCCAGAACCCAGAATGGTAGATCCACCAACAGCTTGCACCATGCACCTGGAAAAGCCACAGACACTGAATGCCAGACCATGAAAGCAGCTGGAAAGGGGGCTGTGTCCTGCAAAGCCACAGAGCTGAGCTGCCCAAGGCCATGGGAGCCCACCTCTTGCATCAGCATGACCTGGATGCGAGAGACATGGAGTCAAAGGAGATTATTTTGGAGCTTTAAGGTTTAATGACTGCCCTATTGGATTTTGGACTTGCATGGGCCCTGTAACCCATTTGTTTTGGCCAATTTCTCCCATTTGGAGTACGTGTTATTGCCCAATGCCTGTACCCCCATTGTATGTAGGAAGTAACTAACTTGCTTACTTGCTTTCATTTTTACAGGCTTGTAGGTGGAAGAGACTTGCCTTAGCTTAGATGAGACTTTGGACTTGGACCTTTTTTTTCTTTGAGAAGGAGTCTTGCTCTTTCACAAGACTGGAGTACAGTGGTGAAATCTCGGCTCACTATGACCTCCACCTCCTGGATTCAAGCAATTCTCCTACCTCAGTCTCCCAATTAGCTGGGACTACAGGCGTATGCCACCATGCCCAGCTAATTTTTGCATTTTTAGTAGAGACGATGTTTGACATGTTGGCCAGGATGTTCCTGGTCTCTTGACCTCATGATCCACCTGCCTTGGCCTCCCAAAGTGCTGGGATTACAGGCATGAGCCACTGCGCCTAGCCTGGACTTAAACTTTTAAGTTAATGTGGAATGAGTTAACACTTTGGGGGACTGTTGGAAGGGCATGATTGTGTTTTGAAATGTGAGGACATGAGATTTTGGAGGGGCCAGGGATGGAATAATATGGTTTGGTTGTGTCCCCACCCAAATCTCATCTTGAATTGTAGTCCCGATAATCCCTACGTATCATGGAAGGGACCTGTCGGGAGGTAATTCAATCAGGAGGTGTTTACCCTCATGCTGTTCTCATGATCGTGAGTGAGTTCTCATGAGATCTGATGGTTCTGTAAGGGGCCTTCCCCTCTTTGCTTGCATTTCTCCTTCCTGCTGCCATGAAAAAGGAGGTGTTGGCTTCCCCTTCTGCCATAATTGTAAGTATCCTAAGGCCTCCCCTACCATACTGAACTGTGAGTCAATTAAACTTCTTTCCTTTATAAATTACCCAATCTCAGGTATGTCTCTTTTAGCAGCATGAGAACAGACTAATACACAGTGGTAAGAGAGAAATTTACAGCACAAAATGCATCCATTAGAAAGAAAGGAGAGTATCAAAGGAGTAATTAGAGTATGAAAGGAGTAATTAGAGTTTCCAGCTCAAGGACAGAAAAATGGTAGCAAGATAAACCCAAAACAAGCAGACAAAAGGAAATAATAAAAATAACAAAAATCAACGAAGTTAAAAACAATGAAATAATAAAGAAAAATACAAAAACTTATTCTTGAAAAGATCAATAAAACTGACAAATCTCAGGCAAGGCTAACAAAGGGGAAAAAAAAAAGAGAGGACACAAATTACTAATATCAAGAATGAAACCAGGGAGATCTCTACAGACCCTGTAGACATCAGAAGGATAATAAGGAACTACTACAACAACTCCACACACATAAATTTGACAACTTAGTAAAATGGATCGATTTTTTGAAAAGCACAAACTACTCTCATATCACCAAATAAGAAATCCATTATTTGGATAGCCCTATTAAAAACATTGAATTCATAATTTTAAACCTTCCAAAAAAGAAATCTTCACACTCAGATGGCCTCAATGGAGTTCTACCAAACATTTAAAGAAGTAACACCAATTCTGCACAATCTCTTCCAGAAAATAGAAAAGGAGGAAATGCTTCTCAGTTTATTTTATGAAGCTAGTATTACCCTGAAAGAGAAATCAAAGATAAATATAGTATCAAAAAAAGAAAAGTTCTAGAACTACACACTAATATCCCTTATGAATATAGACACAAAAATTCTTAACAGAATATTAACCAAATAGAATTTGAAATACATAAAAATATTATACACCATGATCAAATACTGTTTCAACATTTGAAAATCAATAAATACAACCTGCTGTATGAACAAACGAAAGAAGATAAATTACTTGGTATATCAATTGATGTAAAAAAAAGTATTTGACAAAATTTAACATCCACATATGATCAAAACTCTCAGAAAAATAGGAATGGAGAAGAACTTCCTCAATTTGATCAAGACATCTACACAAAAATCTATAATTAACATTAAACCTAATAGTGAACAGCTATTGAGATGGGTGCACTGGCTCACTCTTGTATTCTCAGCACTTCGAGAGGCTGAGACAGGAGGATCACTTGAGGTCAGGAGTTCAAGACCAGCCTGACCAACATGGTGAAACCTCCTCTCTGCTAAAAATACAAAAATTAGCCAGGCACGGTGGCAAGCACCAGTAATCCCAACTACTTGGGAGGCTGAGGTAGGAGAATCACTTGAGCCTGGGAGGCGGAAGTTTCAGTGAGCCAAGATTGCACCACTACACTCCAGCCTTGTTGATAGAGTAAGACTCTGTCTAAAAAAAAAAGAAAAGAAAAAAAAAAAAAAACCCTATTGTATGTTTTCCTCCTAAGATCAGGAACAAGGCAAGGATGTCTGATCTTATCACTCTTATTCAACATAGTGTTGGAAATTCTAGTTTCAGTGCAATAAAGAAGGAAAAGAAAATAAAAAGCCTACAGACCAGAAAGGAATAAATAAAACTATCAGTATTTATAGATGATATGACTGTATATGTAGAAATTTCCAAGGAATCTAAAAAAACAAAAACAAAAACAAAAAACAAGATTTTTGTCCTGATCTTAGGGGGAAAACATATAATGGTTTTTCACTGTTAGGTTTAATATTATAGATTTTGTGTCAATGTTTTGATCAAGTTGAAGAAGTTCTTCTCCATTCCTATTTTTCTGAGAGTTTTAATAAGTTAATTTAGCAAGATTACAAGACAAGATAAACATATAAAAATCAATTGTATTTCCATATACTAGCAATGCACACCTTGATGCTGAAATTTAAAATACATTACCATTTAATATCACTCGAAAAGAGAGAAATTTTTAAGTATAAATAAAAAAAACACATGTACAGGACTTGCATGCTGAAAACCATAAAATACTGATGAAAGAAATTAAAGAAGATCTAAGTAAATGGAAAGACATACTGTGTTCATTTGAAGACTTGACATAGTAATTATAGTCAATTATCCCCAAAACTGGTACTCAGGTTTAACACAATTATTATCAAAATCCAAGCAATGAGTTTTGTAAATATAGGCAAGATTATTCCAAAATTTATATGGAAGGGTAAAGGAACTAGAATAGCTAATGCATTTTTTAAAAACAAGAGTAAAGTAAGAGGAATTAGTCTACCTGAATTAGAAACTTATTATATAGCTGCATGAATCAAGACCTTGTGATATTGGTGGAGGGCCAGACAATAGGACAATGGAGCAGAGTAGAGAACCCAGAAATAGACTCACATAAATACATCCAACTGATTTTTTTACACAGGTGCAAGAGCAATTCAATACATTTCAACAAATGGTGCTGAAGCAATTAGACATCCATATACCCAAAAAGAGAACCTTGACCTAAACCTTACATCTTATCAAAACATAATTCAAAATGGACACAGACATAAATGCACAAAAAAGCCCCACAAACCTATAAATCCCTTTGGAAAAAAAAATGAGAAAAAACTGTCAGGGTCTGGAGCTAGGCAAAGGGTTCTCCAGCTTCTTGACATCAAAACTCCAATTCGTAAAAGAAAAAAATGCCAAATTGGACCTCATTAAAACTTTAAAAGTTTTTCTCTGTGGAAGACCCTGCTAATAGAATGAAAGGACAAGCTACAGACTAGGAGAAAATATATTGCAAACCATGTACCCAACAAAGGACTAGTATCTAGAAAAAATAATTTTGTTTAAAATTAATTAAATATTTAATATTTATATATGTATATATCAGAACTTCTCAAATTCACAATACTAAGTAAGAGAAGCCAGACTCAGAAAGGTTTCATACTACATGATTCCATTTATATAATTTTCTGGAAAAAGCAAAACTCTATGTAAGGTTAGAAAACAGATCAGCATTGCTAGGAGTGGGGTTAACTAAGAGGCATAAGTCAATGTTTGTGTATGAGGAGGAGGTGTTGGAGTTGTTTTATACATCGATGTAGTGGTAATGGTTACCTGACTGTATGCATTTGTCAAATTTCATGGAACTGTATACCTTAAAAGAGTATATTTTATTCTACATAAATTTTGTATCAATAAACCTAACCTAAGCAGAACCTCTTGGAGCTTAACAGTAAGATAATGAACAATTCAATTAGAAAATAGTCAAAAGACATTGTAGCCCATTCTCACACTGCTATCATGAAATACCTGAGACTGGGTAATTTATAAAGAAAAGAAGTTTAATTGGGTCACAGTTCTGCAGACTGCACAGGAAGCATGACAGCTTCTGGGGAGTCCTCAGGAAACTTTCAATCATGGAAAAAGTGAGGGGAAGCAGGCACATCTTACATGACCGGAGCAGGAAGAAGAGAGAGAGGGGAGAGATGCTGCACACTTAAGCAACCAGATCTCGTGAGAACACTGTCACTAGCAGGATGGTGCTAAACTATCAGAAACTGCCCCCATGATCCAATCACCTCCCACCAGACCCCACCTTTAGCATTGGGGATTACAATTCAATATGAGATTTGGGTGGGGACATAGACACAAACCATATCATTTTGCCCCTGGCCCCTCCCAAATCTCAAGTCTTTCTCACATTCCAAAATACAATTATGCCTTTCCAACAGTCCCTCAAAGTCTTAACTCATTCCAGCACTAACTAAAAATTCCAAAGTCCAAAGTCTCTCCTGAGACAAGGCTAATCCCTTTCACCTATCAGTCTGTAAAATCAAAAACAAGTTAGTTACTCCCAAGATACAATGAGGTTACAGGCGTTGGGTAAATACCCTCACTCCAAAAAGGAGAAAGCAGCCAAAAGAAAGAGGATACAGGCCCCATGCAAGTCTGAAACTCAGCAGGGCAGTCATTAAATCTTAAAGCTCCAAAATAACCTCCTTTGAATCCATGTCTCACATGTAGGGCATACTGGTGTGAAGGTGGGCTCCCAAGACCTTAGGCATCTCTGCTTCCATGGCTCTACAGAGCTCAGCCCCCATGGCTGCTCTCAAGGGCTGGTATTGAGTGCCTGTGGCTTTTCCAGGTACACAGTACAAGCTGTCAGTAGATGTACTATTCTGGGCTCTTGAGGACAATGACCCTCTTCTCACAGCTCCACTAGATAGTGCCTCAGTGGGCAGTCTGTGGGGGTTCCAACCCCACATTTTCCCTCTCTACTGCCCTTGTAGAGGTTCTCCATGAGGGCTCTGCCCCTGCAGCAGGCTTCTTCCTGGATATCTAGGCTTTTCCATACATCCTCTGAAATCTAGGAGGAGGCTCCGAAGCCTCAACTCTTGCACTCTGTGCACTGGAGGCTTAACACCACATGGAAGCCACCAAAGCTTATAGCTTGCACCTTCTGAAGCAGCAGCCCAAGCTGTACCTGGGGCCCTTTTAGCCACAGCTGGAGATGGAGTGGCTGAGATGTAGGGAGCAGTGTCCTGTGGCTGCACAGGTCCTGGTCTGGGCCCACAAAACCATTCTTTCCTCCTAGGCCTCTGGGCCTGTGATGGGAGGGACTGCCTCAAAGGTCTCTGAAATGCCTTGAAGGCCTTTTCCCATTGTCTCAGCTATAAGCATCTGGCTCCTCTTTACTTATGCAAATTTCTGCAGCCTGCTTAAATTCTTCTCCTGAAAATGGCCTTTTCTTTTCTTTTTAACTTTTTTGAGACAGAGTCTCACTGCAATGCCCAGGCTGTAGTGCAATGGTGCTATTTCAGCTCACTGCAACTTCCGCCTCCCTGGTTCAAGTGATTCTCCTGCCTCAGCCTCCCGAATAGCTGGGATTACAGGCACACATCATCATGTCTGGCTAGTTTTTGTATTTTTAGTAGAGACAGGGTTTCACCACATTGGCCAGGCTGGTCTTGAACTCCTGACCTCAGGTGATCTGTCCTTCTCAGCCTCCCAAAGTGCTGGGATTGCAGGTATGAGCCACTGTGCCAGGTTGGCTTTTTCTTTTCTATCACATGGCCAGGCTGCACATTTTCTAAACTTTTATGCTCTGTTTCTCTTTTAAATATAAGTTCCAGTTTCAGGTCATTTCTTTGCTCACACACGTGATCATATGCTGTTAGAAGTAGCCAGGCTGCTTAGAAATTTCTTCCACCAGGTACCCTAAATCATCACTCTCAAGTTCAAACTTCCACAGCTTCCTAGAACAGGGACATAATGCCACCTGATTATTTGCTAACACCTAACAAAAGTGACCTTTACTCTAGTTCCCAATAAGCTCCTCATTTCCATCTGATATCTCCTCAGCCTAGCCTTCATTGTCCATACTGTTATCAACATTTTGGTCACAACAATTTAACAAGTCTCTAGAAAGTTCCAAACTTTCCCTCATCTTCCTGTCTTCTTCTGAGCCTTTCACACTCTTCCAACCACTGCCTGGTACCCAATTCCAAAGGTGCTTCCACATTTTCAGGTAGATTTGTACCAGTACCCCACTCCTGCTACCAATTTTCTGTATTAGTCTATTCTCATGCTGCTCTAAAGAAATACCTGAGACTGGGTAATTTATAAAGAAAAGAGACTTAATTGGGTCATGATTCTACAGGCTGTACAGGAAGCATGACAACTTCTGGGGAGGCCTCAGGAAACTTTCAACCATGGAGGAAGATGAAGGGGAAGCAGGCACATCTTACATGGCTGGAGCAGGAGGAAGAGAGAGAGGGGAGAGGTGCTGCACACTTTTAAACAACTGGATCTCATGAGAACTCCATCACGAGATAGCACTAGAGAGATGATGCTAAAGCATTAGAAACAGCCCCCATGACCTAATCACCTCCTTCCAGTCCCCACCTTTAACATTGGGGACTGTAATTCAACATGAGATTTGGGTAGGGCCATATATCCAAACCATATTAGGCATAAAGAGACATTTCAGCAAAGAGGGTATAGTTCAGCATCATTAGCCATCTAAGAAATGCAAATTAAAAGCATAATGAGATATTACTATATACCTATCTGAATGGCTAAAATTAAAAATGCTAACAATATGAAATGCTGATGAGGGTGCAGAGAAACTGGATAAATCTTATATTGCTGGCAGAGTTGTAAAACGATACTACCACTCTGGAAATCAGTTTGACAATTTCTAAAACTAAACACACAACAACTATATGATCCAGGAATCACACACCTGGGCATATACCCCAGAGAAATTAAAACTTTTGTTTACACAAAAATCTGTAAATGGTTACTTATAGTTGCTTTGTTTATAACAGTCAAAAACTGGAACCAACCCAGACATTCTTCAGTGGGTGAATGGTTGAACACACTGTGGCAGATCCACGCCATAGAAAGCTGCTCAGTAATCAAAAGGAACCAACTATGATATACACAACAACCTGGATGAATCTCAAGATAATGTTGCTGAGTGAAAAAAGTCAATCCTAGAAGATTTCATAGTGTATGATTCAATTTATTTGACATCTTTGGCATAACAAAATTTCTAAATGGAGAACAGTTTAGTGATTGCCACGGGTTAAGGGATAGTGAGGGTAGGAAGAGAGTGGGCATGGCTATGAAAGAGTGACAGGAGGGACCACCTAGTGATGGAATATTTGTAACTTGACTGTGCATTTCCACGTCCTAATTCTGATATGGTACTATAACTTTGCAAGATGTTACCATTTGAGAAACTAGTTAAAGGATACGTGGGATCTCTCTGTATTGTTTCTTACAACTGAATATGAATCTACAATTATCTCAGAATAGAAAGTTTGACTAAAAATAATAATCGAATTGTTGGCAGCATTGCTTGTATTCGAGGTGGTGGGGGGACCTGGAAACAGCCTAAATGTCCATCAGCACAGGAATAGTTGACTATAATGCTAGTTTCATAAAATGGAATGTTGTTCAGAGCCAAAGAAAAAAAGCATCTTTGATTTGAAAATCTATGTTGCAGAACTCTTTATGCAGCGTGATATCATTTCTACTAAAATGCACACACACACAGTGTGGCTCCTGTGTAAATGCCTACACCATGTGTTCCCAGTGATGGACAGACTGCTTCCAAGAGGTCAAAATCAATTCTTGAGGGGCTAAATAATCTTACCTTTCTTGTGTCTAAAGCACAGATATACACAGAGTACACCAGCAGATATGCAATTTATCTGTAGTGTTACTACACTTATGGTGGGGGAGGATTGGGGGAAAATGTCTTTAAAAGCTCCTTAGGAGAGGGATAGTGGGGGGAAAAAAACCCCAGAAAGGTTAAGAACCCGTGGCCTACCCCAGAATTCCTCAACTTCAGCATTGTGGATATTTTGGGCTAGATGATTATTCACTGCAGGGGCCGCCCAGTGCATTGTAGGATGTTTAGCAGCATCCCTACCCTCTACTGCGAGATACCAGTGGCACCAACCCTCAGCTGTGATGATCAAATATGTCTCCAAGGCACTGCTAAATGTCCCTGGAGGGCACGGTGGTCCCCGGTTGAGAACTACTAGACAGATGACTGGAAATCATTCAACAAACCCCAGCCACGGGGTATCAGGAGTGATGGATCCATTGCGCTTTCATTTTTGACAGGGAGAATATATTCAGGGCTTACTTGTGTCATTAAAAATTAATTTTTCAAAAATGACTCTCACTGGGAAATACAGTCCTGGAGCGGGGAAGAGGCCCAGCCAGGCCCTGGAGCTCCTAACTTTAATCCCAGCCCTGCCCCTGCTTGCTGTAGGACCGCCAGTCAGCCTCCCTGCCATGGGCCTCTGTTTCCCCTCTTGCACACAGAGTCCACACTGACACTTTCCACTACCCCTCCACAGTCCGTGCTTCTCTCCCACGTCTCCATGCTCAGGCAGCTATCAGGAACACTGTCTCTCCGCCTCTCCGGGGTCTGGAAAACTCTGGCTCATGCCTGGACTCTAACGTCCTACCCTTCAGGAAGTCCTCACTATCTCCCACCAGCGCGCAAGTAGCCCTGGCTGTGACCCCCAGAGCTCTCGGGCATCTCTGCACACAAACGTGCACCCTGCCTACAGGTGTCTACAGACCTTGGTGAATATTTGCCATTTATCATCTTCCTCATCCACTCCTCTCCAACCAGCTCTCAGCCAGACGCCTTCGCCCTCTGACCTCTGGTTGGCTAAATAAATGTTAGGCACCAGCAAAGGATCAGGGAGCAGGGAGGACAAGGAGGCAGACATTTGGTCTCCTGCTTCCCCTCTTCCGGGCCCCTGTCGGGTAGTGCCTGGGTCCCTCTTCCTCTGGCCACAGCTCTCACAAGGTTTCAGTAGCTGCTCCTTCTTCTGGCCCCTTGAGACCTAGGGTAGTAAGAGCTTCCTGTGTGCACATACATCTCCTTAGTTCCTTAACCTGGTCTACATCTCATAAATGCTTCCTTCACTTAATCCTGGGACCCTTCTTGAAGAGTTCCCAGCAGGGTCCTGATCTAATCCACATGTCCCAACTCAAATGCAAGCAACTTGAGCGAACGTTCATAGGAGAGCTGCGTGTTGCTGTTTTGTTCTGTTTGAATCTCAGCAACCCCAGGGGCCAACACGGATGGGACCTGGAACATGGGCGGAGCTCAGTAAATAAGTGGATGAATGAATAAAGAATAGATGGATGGATGGATGGATGTGGACAGATGGGCAGACGAATGGGTGAATGGATTGGTGGATGGACGCACAGACCCTGCTGTTGCAAACATGAATAACAGCTGAAACCCCTTGAGTGCGCACTGCTTATTAGGCACAATGCCAAGTCCCTTATAGATATTCACAGTTCACAGTAAAGGTAAAATACAGACTGGTTTTTTCCTTCTTCTCACACTCAATACAACACTCAGCACAGAAACACTTCGCCTCTAGTCACCAAAAGGTGTGTGAGTTTTCTCCCCACTAACATGTAATTCTCCAGCAGATGCTGACTGGGTATCCTACAGTTTAACTCATTTCTAACACTAACTGCCTGGAATTAGTGTCAGATTCTGCAGTATGAAGGCTCAGAACCACGAGACTGCCCCCTACCTTCAGACATCAATCAAAAGTAGTAACTTGTCATCTATACTTCTGACCAACCGGCTCTAAATCAAAGTTCCCACAACCCCCTCCCTGGGTTCAATGAATAAATCAAGGTTCCCTCAACCACCTCCTTGGGTTCAATTAATTTGCTAGGGCAGCTTGCAGAACTCAGGAAAACACTTGATACACATTGGCCCATTTATTATAAAGGATATTAGAAAGGTTACAGCTGAACAGCCAGATGGAAGAGATGCATGGGGCAAGGTATGGGAAGGGGTGCGAGGCTTCCATGCCCTCTCCACCATGCCACCCTCCTGGCACCTCTGCATTGTACATGCAACAATCCAGAGGCTCTCTAAGCCTTGTCCTTTGAAGTTTTTATGGAAGCTTCTCGACAGATGCATGACTGATTAAATCATTGGCCACTGGTGATTGGCTCAGCTTTCAGTTCCCCACCCCTCCTTGGAGGTCAAAGGTGAGGCTAAAAGTTCCCACCCTCTACTGACAGGATTGGTTCCCTGGCAACCAGCTCTTATACTGAGGCTGTCCAGGAGCCCACCAAGAGTTGCCTCAATAGAACAAAAGATGCTCCTATTACCCAGAAAATTCCAAGGGATTAGGACCTCTGCGTCAGGAACTGGGATCAAAGACCAAATATCAGAACCAAAGATCCTCCTATCACTCCTGTCTATGAGGATTTCAGGAGCTCTATGTCAGGAATAGGGGGACAGAGACCAATCTGTGTATTTCTTAATATATCACAATATCACTTTCTCCCAATCTTCATAACCAATCTGAGGCAGGAGTATTATCATGAAAAAAGAGACACTCATAAGGGTTAGGTCACTTGTTCCATCCAGGTCACAGTTAGGAAGTGACAAGGCCAGGACTCATCCCAGTGCCACTGGCCTCCAGAGCTTGCCGTCCTGATAACACAAAGATGTGGCTAAATGACTCCAAGACCCCGTGGTCCAGTTCCGCCAGCAGGGGTTCCCTCCCGGGCCTCTCCTCTCCCACAGCCTGTCCCCACCCTTCAGGCCCTGGGTGGACTTAGTCCTGGTCACAGTGGGCACAGCTTCGGCCCACTTCCCTCCGAGGCCACACCCCACCCCGCCCCTCCACCCCAGAATCGGAGGACGCAGGGGTTGCAAGTGGGAGGCCCAGGCAGGTGCCAAGCCCCTCCCGCACCAAGCCGACCCGCCCTGTTTTATTCCTCGAGCAGGCGGGACCCTTGTAGGTCTGTGGGTTTCTTTCTCACAGGAAAATTGCTGGGCTTGTGAGGAACAGTCTCGGACACCTGCTCTGTTTGGAAAGGGTGAAGACCGCGGGCTTCAGAACCCTAGGCGTTCCCGCAATCCCAGCTCTGGGTGTGGCGCGGGACGCGTCCTGCTGAGGGCAGGTAAACCGAGACTCCTCGTGCGTCCTTGCTGCACGCGAAGAGCGCATGGAACAGCACAAGCTGCCCGCAGCCCGCACCATGGCTCCCTCGTCAGACCTAGTTCACCTTCTCACACTTGCCCAAACACTCCTGCAGATCCATGTGATTTGCCCATCTCTGTGGGGATTGCCAGTCTTTCTTCCCATTTGGCAAATTAGGAAATCGAAGCCCTTCAGAGCCTTGTCGAGGTCACGCGCGGCAGGGCAGAGGCAGAGCTGGGTCCAAACCCGGGCAGTCTCCGCCGCTCCCGGCCCCGTTTCCCCCGTGCCTGGGGCTCCGCGGGGCGGCTTTGTTGGGGCAGCAGCAGGCAGGATTTATTTCCGGCGTTGTTTATGCGCGGCACGTCTGGAACAGGGCCCTTGGTGATTAAAACGCCTCGGGACAGAAAAGCCGAGCTGAAACATTCGTGAAAATACAAAAAGGAAAACAAAGCAAAGGCATCAGCAGGGACCTCTCCAGGCGGAAGCGCAGGAGTGCCTCTAAGGACAGCACCTGGTCCCGAGGCTTGGAGGTGGCTGCTTCACCTTGGGCCTGACCCCCTCCTGGATTCCAGACACCCCGGGACCAAGCCAATCATCATCATTATTAACAGCAGCAGCGTCATCACTTGCCATTTGGGAGTCAGGCACACCTGGCTTACACCCCAGGTCTGCCAGTTGGGCTGTGTGACCTTGGACAAGTAAATTAACCTCTCTGAGCTGCAGCATACTGGGCCCTGCTTCCTGGGGTCGTTGGGGAATATATGGAATGACGCATGGGAAGCTACAGGCTAAAGGTCTGGCACATTGCAACTGCAATAAACAATAGATGTCTGTTCTTTTACATTCTAAAAAGTCCTTTTATATACGTTTTAGAGCAGGGCAAGCAGGCAGGCTCTGGAGCTGGCGGCCGGCAATGCAGCCCAGCTCCTACTCTGTGTTACTGGAGAGAAAGTCATATAACCCTTTAAAGCCTGGATTTCCACATCTTCTATAATAGATGAAGATAACAACCCCTACCTCCTTCGGTTGTGTGAGGTTTTATTAGGAGGTTACACATAAGGGGTTTATCATAGTCCCTGTCACAGAACAAGCACCCTGCAACCGTTATGAATAATTTTCACCCTTCTGAGACAGGAATAATATGGGGTGGTCGCAGGAGAATAGAAAATTTCAGGCACACATTCACCAGCATTTTGACATATTTAGCGTAAAAATGGGTGTCACCACAGTTCTGAGAAATCTCCACCTTTTTCCAGGAATCTTCATGAATATTCCACCCCTTGGGTGAAGATATCCATAAAAGTAGCAGCCCCAAACCCCCTTGCGTGTCTTTCTTTGAATACCCCTGCGCTCCCCTTCCTTGAGCAAGTACTTTTTGCTTTGCAGTAAATCTCCCTACTCTCGCTATTTCCTGACTCATCCTTGAATTCCTTCTCCCAATGGTGTCAAAAGCCTGGACACTAGCCAGGGTTGAGGTCCCACCAGCCTTGGAGACCTGGGCTAGCCCACCAATATCATTCCCAACTTGCCTATTTTATGGTCCAGGTAAGTGTCATTGCCCCCATGTTATACATGGTGGAAGTAAGGCTCTGGGAGGCGAAGTGGCTTGACTAAGGTCACACTACCAGGAAAGGGCAGAGCAGGAACTTCTGCACTGGGCTCCCGGTTCTAAGTCAGTGCCCCTTCCATTGCAGGGGTCCCAAGGTTGTGCATTCAAAATGGCCTGGCAGCCTTGTCAGCTCTGCCCAACAGAATGGACTGAAAGACCCCTTGAGAAAAAGGCCCAGCCCACAGCTTCAGACTGATCTGGTTTCAAATCCTCTTCCTAGCTGTGTGATCTTGGCCAGAACACTCAGCCTCTCTGGGCTTCAGTCTCTTATCTTTAGCTCAGTGGGAGTTAGTCCTACTCCTCGGGGTCAATGTGAACAGGAAATGAGGATGGGTGTAGACGTGCCCAGCATTGTGCCAAAAACCCAGCAGGTACTCAGGAAAGATTATCTCCCTCCGCGGCCCCCATCAGTGCATCTGCTGTCATCTCTCTTGGGGCTTCCAGCTCTAGCTTCATTCCCAGCCAGAGGGACCTGAGTGAACTGACAGGCCCTGACATTCCAGCTGACAGAGCAGCTGCATCTCCACCAGCCTGCCTCAGCCTCCCAGGTATCTGCCATAGCAGCATCCTATCACCTGGGCTCTGAGAGCTAATGAGGCCACCAGGGGGGTAAGGACAGGCCATCCAGATGCTCCAGATCCTGCCTTTCTCTCTTCCCCATTGTCCTTCTCTGTCCCCCATCCTTTTCCAAACTCTGCCTCCTTCAGTCTCCTTCCTCTCAGCCTCCCTGAAACTTTCAAGGAAGCAGCCCATGGCCTCTAACAATGATCCAAAATTTATGATCAATGTTAAAAAAGTTGAGTTAAAAAAGGGATAATGTTGAGATTCAAACCCAAGTCTGTCTGATCTCAAAACTTGGGCTCCTTTCATTTCATTAAGGCTTGACTCTTTTGGGAATGTCCAAACATAGAGAAAAATAATTACCATGCAATGTGAAACCCGACATGAAAGTACAAACTACAGAGTGAATGATCTGGGGAAGGAGTCTCATGAGCTGGATATTAAAAGATGGTGATCATATATGTGTACATCCAAGTCTGTGTCTATGCCTATATTTCTACGTCTATGTATTTATGCCTACATATCTGTCTATATCTACCTCTACAGCTATCTATAACCTGGTCTCCCATCTCCTAGGATCCCCGAACAAAACTGTCACTCCACTCTTCCCTCCCAATGGTAATATAATTCAGTTGGCCAGGCACAAGGGCTCACACCAGTAATCTCAGGTCAAGGAGGGAGAATTGTTTGCATCCAGGAGGTCAAGACCAGCCTCGGCAGCATAGTGAGATCCTGTCTCTACAAAAAATGAAAAATTATCAGGGCATGGTAGCACAAGCCTGTAGTTCTAGCTACACAAGAGGCTGAGGTGGGAGGATCACATAAGCTTGGGAGTTTGAGGCTGCAGTGAGCCATAATCATACCACTGCACTCAGCATGAGTGACAGAGACCCTCTACCCACCCATATATATATATGTGTATATATATGTATATATACATATGTGTATGTGTGTATATACGTATATCTATATATACATATATATACACATGTGTGTATGTATATACATATATACATACACGTATGTATGTGTGTGTATGTATATATACATGAGTTCACACAGTTGGGGTCCAGATTTGACTGGTAATCAAAAAAGTCCATTATAGTAGGAAATAATTTAATTAATGAACTACATACTGCTAAACATCTTACTTCAACTTAAAGTATATAAATGTGCATGTATCCAAATAATTTTAGATGAAGGCCTCTGAGGCCTCTCAGAATAGCTCTGTTGATCGGATTCCGCATTCTCCTTTTTCTATAAGCCATAGCCATAATACAATTGACACTAATACTTCAGGCATTGTTAAAGTAGAACAAGAAAATGTAATTTGAGTGCAGAATCATGGACAGTGTTTTTTTTTGTTTTTTTTTTGTTGTTGTTTTGTTTTATTTTGTTTTACCCCCTAACACTTTACAAGTCTCTAACCCACACACATTTGTACATAATATTTTTTAGCAACTGATATTTATGGGGTCTTTTCAAATCATTCAAGTCAGTGCTCATAGAAAACAGAACTTTTTTCTGATATATTACAGATATTGAACTCGCTATTGTAATTATGTAGTTTAGTTAAACATAATGTACACTGACAAAATATGGGCACAAAAAAGAATGGTTGCTCCTATGAAAGCTCAACTGAATGCTTTAGAAGCCCTCCACAGAGATGGATTGTTGCAGGGTAGCAAATACAACTGATTCCTGCTAAGCAGCAAGTTGACTGACGAAAGCAGAAAAACATGGGTCATCTCAATGGGAGAGCAATCTAATGGCCTTGGGGCTCCACCTGCCACCAACATCCAGCAATAGGATTGTAGGTGAAAAGTCATTGATCCAGTGAGACAGTTAAGTGGAGGTCAACTGGACAATTTCCACTGTACCTACTTTATATTTCGGATCCCAACAACGTCCAGGTAGAGTGGAACCCTGTCCACACTCTGGCCCACTCCTCATCCCACTTCTTGTTCCCCCAAGAGGAGGAATGCAGTTCTAATGAGTGAGTGAGATCCCACGACACTGAACACATTGTTTTTTCTAGTGGAAAGGGTCAACCCTCTCTTCTTCGTCTCACTCTTCACAGTACTCACCTCTTGTCTTCTGCCTCATACTGGTGACAAAAAGTTATAAGGGCATGGGCTTTGAGGGAGTGGCAAGACAAGAGGGTGTGGTAGATGAGGCTAGGGAAAGGGGCAGCTGTCAGTCTATGGACGTTGGACTAAGGCATTCAAACTTTACCCTATAGGCAATGAGCAGTAACTGAGATCGAATCTGTATGAAAGAAAGGTCACTTGTGCAATTGATGTGGACAATAAATTGGAGGAGAATGAAGGCAGGAAGGCCAGTGAGGAGCCTGCTGCATTCACCAGGGAAAGAGATGATGATGCCTAAACTGATATGGGAAGCTGAGGTGGGGATGGGGGTCCACATAGTACCAGACTTAACAATGAGTTAGACGTGAGGAATAAAAAGGAAAAAGTCTCCGAGAATGCCCAGGCTTCTGTCTTGGCTAACTGGCTTCAGTCAATAAAATCAGGAAGACAGGAATGAGAGTGGGGTTGGAGTCAGAAAGATGAAGGCTTCTGCATTGGCCATTTGAGTTTGTGTTTCCTGTGAGCCATGCAGAAGGAGAAAGCCAGGAGCCAAAATACATTCAAACTTGGACTGGAAGAAACAGCTCTTCCAGCTGCTTGAATCAAGTGAAAACTACCATCTGCCTTGAAGATTTCTTTTTTTTAAAGACAGGGTCTCTGTCTCCCAGGTTGGAGTGCAGTTGTATCATCACGGCTCGCTGCAACCTAGGCTCAAGTAATTTTCCCACCTCAGCCTCCCAAGCAACTGGTACTACAGGCATGCGCCACCATGCCTGGCTGATTTTTTAATCTTTTTATACAGATGAGGTCCCACTTTAGCGCCTAGGCTAATCTTGAACTCCTGAGCTTAAGGGATCCTCCTTCCTTGGCCTTTCAAAGTAATGGGTTTAGAGGTGTGAGCTACCATGCCCAGCCTGCCTTGAGGACTTCTGATTGCTCTTGTTCCACTCAATACTTGGCAGCAGAACAGGTAGAGTGGAAAAAACCGTGGCTTTGAGGTCATCCAATTCTGGGTGGAAATTCCTAGTTCTCAGACATGCTTTATTTGTGGCTTTGGATATGTGATTTAATGTCCCTGTGCCTCTGTTTCTTCATCTATATATAAAACAAATAATGACACATTCTTCATAGGCTATAATGAGAATCAAATGCAGTCATGAATATAAAGCATCCAGCTAGTGTCTGACACATAATAGGTGCTCTGCCAAAGGTGCTAACTAGTAATTAGTAGTGGTGTTTTATTTGTATTCTATAGAATGTCATCTATTAATTTATTCATTATACAAAAATCAAATAACTGTAATTCTGCAGTGGAGAGTCTGGTAACTTAAAGGGATTTGAAAAACAGATATTTGCTTATCTCAATTCAACAAGACTTTTTCAGGCTCCTCTGGGTGTGACAGGCCCTTGGAATGTAGAAGAAGCCTCCAGGTTTTTCCACGCTTCCCCCTGCAAACACACACACACATTTAAGCAAACAGTCACCATCACCAAAGGGGGTTCCCTCCAATTGTGTAGGCGCTCTCAAGAGCTGAGTTAAACAGACATTCCACGCTGGGCACTGGGCACATAAAGAGAAGTCGTGCCAAACCTTGGTTCTGGAGGCTTGGAGCCCAGTGCTGGGCATCAGTGAGTCTTGAATGAGCTTTTTCTCCGGGAACCAGTGTCCACCCCCGCCTTAGGCTCCCTGCCCAGAGCACAAGGCTGCCAGCCCATCTGTGTCCTTGAGAACATGCTGGGCTCCTGACCCAGGCAGCAGCTGGTCCACTACCTGCTGCCCCCGACCTGGCACCTGTCCAGTTCGGAGACAGTGAGCACAGAGAGATAGAATCTGAGAGCTGGAAAGGAACATGAAACTCATCCAGGGCATTTAATGTGCAACTCACTGGGCCCAGAGCCAGAAAAGGGTTTGATTTTTATTGAGCTTGGCCTTTTAACCAGCTATGGGTTGAAGCAGTCACTTTTCACTCAGCCTCAGTTTTCTTATCTGTAAAAGAGGGATAATAAATGTCTACCTCATGGGATTATTGTAAGGATTGTAAATGACAGATACCCATCTAATGGCATGTTAAGCAAAAGCTAAACTATACAAAACATCAACGAGGTGAGTATTTATTGGTCCAAAATGTTACTGAAAATTTTAAGAGCAGATATAATTTCAGACACACCTGAACTACATACGCAAACATCATCAGAAATCTCCCTCTCTCTGTCTCAGTTGGCTCTATTTTCCTGCAAGCCTTCTAATATTGTTTACATATTTGCCCCCACCACCCAATCTCATGTTGAAATTTGATTCCTAAAGTTGCGGGTGGAGCCTAGTGGCAGGTGTTAGGTCATTAGGGTAGATCCCCCATGAATGGCTCAGCGTCATCCCCGTGATAATGAGTGAGTTCTTACTTTATTAGTTCACATTCAGAGCTTGGTGCTTAAAAGAGTCTGGCACCTTTCCCCTATCTCTCTTGCTTCCTCCTTTCTCAACATGTGATGTGCCTGCTCCCCCTTCATCTTCCACCATGATTAGAAGTTTCCTGAGGCTCTCATCAGAAGCAGATGCTGGTGCCATGCTTCTTGTACGGCCTGAAGAACTGTGAGCCAAATAAACCTCTTTCTTTATAAATTACTCAGCCTCAGATATTCCTTTACAGCAACACAAAATGGACTAAAACACCTTCCCTTCAGGGTGACAAACTGGCCTCCAGCAGCACTAAGCTTTCTCTAATGAAGAAAGAGTGCTTCATTCCCAGTAGTCTTAAGACTGGCCCTCATTGGCTCTGATTGGACCACTTTTGGTTATATGTTTACTCCTCCACTTATCACTGTGCCCAGGGAGATATCATGTTACCCTTGGCCAACATTGGGTCATGTGTCCATGTCTAGAATCCAGAGTTCCACATTGGCTCTACTCTACCCAGATAATGGACTGAAAGCGGAGAAAGGAGTATTCAAAGAAAATCATGATGCTCTTATAAAGGGGGAATGGATACTGGGCATGGCAAGACAGCAGACATCATGTCAAGATAGCAGATATCAATAAACATGTGTAGGGGTTAATTTTCAACCAATGCTATTATCTTCATCAATATCATCATCATTATTATAATTGTTATCATAATTAACAATATGACTGTCACCATCATCCTCACAGGTGAATAATACATTGTAACTGTATGTTCCTGTGATCTACTGCTTCCCACGCAGCCTCTTCTACATCCATTCTGTACCTAGAAGAGTAGTCTGTTGGCACTCAAGCAGGGTTTCTAAGAGCCTGAGGCTCCCCTTCTTCCCTTCCCCCTAAAACTGTCCAGCCCTGCATTCATCCTTTCTCTGTGTTCTGAGGTGGATCTACTCCAGGTATGGTCTCTGCTTTCCCCAGCATCAGGCTCCAACCTTTACTCTCCTCTTCTCCTCATAGCTGTGACCTCCTGACCACCACTCTTTGCAGACCCAGTTCTGCTCCAATCATAGACAAAAGCAGGAGGGTTGAAAGAACACCAGCCCCATGCTCTAATCACACACTGTACCACACTTCTGGTCCTGAAATTGGGACCTTTTCTCATCACTAGAATTTATCCTTAGTCCTATATGGGTACCCATATTGAGTACATACTAACAAACTTTTGGTTGAAAATGACAGAGAACCTAATTTAAACTGACTAAAAAGTAAAAGGAATTCATTGGCTGGTGGGCACAAAACCTCAGAAGTAGTTCAGTTCAGGTAAAGCTAGATCCAGCAGCAGCTCAATGACATCACTAAGGATCTGATTTCTTTCTCTGTTAGCTCTGTCTTCTTCAGTGTTGCACTCATCTTAAGGCTATTTCCTTAGTATTCCCAAGATAGTTTCAAGTGCATTCTAAGGCTATATGTTTCCAATTTTCTATCCTAGGGGAAAGAATAGCTCTTTATACTAGAATTCCCAGCATAATTTGAACAGATTCACTCCTGCCAGACCAGCTTAGGTCTCATCTTTGGTTGGTTCAAGAGAACCATGGTGGGGTTAATTCCAAATAAACCACATGTTGTCAAATGGGGAAGAGATAGTTCCAAAGAAATGTGGGATCCTCTTACCATAAAGGAAGGGGGAAGATTCCTGGCCAACAGTCAAATGATGTGCATTATCAGAATTTTGAAGGAGTTGCGCTCAAATTGTACCTGGAGGTGAGCCCAAAATTTGTCTGGATTCCCAGAGACATTCAGCTCTCTCTTTTCACCTAACCTCTCTTTTGGAATTGGGAGGTGATTCATTGAAATTATTCATCTTGAGTCTGGGGAAGGAGTATATTGGAGTTCTTTGTACTATTCTTGCAAATTTTCTGTAAGCCTGAAACTATTTCCAAATAAAATAACTTGTTAAAGTAATATGGTAGTGCATCATCACCATTTTCCCCCCTTAACCATAGGTAACATACATGTAATATTGATATTTGCCTCACCTTTGCTTCAGGAATAATGGAAGAATTTCAGGGGAGAATTTACCCAACTTGACTGGGATACTGGGAGCACTAATCTGGAAAGGAACTTTTGAGCTTTAGGTGGCTGAGTATGCATAAAGTAACACACATACCAAAGTCTTCCAAACAAAGATTAAGGGATGGGACCTCTCAAATAAACTCCTCCAAATTGGGACCAAATATTACAGTGTCAGGATCACATCTCCTGTCCCAGTTACCTCATTGCTCAACACGGGATGTGGGTTGTCAGGGTGGAGTTCTTTTAGCAATTTTCCTGTGTTTGCCTCATTATGTCAGGAGGGGACATAACATATCTATTTAGGTAACTGGGCTTTAGATTAAGAGGAATAGTACTCAAAGAACTGTACCCAATGCACTGCACCCAAGGAGCCTCATCCACAGCTAAGCTTGATTTCAATGACAAGATTCTAGATTTTGAGCCTGCTCCTAATAATATAATAGATGGGACTTGGGGGAAGCATTAGTAGGAGTATATTTTGCACATGGGAAGAACATAAATAATTTATGGCCAGAGGGTAAATGGTAGTTATTTTAAAACATGGCCCCCCAATTTTTTTACATCCTTCTCAAACAGAAGTAGAATCCATTTCCCTTGAATCAGTGTTTGGTTGACAAATAGAGTAGGGCAAAAGACACTATCTGACTTTTTTTTGCATTACTTCATGTACTTATTCATTTATGACAAGAACACTTAAAATCTACTCTTTTAGCAATTTTCCAGTATGCAATTCATTATTACTAACTATAGTCACTATGTTGCACAGTAGATCTCTTGAGTTCACCCTTTTGTTCATTATTTGACCTTTGCGGCTAGATGAGAAAAAGTC
Source organism: Piliocolobus tephrosceles (assembly GCF_002776525.5). Classification (NCBI taxonomy): domain Eukaryota; kingdom Metazoa; phylum Chordata; class Mammalia; order Primates; family Cercopithecidae; genus Piliocolobus; species Piliocolobus tephrosceles. Next base: position 114,666,033 of record NC_045437.1, on the reverse strand, counting down.
ATGTGATTCAGCCTGGTTTCCTTGAGATGCTCATTCTTGGAATCCAGACAAGGGGAAGGATGGCCAACCTGTGGAGAGGTTTACAGGGAGAGGCTCAAACTAGAGAGAAACAAAGGCACCCTCCCTTCTCAGCTCCTACTGGGCTCCCTACTGAGAGTCAACACCACTTGCCCACCATGCAAGTGAGCAGTTCTGCAAGTGGACCCTCTAGTCCTGTCCAGCATCCGCATGTGGAGCACAGAGTACGCTTCTCTGCCAGCCCATGCCTCAATGGCAGATTTGTGAGCTAAAAAGATGATCGTTGTTTTTTCAAGCCACTAAGTTTTGGGATGGTTTATTTTGTAACCAAAGTAACTGGAACACCATGCAAATGAATGCAAAAGCACTTCAGAGAGAATACTTGTGATCTCAAAGTATTAAGAGATACCTTTGTGAAAAATTTTTAAGTCCACGAATATTTGTGCAAGAAATGATTCTCTTGATAAGTATACTGCAAAAACCGAATGAAACATATAGGCAGTAGTAATGAGCTGTCCAACAACTTCACTGGAAAAAGTATACATTCTCAAGAACATCAACATTTTATTCAATTCTTGTTTGTCCTTAAACTCAGCTCATAGTTTCAGTTATGACCTATGATTTGTTAAATATAGGATATCATTACTTTATTTCATATTTTTAACTGTTGACAAAGCCCAAGTCAAATCTCTGAACCTGCCTTTATGCCAAAATTTTAATCCCTACTCAAAGTGGTTTGTATTGAGTGGGAACTTTTTTCTGGTTCCCAGTTATTCTTAGGAAACTTTATTAGTCAGGGTTCTCCAGAGAGACAGAACATATTTATATATAAGTGAGTGTATAAATGTGTGTATGTATATATATACATATATATATAGGTTCTGTTTCTCTGGAAACCACACACACATATATATTCATATATATGAAGAGATTTATTATAAGGTTTTGGCTCACACAATTATGAAGGCTGAGAAGTCCCACTATCTGCCATCTGCAAGCTAGAGACCCAGGAAAGCTGGTGGTGTTGTTTGAATGCCTGAGAACCAGAAAGCTGATGGCATAGATTTGAGTCAGGTCTGAAGGCCTGAGAACTAGAGTGCAGAAGGCAGGAGAAGATTGATGCCTGAGCTCAAGCAGTCAGGCAGAGTTAATTTGCTCCTCCTCCCCTTTCTCATTCTATTCAGGTCTTCAATGGATGGGTGATGCCCACACATATTGGGGAGGCCATCTGCTTTCCTTGGTCAACCAATTCAAATGCTAATCACTTCCAGAAACGTCTTCACAGACACACCCAGAAATAATGTTTAACCATTTGTCTGGGCGTCCTAAGGCCCAGTCAAGCTGATGCACAAAATTAGCCATAACAGAAACCAATAACCTCTTCTATATGCCTGGAACACAACCAGTTATTGTGTCTTTGGCTGTGGTGTTTTGCTGGCCAAACTTGCTTTTTTCTAGTACCAGAGGAGGAGGATGTTCGCCAGTCTCTCAGGATCCTCTTTCAGCCCCAGCTTGCCCATCCTTCAGCAAATGCCCAGCCCCTGCTTGCACTCACTGAGGAAGAGCATCGAAGATGGCTGCCTCACTCCAAAGCTCCAGGTGCACTCTACTCCCCCTGTCCTCCCTCCCACTCTGCCTCCCACTTGTCTCCACCTCCTTAGTTCATCTTTCTTCATCCTCTTCCCTTGTGCTATCCTTGGCTCTCCTCTCCATTCTATATGTATACTTGGATTAGATCAGCCTTATCCAGGAAATAACCCAGACCAATTCTATCCAGTCCCCAATGCCACAATACAATGCTGAAATTTCTGCCAGATGGGTCCCAATTATCACGAAGAGAAGCAAGCAGCAATTAACAATGCCATAGTCAGGGGAACCTGATACAAGTTGAACATCCCTTATCTGAAAATCTTGGGACCAGAAGTGTTTCAGGCTTTTCTTGGACTTTGGAATGTTTACTTTGTACTTACCAGTTGAGCATTCCTAATTTGAAAATCTAAAGTCTGAAATGCTTCAGTGAGCTTTTCGTTTACTCAAGAAGTTTCAGATTTTGAAGCATTTTTTATTTCAAGTTTTCAGATTTAGAATGCTCAATCTGTATTGAAAAATTTCACACTGCCTTGGGGATGGGTCTTGGTGCAGGAAGTTTATGGATACAACTTCACATTAGGAAATTCTAAATCCAAAATTTTTTTAAACCGAACTTTGGAGCCTCAGAACCTACTATATAGCGGTTAGAACTCATTATACTGAAAGTGTCAGAAAACCCAACTCAAACTGGTTAAAAAATAAATGAAATAGGCAACTGCAATAAATGAATTGCAAAAGACAGAGGTAGACATAGCTTCAGGTAAGGCTTGATCCAGATACTCAGTGATGCCACCAAGAATTCAGTACCCTCATCCTAAAGGTCTCATCCTAAAGCTGGTTCCCCTCCTGATCACACGATCATCTGTCAATATCTCCAAGAGTTACACAAGTCCACTCCCCAATGACTCAATAAAAGTGTCCGAGTTGAGTCTAATTGCCTTGGTTGGCTGATTTGGACGATATGTCATTGGTTAATCCATATGTAATCTGTGTGGTCAGGAGGATAAGAGATACTCATTGGTTTAAGCTAATTGGGTATACCCTCTGGGAATGGAGTCAATAATAGCCAACCTACATAGATGAGAAATGCAAGATACTCTTAGGAAGGGGGAAATGAATGTTAGAAGGCTAGAAATTGACCCCAAACTGCAAGCTCCATATGTTTCCTGAATGGAGAACACATTAAAATATTTAACTGACCTCAAAATGGTCATAATAATGCATGTTTGCACAACTCTTTAAAATATACATATATACGCTTTAATTTTTAGAGCAGTTTTAGGTTCACAGCAAAATTGAATGGAGATACAGAGATATCCCACATACCCTCCGCACTCACACATGCATTGCCTACCAACTTATCAGTATTCCCCAACAGAGGGTACATTTGTTGCATTTGATGAGCCTACATTGACACATCATTATCACCCAAAGCCCACGGTTTACATTTGGGTTCACTCAGTGTTGCACATTCTGTGGGTTTACACAAATGTATGATGACAAGTATCCACCACTGTCATATCATACGGAGTAGTTTCACTGGTCTAAAAGTCCTCTGTGTTCCACTGATCATTCCTCCCTCCCCCAACCCCTGGCAGCCACTGGTCTTTTTACTGTCTCCATACTTTTGCCCTTTCCAGCATGTCATATAGTTGGAATTATACAATATGTAGCCTTTTCAGACAGGTTTCTTTCACTTAGCATGCAGTTGAATTTCCTTCATGTCTATTCATGGTTTGACAGCTCGTTTCCTTTTAGGACTGAATAATGTTCATTGTCTGGATGTTCCCCAGTTTATTTACCCATTCACCTACTCAAGGACATCTTGGCTGCTTCCAAGTTTTTGCAAAATCATGAATAAAGCTGCTATAAACATCTGTGTTCAGGTTTTTGTATGAACATAAGTTTTCATGCACACTTTTGAACAGTTCCTTTTCATCCATTAATTCTTTGGAGCCCCACATTTTCTCTGAAAGATAGATACGAGTAACTCCAATGTCTAGATTACCAAACTGAGGTTCTGGCCAAGAACACGTAACTGATCAATGATAGAGATGAGACTTGAACTCCTAAGGTCTATATTTTTTTCCTGGCATTGTCATTGACTTCCTGGCAGATGAGTTTCTAGAAAACCAAACTCAAAGCTGCCCCCAAATGGCAAAACAGAGACCGAGCCCAAGTTCTTCATCCCCTACTCAGTACACACATAGGCCCACCAGGGCAGCCTGTTTCATGCTGCCCTTGGTTCTGGGCACCCTGAATTCCCTCATTGGTAAGTCTGGCTGATGGCATGACCCACCCTTAGGCCCCCTGATAGTACTATTATTTTCCACTAGGCAGATTCCCTGGCTGTATCCAAACCAACTCCAAACAGACTCTAAGTCCCTTGCCTCCCTCCTTCCCTCTGTTCTTGCCTTTCATCATCCAGTGTTTATTGAATATCGCCTAAGACCCAATGTCCTTATCATAGCATTTTAGCTCCCTCACCTCCATTCCTCTGACCTCTCCCTCCAACCACTTCCCCCTTGTTCACTCCACTCCAGCCACCTACAGTCTTCACAGTTCCACAGATGTGCGGGGCACACCCCACCTGGTCCCTACTTCTTACCCACAGGGCTTATTCTCTCATTTCTTTCAAGTTTCTACTTGAATATCACCTTATAGGCAAGGTCTTCTCTGACCCCCCAGGAAAAAAATCAACATCTCCAGTACTTCTAGCACCACTTCTGTTTTAACTTTTTCCATAACAATTATCACAACAAATGTCTTACATACTTATGGATTTATTATATGTCTCCCTGTTCCACGAGAAGATGAAATTTTCAAAGACAGAGATTTTCAGTTTTATCCATTGATGAATTCTAAGCATCTAGAACTATTCTTGGCCCCCTAGGGTACTCAGCAAATATTGGTTGAAATAATGAATCCTATCAAGACGGTCTCTAATGACTCTCTTCCAGATAGGGGTGACACCAGCCCAAGTATTCTCCAATGTCAGGAGACCCAGATGAGACTTTCCAAGAGCTAACCTTGAAGGCCCTTTTATTTTTTTCTTTTGTTTTAAGAGACAGGGTCTTGCTCTGCTGCTCTGGCTGGATGCAGTGGCACAATCACAGCTTACTGCAACTTTGAACTCCTGGGCTCAAGCAATTCTCCAAACTCAGCCTTCCAAGTAGCTAGTACTACAGGTATTCACCAAATATATATATGTATATTTTGTAGAGGTGAGATCTCACTATGTTGTCCAGGCTGGTCTTAAACTCCTGACCTAAAGTGATTCTCCCACCTTGGCCCCCCAAAGCACTGGGATTGCAGGTGTAAGCTACCATTCCCAGCCTCCCTCTCACTCTTGAGGTTCTCCTCTCCCTCCCCATGACAGTGATGGGGTGGCGTGATACCCAGCACTCCACTAATTCCAAAGAATTCCCCTTTCCTTCTCTCTTTAACTTCAACTTTGTATGCCCTCAAGCCTGGTCAAAATTGTTTCAAAACCAATTAGTATATCCTCCATTGGTAGACAGGCACCTCACTTTGCCTGAGGCTGCTTGGCATATACATTTTCTTTCTGGTCTCTGTGACTTCAGTTGACATTGAAATATAAACAGTTCACTAACACCTTGTTACACATACATCATGTCACTGAATGTTCACGAGGACCATGCAACACAAATCTCCTTGTCTCTGTTTTGCAGATAGGGAAACTGAAGCTCAGAGAGCTATTACTCTCTCACTGGATAAATGACCACAAAGTACGTGTCTCTCAGTTGAGAGAGCTATGGATATTATGGTCCTCTGGACCCTCAATGCCACCCCTAGACCATGAGTCAGGGTCTGATTGTCTGCTGTTTTCACTGTAGGGCTCTGCCTCCCACCCAGTCCCAGAATATTCCCTACTCCCAGCCAGTCAGAGCCCAGAGAGGCTGCGGGCCTTGATCAGCAGACCTCTTATCCACCGCTGCAATAAGCAGCTTGGAGAGGAGATAAATGGATGTGATTATTGGCTTCAAATGAGGTTTAGGGATTATCTGTGGATTTTCTTTATCCTTGTGGCAGACACAGTGGAGAAGGGAGGGGCTGTGATTTCAGAACCCAGGGGAGGGGACCAAGCACCTTCGTGACTTGAATTTGTACCAAAGCCTGAGAGTCAGATGAATTTTGGCATGAATTCAAGCTCTGTGACCTTGGGTACGTCACTTCACCTCTCTGAACCTGCTACCTTCTCTCCACAAGGAGTGGAGACATGCTAAGAATGTTCTTCTTTACCATCAGAAAAGGATCACTCACTCACTGAAGTACTGGTTTGAAGGAGTTTACATACGACCGTAAAACTGCATTAATTACCTCTGGGCATCTTATCCCCTATTGCAACTCCTCAGCAACATCTTGAAAGAGCAAATTGAAATTACTCTATACGACACGAACAATAAGAATAGCAGCCTACATACACTGGGCTCTTCTTAAATGCAAGCACTTTATAGTCATATTACCATTTAATCCTCTCAACAATGCTAAGAAGTAGTTTTATTTTATTCCCATTTTACAGAGAGGAAACTGAGTTCCATCCAGCTTGCCCAATGTCACAAAGTTGATGAGGAGTAAGACCACGCCTAGAACTCAGGTTTAGGCCCTCAAAGCCAATATTTGAACCTCCATGCTAAATGCCTCCATTGCATGTGCTGTGATTTCAATAGCATATTCTGAAATGGGTTTGAACCAGCTTTATTAGAGTAATTTTATGTAATCCAGCTGCTTCTGTGAGCACTAGCTATACTTATCTCTCTGAGTCGTCATTTCTTCATCTGCTAACTGGGGGTGATAACGCCTTCTTTCATATGGCTGTTTTGAGGATTGGATGAGATATAATAAACATTTAAGAAGTATCAGTTTTCCTTCTTTTCACCTCAAAAAATTAATATAAATTGATTTGCTGAAATTATAACAACTGGGATTTATGAATATCAATAACAATAGGAAAATAAGTCAGGTACAAAATTGATGATGTTGGAAATTGTCTACCTACCCGGTTGTGTGTCATACAATGCTAGCATTTTTGAGATGCTGTTTATTGCATTGACACTAGAGCTACATGACATGGAAATTAGAGTGGAAAAAGTGTCATTCTCACTGATTCAACAAACATGCATTGACTACTTTTGCCAGCACTGTGGGTGCTATGGTCTGTATGTGTCCTCAAAATACACGTGCTGGAAATTTAATCCCCATGCAATAGCACCAGGAGGCAGGGTCTTTGGGGAGGGTTTTTAGGTCGTGAGGCCTTGCCTCATGAACAGATTAAAGCCACTATAAAAAGGGCTTGTGGGAGTGAGCGCTCTCTCTTCCGCTCTTCTGCCATGTGAGACCAGAATTCATCCCTTTTGTCTTTCCACCTTCTGCCATGTGAGGGCACAGCAAGGAGGCCCTCACCAGATGCTGGTGCCTTGATCTTGCACTTCCCAGCCTCCAAAACTATGAGAAAATAAACTTCTGTTCTTTATATATATAAGTTACTCAGTCTCGGGTATTTTGTTGTAGCAACACAAAATGACTAAGATCCAACGTCCTTATCATAGCATTTTAGCTATGGGTTCAGAGATAAACAAAACAGATATGGTCCTTGCTCTCATGGACACTACATTCTAGTGAAAGAAACAGAAAATAACCATAAATAAGATGTTTCAAGAAGTAGCGTGTGTTATCAAAAATAAAACAAGGTAATCATACAGTGCAACTTGGGGCAAGAAGAGGCTATTTTAGAGAATGCAAGCAGTTCAACTTTCTCTGAGAAATAAACATTGACACAAAGGCCTGAATATTGAAGAATAGGTGCTCTTGGAAGGAGCTAAGGCCCAAAGCCGAGAATGAAAGGTATGTGTTCAAGGTGTGTAAAGCAACTGCAGCTAGTGTGGAGTGAGCATCAGGGTAACTGATGGAATAATAAAATCAAAAAACCAGGTGGCACCAAATTATGCAAAACCTTGAAGGCCATTGTATAAAGTTTGGATTTCATTCTAAGTTCAGCAGGAAAAATACCATTAGAAATTTTTAGCGGCCCGGTATGGTGGCTCACGCCTGTATTCCCAGGACTTTGGGAGGCCTAGGCGGGTGGATCACAAGGTCAGGAGATCGAGACCATCCTGGCTAACACGGTGAAACCCTGTCTCTACTAAAAATACAAAAATTAGTCAGGCATGGTGGTGGGCACCTGTAGTCCCAGCTGCTGGGGAGGCTGAGGCAGGAGAATGGCATGAACCTGGGAGGTGGAGCTTGCAGTGAGCCGAGATTGCTGCTGCACTCCAGCCTGGGCGACAGAGCAAGACTCTGTTTCAAAAAAAAAAAAAAAAGAAAAGAAATTTTTAGCAAGAGGCTGGTAATTTGATCTGGTTCATACAAGCCACATTGGACCCACACAAATATGGTGCTAATTGTTTGGATGTGCTTTGTCCCTGCCAAAACTCAGGATAAAATTTGATCCCCAATGGGGGCCTAGTGGGAAGTGTTTGGGTCATGGGGGAGGATCCCTCATGAATAGATTAATGTCCTCCCACAGCGGTGAGTGGGTTCCTGCTCTCATAGGAATGGATTAGTTCCCCCAGAAGGTGGGTTGTTAAAAAGAGTCTGGCTTCCTTGGTTTCACTCTCTCATCACCTCTCTTACCATATGACCTCTTTGCAGTGCCCACTCTCCTTCCACTTTATGCCATGAATTGAAGCAGCATGAGGTCCTCACCAGAGGCAGCTGCCCAACCCTGGACTTTTCATCCACCAGAATTGTGGGCCAAGTAAGTCACTTTTCTCTATGAATTACCCAGTCTCAGATATTCTGTTACAGCAACACAAAATGGACTAAAACATGTGGGTACTTGATTTATAACAAAGGTAGTACCCAGAGCGGAAAAGGGAAATAGTCTTTCTTTCAATAAATGGTGCTGTATCAATAGGATAATGATATGGGTAAAAAAAAAAAAAAAAATCATAACCAATACTTTACACCATATACTAAAATGAATTTGATGTGGACTATGAATATAAATATAAAAAGTAAAACAATAAAGATTCTATAAGATAACAAAGAGAATATTTTCATAATCTCGGGTAGGCAAAACTTAAACAGAACATGAAAAGTGCTTTACAAGTAGATAAATTGAACTTTAATAAATTAGCAACTTTTGGTTATCAAAAGACACCACCAACAGAGGGAAAGTAGCAAACCACCTGATGGGAGAAGATATTTACAATATATATAATCTCAAAGTATCCCTCTCCAGAATAGATATAAAAGTTATATTAATCAAGAAAAAAAATTCACAATAGAAAAGTTGACAAAAGTCATCAACAGGTACTTTACAAAAGAAAGTTTTCAAATAATCATTAAACATGGAAAATCACTTTATTAGTCATGAGATAAATTAAAATTAAAACCACTAAATATCATAGATTGTCTAAAATTAAAAACTGACAATACCAAGTGTTGGTGAGGAGATGGAGCAACTAGAATTCTCATACACAACATATAGGATTAAAACTGGTATCCCTTGGCTGAGTGTGGTGGCTCACACCTGTAATCCTAGCAGTTTGGGAGGCCAAGACAGGCAAATTGCCTGAGCTCAGGAGTTCAAGACTAGCCTGGGCAACATGGTGAAATCCCGTCTCTACTAAAAATACAAAAAAATTAGCCAGGAATGGTAGTGCATGCCTGTAATCCCAGCTATTCAGGAGGCTGAAGCACAAGAATCACTTGAACCTGGGAGGTGGAGGTTGGAGTAAGTCAAGATCATGCCACTACACTGCAGCCTGGGTGACAGGGCAAGACTCTATCTCAAAAAAAGAAAAACAAAACAAAACAAAACAAAAATTGGTATCCCCACTTTCGGGAACTGTTTGGGAGTATCTGCTAAAGCTAAGTATTTGCATATCTTACCCAGAAATTCCACTTCTGGAAAAATAACTGACCAAAACACCTGCATGTATGTATCAAAAGATTTACACAAAGCTTGGAAACAATGAAAAACTCCATCAACAAACTGAGGTGTATTCACATACTGAAATACTACACAGCATGAAAAATAACATTGCTGACACAGACAACAACATGGATGAATCTCAAAAACCTAATATTAAGCAAAAGAAAAAATCAAAATTCAAAAGTGTATGTATTGTCTAGTTGGTTTGTTGTTGTTGTTTGCTTGTTTGTTTGTTTTTTGAAACGAAGTCTCACTCTGTCATGTAGGCTGGAGTGCAATGGCACGATCTCGGCTCACTGCAACCTCCGCCTCCGGGGTTGAAGTGATTCTCCTGCCTCAGCCTCCTGAGTAGCTGGGACTACAGGTGTGCGCCACCATGCCCGGCTAATTTTTTTGTAGTTTTAGTAGAGACGGGGTTTCACCATGTTAGCCAGGCTGGTCTCGAACCCCTGACCTCAGGCAATCCACCTGCCTCAGCCTCCCAAAATGCTGGGATTACAGGTGTGAGACACCGTACCCTGCCTGTAGAGTTTCATTTTATGAAGTTTAAAAATTGGTGAAATTATAGGGTCAGAAGTCAGAATTGTGCTTTGCTTTCCTTTGAGAAGGGATAACAGGGATATCAAATTGGGGGCTATCATGTTCTGTTTCATTATCTGGGTATTAGTTACACAGTTGTGTTCACTTTGTGATAATCAAGATGTTCACACAATTTGTGTTCTTTTCTGTATGGGATACATATTTTACAAATTATTTGGGGAAGCAAGAAAGGAACCAGCGAGACCAAGTAAGAGGATATTGTAGTGGTCCAGGCAGGAAATGATGGTGAAGAGAACTACAGGGGATGTGGTGGGGAAGGAGAGAAGTGGACTAATTTAGGATATGCTTTGGTAAAAGAACCTAAATGACTTGTTGATGGATTGGATGTGAAGGAAAAGGAATAATTCAACAATGGACTCTGGGTTTATGACCCCAGCAGCTGGGCATACAGTGGAGCGACTGTTCCAAATGAGGAAGATCAGGAGAGGAAGTAGCATCACTTGGAAGTGTTCATACATTCCTTTATTTATTTCCTCTAGCAACATTCCTTGATAGGTATTTTGATCCCCACTGTACAGAAGAGGAAACTGAGGCTTGCAGAAATGAAATTATTTTGTCCAGGGTTGAACAGGTCTGGCAGGAAACAGAATGAAAATGTTTTACCTTAGAGGCATTTAGCTGTAGTGTTGGAGCCTGGAGATTTTTTTTTTTTTTTTTACAGAATCTTACTCTGTCATACAGGCTAGAATACAGTGGCATGTTCTCGGCTCACTGCAACCTCCATCTCCAGGGTTCAAGCTATTATCCTGCCTCAACCTTCCCAGTAGCTGGGACTACAGGCGGGCACCACCACATCCTGCTAATTTTTGTATTTTTAGTAGAGACGGGGTTTCACCATGTTAGCCAGGCTTGTCTTGAACTCCTGACCTCAGGCAGTCCACCTGCCTTGGCCTCCCAAAGTGCTGGGATTACAAGTGATGAGCCACTGCGCCCAGCCCAGCCTTTCAAATTAAGCAGCTGGGTACTGAAGTTTGCCTCCGTCAGAGTACAATCTTGACCTCTTCAGAGTACAAATATCTTGACTTCTTTCTTACTTGTCTGTGAAGTGGGGATGACAGCCATACCTACCTCATTGGGTTAATATGTTTCAAAGGCTTTAATGGTCCCTGATACAATTCAGCCCTCTGTAAGTTAGCCATTATCAGGGTCTGTGTGGACTTCCCCGAGGGATGAAGAGACAGAAGGTAGATTTTAGTTCTTGTGCCAAGACTGTTTCATTAGCATGGTGATTGCCCTTTAAATCAAGGAAACAAATGATGGCATATAATGTTATTGCCACATAATAAAGTCCATCAGGGCCAAAATCCAGGAGCCAAAAGACATAAAGTGCATATACACAACAGAGGAAATCCTGGCTTAGCTGGGCATTGGCTGTCTAGGTGCTAATATGCTTTTCTGTATATGGGAAAGGAAAATTGCTATAATTATTCAGCAACCATTTTTGAGAGCTAAATTCCAGCCTCCCCAAAGTGCTGGAGATAAGGGGCAATACACTTCAACTTTCCAGAGTCCATAGTCCAGAGTTGTGCACTGCTGGATTAAGTGATACTTCTCATCCCTTTGAATTATTGCAGCAGCCTTTAAGCTAGATTCCCACCTGTGTCCAACTGTTCCTGTTCAACAAATACTGAGTACCTACACTGTCTCAGGTTCTCTACTAGGTTCTATGGACAATAAGAACAAGCTCACAGGGATGGCTCACTATTAAAGCACTTTGCAAATTGTAAAGTATTGATTTAATGCTGTTGCTGTGGGGATGATCAGGTGGTGATGGCAGTTGTTAAAGCAGTTGTTCAACAGTTCTCTGCTGTCTATGGAATGGAGGCATTGCAGCCAAGTCCAAACCAATTCCTGCCTAATTTCTCATCCCCTATTCCCTACATCAGCTTTACAGCCATCCATACCGAACCTATAGCAGTCCCTTCATTTTCACACCCCAAGGCTCTTAAATATTCTATTTCCTCTATCTGACATATTCTCCTCCTTTTGTCTGCCTGTAAAACCCCCACTTAATCCTTTAAGGTCCAATTTCACCCTCCCGTAACTCCTCCTAACAGGCAGTCTTCATCCCTTCCATGAGCATTTCTCAGTAAAGGCAAAGATATATCAGAATGACCTAAAATCATCTTCAAATCCCAGGCCCATACTGCTCACCAGAAGTTCAGATTCAATAGGTCTGGGGTGCATAATGGTTAAGAGCTCAGGCTTTGAGTCAAAAAAACTCAGGTTAAGCCCCAGCTCAGTTTTTTACCAGCTCCATGACCTTGGCCATGTTACTTAACTTCCCTAAGACAGTTTCCTCTGTGAAATTGGGATAGGAATAAGAAAAAAATGACTAGCTGAGACAAAGTACATAAAACAGTACAGTACCTGACACCTGGAAAGCGCTCAACAAATTATCATTATTGAAAAGAGTTCCATTTTATTCTGATTTTGACAGCCTATCCAATTCTTCCCCACCCTACGCCACGCCTCTCCAGGTTGAGAATCACTGCTGGGCAATTATCAAATTGTATTATAATCCAACATGTATGTGCTTGGGTCTCCTACTACCAGGAAATTCAGAAGCTATGTCATAGTTCTAGATCAGTGTCAGTATTTAGAAGCTGCGTGACCTTGTACAAGTCTGTTTGCCTCTTTTGGCCTCAGTTGATTTGGCATAAAATGGGAAGAATAATGCTAATCCAGATAAGGTTGTCAGAAATATCAAGTGAGATCTTGAATTTGAAATTACTTTAAATGGTGTGTAGGAGTGAATTGCTATGCTTCTGCTATCTGGGGTAAAAAGGGACTATGGTCCAGGTCTGTCATTTTATAGCCACATATCTATGTAAAGGGGCTCTCTCCTTTCTCTCCTTCCCTATCTCATGGAGTATCAGTGTGATCCTCTTTCCTTAAACATTCGTAGATGATTTGTGCCTAATAGAAGACTTTACAATGACCTGCAAAGTAGCTCAAACCTTTCCAAGGAGAAAGGGACTATTGACGCATTGGTATAAGTTCAGTTCTTCTCAGAATGCTAACCACTGAAAACACTGCAGTAAGCTTGACAGACAGGATCCTTGCTCTGGTTGAGTTTGAACTCTGGTTGAGGGAAAGTGAATGATACACAGGTAAGCATATAAATAAAATAATTTCAGAGAGTAATAAGTACTAACAACAACAACAACAAAAGAAATGCAACAGGTAATGTTATAGAGTGATTGGGGGAGGAAGCATTAGGTAGGTGGACAGGGAAGTCCTCTTTGACAAGGTGACATTTAAACTGAAATTCACATAACAAGTATTCAGCCATATAAAGATCGAGATGATGAGGATCCCAAGCAAACAAAACAGCAAATAAAATTAAACAAACAAACAAAAAAAAAACCTTTAAAAACACCTTGATACAAAATGGAGGCCATTGTAGGAGGAATTACTGAGACAAGGGAGAGTGGGTCATGAGGCAGGAGGGTTGGACATGGATGCTGTATATGGAGCTTCGAAAGCTGTGATTTACAAAATAGAAATCAGGCCGGGCACGGTGGCTCATCCTGTAATCCCAGCACTTTGGGAGGCCAAGGCGGGCGGATCACGAGGTCAGGAGATCGAGACCATCCTGGCTAACATGGTGAAACCTTATCCCTACTAAAAATATAAAAAATTAGCCGGTGTGGTTGCCGGCGCCTGTAGCCCCGGCTACTCGGGAGGCTGAGGCAGGAGAATGGCGTGAACCCCGGAGGCGGAGCTTGCAGTGAGCCCAGATCGCGCCATTGCACTCCAGCCTGGGAGACAGAGAAAGACTCTGTCTCAAAAAAAAAAGAAAGAAAGAGAGAGAGAGAGAGAGAGAAAGAATGAAAGAAAGAAAGAAAGAAAGAAAGAAAGAAAGAAAGAAAGAAAGAA
>NC_045437.1:114626538-114651973 GCF_002776525.5 Piliocolobus tephrosceles | reverse complement strand
GAAAGAAAGAAAGAAAGAAAGAAAGAAAGAAAGAAAGAAAGAAAGAAAGAAAGAAAGAAAGATCGAATGAGCAATCACATGAAGAAAAGGAAGTTATTTTGACCTCTGCTTCTCATGTGTACATTCATTCAGCAGATATAACTCAACCTCTATTGTGTGCCAGTCACCAGGCTAGGAGATGAAGATACAGAGAAACATAAAATATGGAACCAGTTTTTATTAGCCTGGCAACTGAGGATAGAGGTGCATGAGTAACACAATGTGATGAGAAGTGTAGTGGAGGGATGTAAAGGCTGAGGGATCCTAGAGGAGGCAGTGACTGACTGTGCCTTAGGGGCTAGGTAAATTTGCATGTAAAATGAGGATGCTTTCACCTGCAGATAAAGCTTAAGTAGTAAGGAAGGGAGAAAGTCTCAGCCAAAGGGAAGGGCAGGTGCTAAGGCACTGGGGTAAGCCTGTTCAGAATAAGTGGTCCTCTGTCATGATGGGCACATAGCTTGTCTTGCTAGTGAAGGATCCCGTCAAAAAGTTAGTTTAGAAAGCTTTCTCTGGGACATGGTAAAAGACAGCCTGGAATGAGGTACTGGCGGCAGTCAGGCCAGAGAGTGGAGTTTGCAACAGAGCAGGTAGGTAGACCTGCATTTGGTTATTGGTCACAGAAATGGAGAGAGAGAGATTTCAAAGTCAGGATGCCCTAGTGGCAGACCCCTAAGTCCTCGAACTTCAGGGCAGCACTGCCTGTGTGGGAACTCTCCCATGTCTCCTTGATTTCACGGCCACCTCTGCTGGCGCCCTCTCTCGTCTCCGCCGCCAGCCCCTGCCTCCTTTCTCGGGAAGCTTGGGTCTCCCTGGGAGCGGGTCTGCCCTTGGCGGGAGGCCTCTGGGCTCTGTGCCCTGCAGCTCGGCAGACATTCGGGGCGGACAGAAACGGGGCTCGGCGCCCCCCGCGTGCACGTGTGCTAGCCCAGGCAGGAGGGAGCGCCTCGGCGGAGGAGTCAAGGAAGAGGGGGAGGGAGAAACGCGCCAGAACCTCGGTCCCGGGCGCCCTGGTCGGCCGCGGAGGAGCTGCAACCTCCAACAGGTTCGTAGAACGCGCGCTCGCTCCCTGTGGCTGAGCCGCCCTCCTCCGCGGGAGCGGTTGGCGGAGAGACCCCGGCCACAGGCCCCGCACTCGAGAGCTCCTGAAGGCGGCTTCCTCCGGCCTCTCCCCCTCCCTAGAGCTCTCAGCCGCCGGCGGCTCTTCCGGGGCGAGGCAGAGGGCGCCTCGGGCTTCTCGCTCCAGCACCACCTCTGGGACAGCTCCCGCGCCGCGCGGGGTCCCTCCCGGGTCAGCACTGCAGCGGCGGACAGCGCCGGGCAGGCTCCTCTGCACCGTCCGCCAGGGTTCCGCGCGGCTGCTAAGGACAGTCCCTCGCCCCGCGCGCCGCTCCCCGCGCCAGCACCGCGGCGGCGGACAGCTCTCTCCTGCTGCACAGCGAACCGCGAACAAAGCCGCGGGTCTGGGGCCCCCCGCGCGCCTAGGGGTGGCGTGAGGCTGCATCGATCGTGGGATTTCAGCTTCTCCCAGAGCGGTGTCACCGGCGAGCTGTGCGGGGGCCTAGCACAGCCGCGCGTCTCCGGCTTGGGTCTGCCGTCCGCCGAGGCCTGGCCGTGCAATGGCGGGGCCCAGCTAAGAGTGGGCAAGAGGGTGGAGGGGACACAGGCACAGAAGGGTCCCGGCTCCGCTGGGCGGGCTGGGCCTAGGCTGAGGTCTCGGCGGGGAGGAAGGAGTGCACCGCCCCTTCTTCCCTCCAGACTCCCACCCCCATCCCAGCTCAGAACCGCGGACTTCCAAGAGCCCAGCACAGAAGCCCGCGGCTGGCAGCTGCAATCACTGACTCCGGCTGTCCCCGGAACATCCCTAGAAAGTGTGAGGCTGAGTTTCCGTAGGGGGAGGGGGGCTGAGAAGCCGCGGGGAAGCCTCACGAACGGGACAGCTCCAGGCTCCCTCTCTCCCTCACGCCCTGGGTTCCGCCCCCACCTCCAGAGAAATCCCAGACCGCAGAGAAGGCAGTGGGGAGGGGGCGACCCAGACAGCAGGTTGCGAACTCGGCTTAAGCCTGGGAGGTTGCAATTAGCAAGAAAAAAAGGTTGAGAGCGTCTGTGAAGCCGGGAGGTTCCCAAACAGGGAAGCCAGTTCCGCGGCAGGAAAGCAAACGAGGAAGAGAAACCTTTTCTCTGAGAGCTGAGGCTGGGAGGGCCCTCGGATCACGTGACACTCTAGATCACTGATTGTCTCCGCGGAAGACAAGGCCTAGGGGGCAGGGGTGATTCGCCCAAGGTCACTCAGCAATTTAGTAGCAAAGCTGGGCCTAAAACCCGGGCTCTCTAACTCCTGGTCCTGTTGCATAACATTCATGGAGAAGTCTTTTAAAATCCCAGATGCAAGGAGAATAGCAGAGTGGTTTACTTACTAGCATGTGACCTTG
This sequence comes from Piliocolobus tephrosceles, assembly GCF_002776525.5. NCBI lineage: Eukaryota > Metazoa > Chordata > Mammalia > Primates > Cercopithecidae > Piliocolobus > Piliocolobus tephrosceles. Next base: position 114,649,505 of record NC_045437.1, on the reverse strand, counting down.
GGCAAGTGACCTTCTGAGACTATCTTCAGCTATTAAAGAGGAATGAGAAGATTAATAGTACCCACTTGGATGATAATTTAATGAGAGAGCCATGTAATGAGCTTAGTGGCGCATAGTAAATGCTCAAAAAACGGTAGATCCTATGACTGCTATTATCCTTTCTGTAAACTTGTACTGGGGACTTATTACATACCAGGCACTGGCTGTGCACTGGGGAGGCAGAGAAGTAGCTTGAGGAGGTCACAGGCCAGAAAAGAAAACAAACAGTTGCAATATGTTATGATAAGTATCAAGGCACTGGGCTGGTGAGATCTCAGAAGCAGGAGTCAGGAACTGTAAGGAAAGACAAGGAAAAGGACCCCAGGCAGAGAGAGCTGTGTGTCAAGCCCAAGAGATGTGAAGTCCCAGCCACCAAGGAAATGTCACTGTGCCAGAGGGTCCTCGGGATATGGACTGAAAGATGAGAGTGGAGAGAAGGACTGGAGCCAGTCTCCAAAGAGCCTTTTATGATGGAATACTTCAAACATATTTAGAAAAATAGAAAGAATAGTATAATAACCCCCCACATACCCATCATTCAGCTTCAACAGTTGGCCAATTTTGTTTCATTTATACCCACACCCACTCTCATCACACACACCCACATCCACTCTCATCACATGCGCACACACTCACACTGACTTATTTGGAAGCAAACCCAAGACATCACATCATTTCATGCAGAGAGATTTTAACATCCGTACAACTTCTGCCATTCAGATACTGGACCACCTTGGAAATCACTAACTCAAATCATGACCTTCCCTCCTCAATCCATTCTGAACATTTCCGTCCTTTGCAGGATGTCTTGAGAAGCCACACTGTAGTGATGAGCCACATGCATTAAAAGAAACTGTTTCAGAAATAAACAAGGGATACATCAACCTTCAACAGGTTTGACCATGCCAGAATTGTTCATGTCCACTACCTACACTGGGCATTAGACCATTAACTAAAGACAAATCAAACCCCATAGAGAAAAAGCAAGAGCTTCCCTTTCAAAGTAATCTGAATCATGAGCTCCTAAGGCTAGAAAGCTTAACATTATGGAAATAATTGATTTGGAAATCACTGGGCCCGACAGCCACATTTTACAAATGAGGAAAAGAGGGGTAAAAAATGGGGAGAAATTGGCCCAAAGTTCCATGGTGCAGAGACTAGAACCAAGTTCTATGAACTCATAAATTTAGGATGCCATTTTCTTCTCTAGCTCAAAGAGGCTGGAAGAGGAAAAAGGAAGGGGGGCAAAAAATAGCCTTCTTGGTTCTCAAGAAGATGGCAATGTATGACAGTTGGTCTTTATCTTTGAGATCCCTTTGCAAGTTTCCCTTCTCTCTCTCTCTCTCTCTCTCTATATATGTGTGTGTGTGTGTGTGTGTGTGTGTGTGTGTGTGTGTGTGTGTGTGTATGTATATATATGTGTATATATATATAGTGTAATCACAGCCTACTGCATCCTCGAATTCCTGGGCTTAAGGGGTCCTCCCTCCTCAGCCTCCCAAGTAGCTTGGACTACAGGCGTGCACCACCATGCCCAGCTATTTTTTTTAAGTTTTTTTCTTTCTTTCTTTCTTTTTTTTGTAGAAATGGAGTCTCACTATGTTGCCCAGGCTGGTCTCAAACTCCTGGGCTCAAATGATCCTCTTGCCTCACCTCCCCAAATGCTGCTAGGATTGAAGGCATGAACCACCCCACCCAGCCCCTTCCGTATACTTTCTAAGTAACTTGATCTTGGTGGCACCTTCTTTCTGGCTGCTGTGCTAACCTCTCAGCTGGTCCCTTAGTTCTCATTAGCAAAAGGCTGAAAAGTCAGAAGCCCAGATCTCATTTCTGTGGATTTTTGTCTGCCCTGCTTGCCTTAACCAGATGCATATGAGGCCTTCCTTTTCCCATTTGCCCTGAATTTGGCTGCACACCCTGCTCAGTTACAGACCTCAGCTCCTTGGAGGTGCTAAATGAGTAGTGTTTGGCTCAGGCTCTGGCAGGACTCAGAGCTCTTGTGCCTTTTGGGAACATAAAGTCTCCCCATTACTGATATTACTGATGAAATGTGATGGCCATAATGGATACGTGTGTCCTGACTGGGCTCTGGGGCTCTTATTCTGCAAGTCAGATTTTTCACTTTGCAGGGAAGCCCCTGCCTATCAAATGGGGAGGGCAGTAGCTCACAAGTTTCCGCAAGTCTTAGGTAGACAATTGAGAGCACATGCAAGGAGTTCTTAGCATCCTTGGTGAAGGGAAGTCAGCAGAGAACAGCCATTAAAAGCCAATAAAAGTCCCCTTGAACCCAGCAGGCAGAGAGTGCAGTGAGCTGAGATCATGTCACTACACCCCCGCCTGGGCAACAGAGTGAGACTCCATCTCCAGGAAAAAAAAAAAAAAAGTGCCTTGCTCTGGGAGTGTGATTGCAGTCCAGACATAGAAAAGTGATCAAGATAGGGCATCCTGGCTTGTGAAATTATCCCAGCTATCAGCTTGGGATTAGACTGACTTCGATGCATTATATTACCTGGGCCTAGTTGAACTGCAATATGTAAGATCCCAAAGGGACTTGGTGAGCATCTCCTCTTCCTTCAAGACGCTTACTCATTGAATGGCTATTCTGTGTCAGGCACTATTCCAAGTGATGGTGATACAGCAGAACAAGGCACTGCTAATCTCTGTTCTCATGGGGCTCACAGACTCACAGTAGGCACAGTCATTGATAACAATTGAAAAGCAAATGTGAAAATAGACAGACAGACAGATAGAGAAGGCCTGTGTGAACCAGCGACATGGAATTGAGGCCTGAATAACAAGAGTCAGTCATGTGATGACGTGGGACAGCACACTCCAGGCAAAAGAAATCGCTCTGACAGAGGCCCTAATGTGAGCCTGGACTGTGTGGGGACAGATGGGAGGTGGAGTGAGTGAGGGGAGAGCAGCAGCCACCAGGGGCAGGGAGAGGGCAGAGAGGGGATCGTGCAGGCCCTTCTAGGCCATGGTCAGGATTGAAGCTGTTATTCTAAATGTAATAGATAGTAGCCAGATGGCTTTAAGCAGAGGAGTGTTAAAAAAAAAAAAAAAAAAAAAACTGGGTGTTTAAAAAAATGCCTCTGTTGCTGTGTGGAGAGTGGATGATATGGGGGTGCTGGGCTGAGCACTGAGGCAGGAAGGGTGAGACACAGCCTCTCCCACCCGGAGGTAGTCAACATTCAACTGAGGAGACAATAGGCAAGCAAGAACAACAGTATCCCATGCTAAAGGCTGCCATTGTGGGAACAGAGACAAGAAGATTTAAGTCAGCCTGGGAAGCATCAGGGAAGGCTTCACGGAGGTGCACAATGGATGTGGGATTGTATCTGGGAAAGGAGAGTGGCAAGGCTGCTGCACAGGTGCACCAAGGGGCAGTGTGTGGTAGCCATGGAGGGCATGGCCCAGGAGCTAGGCTGCCTGGTTTCAAATCCCAGCCCTGCCATTGAGAAGCTGCATGGGTTTAGGCAAGTTGTTTACCCCTGTGTGACTCGATGTCCTCATTCTTAAAGTGGAGATGATGAGAGTCCAAAGGCTTATTTCAAGGGATTTCTGTGAGAGTTAAACAAGTTAAAATATGTGCAGCACTCAGACATTCCTGGCACTCAGAAAGTGCCGTATGAGTACGAGTATTCTAAATAAAAACAGAGCAAAATGGAGATGGGCGAGCCAGGAGCACATGCCAAGAAGTGTCCACTAGAGCCCGGCTTGGGGCCTTGAATCCCAGACCACAGATGCCCACCTTGTTCTGTAAGCAATGGGGAGCTATTGAAGACTTTTAAGCATGGCAGTTCAGAGTAGAGAGGAAGATAAAATTCAAAGGCCCAGAGAGGGAAGGGAACTAACCCACAGTCACGCAGCCAGTTACCGGCAGGAGTCTCTGTCCTCCGGCTCCTCCACTGAGTTAATATCTGTAGGAGAACAAAAGCAGCATATATTTTGTCCCATCATTGCATCCTCAGAGTCTAGAATAATGCCTAGGGTATTCTCAGAAAATATTTGTGGACTACATTGCTGAATTGGTAGCCAAGTGGGCCAGGAAACATCAGGAACCTTGAATCGTCTAGGAGCTCAGTGCTTTCAGGACAATGGAGAAACCACTTCTCAGGAAAATAAACCAAACTTCCAGAGGTGTTGACGTGGGATCTCAAGCCCTTCCAAATCCTAGGTTCTCCTGTGATCAAAGACACCACTGCCCACACTTTCCCTGCCACCCCCTCAATCTGCAACAAGCACTGCTGCATAGGGTTCAAAAGTTAATCTTGGTAAAGTGCCTGGCAGATGAAAACTGTTCCCCAGACATTCAGCGTGGTAAATGCCAATGCGGAGAAAATGTATCTCCACATTTGGAAGAGGCAGGCCTTTGTGTTCCACAAAAACCAGCCATTAGAATTCCTGTCTCTGACTCGTCGGAAGCTGCAACAGCCAGGCGGGCAAGTAGGGTCTTGCAGTTCAAGCAGCAAATGGCAAAAGGCTCCGAGGAACTCAGCCCTGGCTCTCACATCAGGAACACCTCTGCAGAGCAGGGCATGGGGCCAGGTGTTTCTCCAACAGGAGAGAGCCTCGGCCCTGACTGTTCCAGCTGGAAGATCTTAAGCAAATCCCACCATGTCTCTGAACTTCAAGTTCATCATCTGCAAAATGGGGATAATACCACCAGGGCTCACCTGGTCATTTTGCACAATGACAGGCACATAGCAGATGCTCAACAAATGTCCTTCCTTCCTTCCTTCTTTCCTTCTTTCCTTCCTCCTTTCCTTTCCTTTCCTTCCCTTCCCTTCCTTTCCCTTTCCCTTTCCCTTTCTCCCTTCCTTCCTTCCTTCCTTCCTTCCTTCCTTCCTTCCTTCCTTCCTTCCTTCCTTCCTTCCTTTCTTTCTTTCTTTCTTTCTTTCTTTCTTTCTTTCTTTCTTTCTTTCTTTCTTTCTTTCTTTCTTTCTTTCTTTCGACAGTCTCGCTCTGTCACCCCGGCTGGAAAGCAGTGTCATGATCTTGGCTCACTGCAATGTCCGCTTCCCAGGTTCAAGCAATTCTCCTTCCTCAGTCTCCCAAGTAGCTGGGATTACAGGCACGTGACATCACACCAGACTAATTTTTGTATTTTTAGTAGAGACAGAGTTTCACCATGTTGGCCAGGTTGGTCTTGAACTCCTGACCTCGGGTGATCCGTTTGCTGGGACCCAAAGTGCTGGAATTACAGGCATGAGCCACCCACCGCGCCCGGCCCAAATGTGCTTTCAATTATGAAAATAACACTGTGGGTTAGGGTTATCATCCCACTTCCCAAATGTGAAAACTGAAGCCCAAGGAATAGCTCATTGATTCGTCAATACCCACTGGGCAGTTGTATGAGCCAATAACTGTTTTAGAAGCTGGAGAGGCAGTGAAGAGGAAGATAAGGGCCATGCCTCTATGGAACTCACTTTCTAGTGGGGAGACAAAAACCAGGCAAGTAAACAAAATCATTTCACCAAGTCATATAAATACCAGAAAGAAAGTAAAAGAGAGTGTGCCAAGGAGGATGAGGCTGTTTAAATCAGGGAAGGTTTCAAGGAAGAGGCATTGGGGCTGGCATCTGAAGGAGAAGAAGCTGCCTATGGGACAAGCATGGAGGCAGAAGGAACAGAACATGCAGAGGTCCTAGGGCAAAAACAACCCTGACAAGATTGCAGGGCAGGAACCAAGTGAGCAAGGAGGAGGTCACAGATGGTGAGAGCAGAAAGGCTGTGAGGCTGGGGTTAGGCAGGGCCTTGAAGGCTGGGGGAATCTCCTTGTGAGATAGAGGGGTGGTGTGATCTAAATTGTGGTGAAGTCACTTCCCTCAGTCACTCAGCCAGTAAGGGGTGGATGGGGTGAAGCCCATGTCAGAGTGATCCCCTGGGCCCTCCTTCAGGCCACAGTCCCTGCTGCCATCTCTAGAGCAGGTCAGCCAAGGGGCAGTGCAAGTGATGCATCTGCAGGACTCACCTGCTGGGAAATAAATCCATTGGCGCGGACGGCCGTGTGGGCACTGCAGTGCCTTGCGGGCAGCATCCTAATGCCGGGAGGATGCGGGGGGAGGGAGACAACATAAGGCCACCAGGACTGGGGTGAGGCCAGTAAGGCACCTGCCTCTGGTGCACAATTTAAGGGGATGCTGAAAACTTGATTAAGATAAATAACTTTGTATGCAATATTTTAAAAAAATTAATGCAAAAAAACCGTGATGAATAAAATATCAAAATTTTAAATAAAGACAGGATACAAAAGAGGAGGGATTAGGGTGAGGAAGGTGAAATGAGTTGTACATAAGTAGGTTCTAATCTTGGCCCTAAGACGTTTGCTCAACTGCAGGGACACTGCCTGGGCCAAGCCCTGTTCCCACTAGGAGCCAGTATCAGGAGCCAGTCTGCTCATGGAGAACTGAAAATAAGAAACTGCTCCCGGTAGGGTCCCCAGAGAACAGTGCCTGCCTTGGCTGTGGAGACAGAAGCCCAGAGAAAGGATCACACATCAAGGAGGTGATACTGGGCCTGTACCCTAAGGTGCTGTGTAGGATCAGACCCAGCACAAGCAGACAAGAACCCCTTGTATGCTTTGGGAGCCTAGTAAGGTGCATTGCCTCTCAAGCCTCAATTTCCCCATCTTTGAACCCAGAACTAATAAAACTTAGTTACCAGGATTCAGTAGGATACTGGTTAAAGTCCTCTAGTGCCTGGCTACTCAATGTGTGGTCCACAGACCGGCAGCATCAACATCAGCTGGGAGTTTATTAGAAATGCACGATCTCAGCTGCATCTCAGAGGCACTGAATCAGAACCTGCATTTTAACAAGACCTCCCGGTGATTGACACACACGTTTAAATCTGAAAGCCTGGTCAATTCTTGGCACATAAAAGATGCTCATTAAATGTTAGTGCTACTCCCCTGACTGCCCAACCCTGGTAGATTCTGACTTCAGACAAGAGGAAAAACCTAAGATGTAAGAAGAGATCCTGAGGTGGACACCTCATGCATTTTAAACCAGCACGTTTTGAAGCCAGGGACCCAGGCCAAGCTCTTCCTATACTTAACCGTATGAGCCCTCCATTTTGTTCATATGTAAAATGGGAATAATAATTACAGGTAGCTCCCATGGTTGTTGTAATATTAGGAAAACACTCAGCACAATGCTTGGCACATAGTAAGTGTTCAGTAAACTCTTGCTGCTGTGGCCGCTGCTGGTGGTGGGCCAATGAATTTCAATAGAGCACAGACCATGTGATGAAATGAAATCAGTACCATTCATCTTAATTTTTCTTTGCCATTTGTAAAGCACTTCGATTGACACCATTTCAGCCCACTCTAATAACCCTTTTGAGTAAACATGAGATATATCCATTTTTCAGAGAAAAAAAAATCTAGACTCAGGGATGAGATGGCTTGTCTACTAGGATTTAAATCCCTGGAGTCTGACACTAAAATCTGTGTCAGCAACAGAGAATCCAAGCAATAAGCATGGAAAATATCAAACATGGGATGAGACAGCATTAGATTGCAGCGATCCCTTTTTATTTTACAGAAGGGAAAACTGACACCTGTGGAGGGGAAGAAACGTGTCCAAGATCTTTCACACAGAGCGTCAGCTCTGGGGTCAGAACCCAGTTCCCAAGGCTCTCTGTGTCCAGACCACCTCCCTCACCTGGTTGGCCAGCCTCCACCTGATGAGCCTGGCAGGCTGCAAGTGGCAAGTCCCCTGGGCGGGTCTAGTGGTTAGGGGGCATCCCAGCCCCACCTTTCCTTCCAGCGCAGTCAGAGGAGGAGCTCACGTTGCCAAGGGGAGGGCTGCAAGGTTGCTAGGACACGGTCTGCAAGCAGTCAGGTGGTAGGGGTAGCCTTTGCTGGAACTGGCACTAGGAGCTGCCACAGCGATTTTCTCGTGGCTGGGAGAGGACCTCCAACTCCACAGGGTGGGTCAGCTGACGAGAGGGTTGACTGCCACAGACGCCCATGTTACTACTACACACACACCCAAGCCGGCAGGCTGAGTCCCATTCTCCCTCAGCTCCACACCTCATCAAGCCCTCAGTCCTGCTACCTACTCCTCCTATCTTTGCCACCCCAAGCCGCTGCCTTAGCACAGCTCCCTGTCCACAGCCTGTTAAGAGCACCCCAGATTCCCCACCTTCATGCTCCCATTCTCATCCTTGAGCCCCTGAGGTGACTGGAAGGATTGAGAGCGCAGAGCTGAGCCCTGCAATGGCTCCCCATCACCCTCAAGGTGAAGCCTAAGCTCCTTTAACGCCCCTTCTAAACTGGCTCTGACAACCTGCCAGTCTCTTTTTTGGCCCTGAGGCTCCAGCCAAGCCACCTTCCTCCCAGTTCCTTGAGTAGACCATGCATCCTCCGTGTCTTTGCAGATGCTGTTCCTTCTGCCTGGAAAGCCCTTCCTGCCCCACTGTCCACTTGGCCTCTGCAAATCCTTAGCTCCAGACTCACCTTTTCAGAGAAGCCCTCCCAGCTTCTCTAAAGTGCTGAAGAGAGAGGCACCTTAGAGAAAACTGTGTTAGTGGGGGTGGCACATCGTAGCTTAACTATCTGCTTTCCTGCTCACGTCCCCATTCGGCTGTGAACTTTTTTTTGTTTTTTTTGTTTTTGTGTTTTTTTGTTTTTGAGACAGAGTTTTGCTCTTGTTGCCCAGGCTGGAGTGCAATGGTGCCATCTTGGCTCACCACAACCTCTGCCTCCCGGGTTCAAGTGATTATCCTGTCTCAGCCTCCTGCGTAGCTGGGATTATAGGCATGCGCCACCATGCCTGGCTAATTTTTTTTTTTTTTTTTTTTTAGTAGTAGAGATGGGTTTTCTCCATATTGGTCAGGTTGGTCTCTAACTCCCCACCTCAGGCGATCTATCACCTCGGCCTCCCAAAGTGCTGGGATTTCAGGCGTGAGCCACTGCAACCAGCCTCAGCTATGAAGTTTTTATGTCTCACTCCTAGAGTGAGACAAGAGACCTTGGCAGAGTCATTCACCCACTTAGTTACTCACGGGTTTCCACCGTGCAAGATCAAGGCCGTGCCATCCTCTGTGTGGTAGGGGTTATGACACTGGTGTTGCCAGGCTAATGGGAGTGTTAAGGATTGTGGCTGTGAGGGCTTGGCACACATAAATACACTGAAGGTGGTGGCATTGCTGTTTTGTTTACACCAACACCACCGGCGCCCAGCACAGACTCACAGAGCACTCACCAGCAAGTGTGTGCTCAACAGGCCCCTCTCCTGCCCAGGAGAATGATTAGTGTGTGAAAAGGCTCTGTAAGGAGTGATGCTCCATTCTAAGTCGTAATAATTCTAGTAGTTACCACTCTTGATTCTCCCTGCCTCCTAGACCTAAGTCATCCCAAAATGTGCTCTGCCCACTCTTCATTCATGGAACAAAAGTTTACTAAGCACGTGCTATGTGCCAGATGACGCGCTAGCCGTTTGGGACTGAGCAGTAGGTAGACGTTAAACACAGAATTGTACCACGTCTCTTTCCTTCCTTCCCTTCTTAAAGGCCAACCTCCTGTCCCTGCACACAGGTGGCCCCACCTAAGGACAGCGAAGATGCCATTTGCACCCAGGTGCTCGTTCCCTGGGCAGGCAGCAGGCTGCAGCCCACAGGCGCCCACCCCTTCTCCCTCTCCAACAAGCTGGAAACAGGAACATCTGCCCTGTTTTTAATCCAGTTGCTAGTTTTAAATTCAAATATTGTCAGCTCCCTGAGAGCAGGGATCATGCCTGCCCTTTTCACTGCTGTTGTCACCAGCATTTAGAACACGGCCTGGCAGAGTCATTCACCCACTTAGTTACTCACTCATTCATTCATTCACTCAACAGATACTTATCAAGTCCTGCTAAATGCCAGGCTCTGGGGAGACAGCCGGACTCGGCCCCAGGGAGCTCCTATTCTAGCAATGGAGGAGGGGAGGGAAGTGGGGGTCTGAGGGTTGTGTTAGGAGGTAACCATGCCTGGAGTTGGCTGATCCCTGTGGAAAGCCCTGATTCACTCTGTACTGTCTCCATGATCTGGGCCAACCCTTCATGCCTCTCAACCTCAGTCCTCACCTCTGCAAGTGAGACAATGGTATCCTCTTCGGAGCCACTGAGAGCAGGGCTATGGTTACTAAAAGAAGAGGAAATAGAGAGTTGGGGGAGGAGGCGACAGGTTGTCCTGGGGGGAGGACATTGCAGCCCCTTCAGTTGCTGGGGCCTTGGTTCCCCTCCAAGTGGTGCTACCTGCACCAGTGAACAAGATGGGTAACTACTGTCAGATTGCGTGAGATGGGCCAGGAGTTGGGTCTGATGCCAGGGAGGGCCCCACCCCACCCAGCCCTCTGCTGGAATCAAGAGCAGCAGTGGTGGCCTCCAGAGATGTGAGGGCATGCCTTCACTGGGGTCTGGGCTCCATGCCTGTTCAGCAAGCCAATTCCTCCAGAAGCTCTCTCCTCAGCCCTCAACCTCCTCTCTCCTCCTCCAGGAAGGTGTGGTCCCTGCCATGCTATCTGCTCTGCTCAGTGACTGAAGGCGCCTGCATCCCAGCTCTGCCAGGAAGCAAAGGTAAGGGCACTGCTCAGCACCAAAGTCCTGGATAGTGTGTTCAGGGCATCCCCTCACCCATGGAGCCCTGATAAAGGGGGCATGTCTTCCCTCTGTGATTGCCAAGAACAGTCCTAAGATGGAATGAGATGGATCAGTTGGGCACTGTGATGGAATGGTGTTTACCTTGCATTTGTAGAGGCATTTACGACAGAGAAGCGCTTCTTGTGCATTGACTTATTCAGTGCTCCCCAAAAAACCTGAGGTGGATATTATTATCCCCAGTTACAGGTGAGAAAACTGAAGCTCAGAGAGGGAAAGGACTTGCCCAAAGACACACACACAGCTGGTAGGTAGCTAAGGCTGAATTCCAAGTTTTTTCATGTCTGTATCCCAATGGCCTGTGCACATTGTAGGTGCTTGGTACATGTTTGATGAATGAATGAATGAACTGATGAACTGCCCAAGATGAATGGAAAGGCAGCTGGGCTGGTACTTGGCTCTGTTGTCGCTGTCAGATCCTGTGCTCTTTCTGCTGAGCCGTGGCTTCCTGCACTGATGAGCTGAACATCCCCCCTGCCACCCCCCTCCCCAGCCCAGGATCCCAACCATCTTACGGGTGGAGGAGTCAACCTCAGCTCCTCTTCCAGGTGGCTGGCCAAGCTCGGATCACACCCAGCGTCCCTCATCCACATCGCCTCTTCCCCACCACCCACAACCAGTAATCCAGTGTGCATAGTTGTAAACTTGTTTCTTTAAATAAACAGTCTTGAGTTTCATACCAAATAGTCTCTTAAGAGGAGGAACGTCTCCAGGCCACCTCGTATTTAGCATACAGTGAGCCACATATTTGCACAGAGAGAGTGTATGTGGATATAGAGATCTCGATCGCTATAGATATCGTTGCTCATCCAGATGGGAGCTATTTATGATGCTGAGTCATTCGCAGAGAATGCCACTGAGGAATTCCAGGCTGGGCTCTGAGCCGCCGCATCACAGACCTCATGGCTCTCTGCCTCGTCTTTACTGTTCACAAATGAGAGGTGGGAGGGGGGCCTCCCCTCACAGGGCAGGAACAGAAGGGGACATTTTGGCCACAGGAAATGAAGACTTTCTCATAAGCAGTTTCTAGTGTAAGTTATTCTCCTCCCTCCAGAGCACTGCAGCCTTGGGGATCATCTTGTCCAATTTCTTCATTGTATAGGAGAGAAAACTGAGACCCAGAGCGAGGAGGGACTGGCCCAGTGTCACACAGAGAGTCGGGGACAGAGCTGGTGCTAAAGCCCAGACCTTCTGGCTGCTGTCTGGGGTTTCCACATTCCCAGCAACCTTCTTCAAGTTTTATCTCCAATGTCTTGGCATTTCCTCTTGCTGAGGAGCTTCTCATCTTCCAAAATTTGGAGATGTCATTGAGCACTTGCACCTTTGGGCTCTTCCAGGACAAGAGCTGACTCCGGCTTGTATGGGTACTCCAGCCCCATGCTTAGTGCAAGACCCGCACACACTGGGTGCTCAATGCGTGTGTACTGAATGTTATATAAGACCAAACTCAGTACCAATTCCTGGGGAACCCATTTGGAAAAGCACCCATCTATCTCCACCTTCTCTTTCTTGTCTCTAAGCCAGTTCCCTATCCATGCAAAAATAGACTCCCTCCCACTCACCACCCACCTCTGCCCAATTCTATAATGAATCAATTTTATTAATAGGCTTTGGGATGGAAACTTGACAAAGGCTTTTTGTGAAAGTCTCGCTTTATCTCCCTATATAGTTCTCTTCTGAAAGAATTCTAATAAACTGGTCAGGTGGGATTTGGTCTTACATAAAATATTCATTAATCCACTCTTTCCCTCCATATAGAATGTGTTGGTTGAAGCATTCAGTGATCTCTTCCTGTGTTATAGATTCTATTCAATTGTTCTAAGAGGCAGTGGGATGAGATGGAAAGAGCACAGGCTTTGGAGTGAGGGCCAAGTTGAAGTCTAGCTGGCCCCTTACTGGTTTTTCATTCACATTGATTACGCTGAGGATTAAATGAGATAATATATGTAAGGTGGATGGCACATAGTAAGTGCTCAATGCAGGTTTGTGAATAAATGAATGAATGATTATGAGTGATTGACTCAGGACCCATATGAACCAGATCTTAAAGGTGGAGGAGCCAGCTGACTCTGCAATCTGAGTTAACAAAGTCATACTACCCAGGAAGGGTGATTTGAAAAGCCTTGAGAAGCAAACTTCAGGATTAGGATGTTGGTTGGCCTGTCTCCAGGCCAGAAAGGAGGATCTTTATCCAGTCCTTGGTGCAAGGGGTTCCCTCAGCTCAAGAAAAAGTTTGAGTCTGGAATCTGGGTTTAAAACAGAAAGCTTTTTGAGAATCAAGATTGTGTCATTTTATTGCTGAATTCTGCCTTTCTCTCAACTAGAGCCTGGCTCAGGGTGGTGTGGAATGGGCAGAGAGGTCCACAGCACATATTCATATGGTGAAGATGAGGTGCATTGACGTGAGTTGACCTGAGTTGACTTGGCTTGAATTGACTTGAGTTGCCCTGAGTTTACTGGTGGACTCAACTCTTGGGCCCACCAAGAGAGAAGCTTCCTGGAACTTGGACTTAGCTAAGACCTGGCTGGTCTCATAGCACAGAGGAGACTTCACAGGTGATGTTCTGGGGACATTATAGAGTGTTCCAAAGATGGAGGCCTTTCAGAGAGGACCAGGGCCATAGTCAGCACTGAGAGGCTGGATAGCAGTCTTGGCTTGGTCAGGGGGCACCACAAGGCTAAATGTCCCTTAGGAATCTTTAAAATCTATTGGAACTCTGCCAGGACCTTTTCATATGTTTAAGGCAATAGATGCCTTTCTTACTGGCACAGAAGGATCTTTTTGGGGTGCCCACTTCAGTGGGAGGATGGCCTCCAGGTTGGAAGGTCAATTAGACTCAGCAATGAGGAGAGAAGACAGGGTGAGGCTGGGAGCCAGGCAGAGTTTCATACTACAGATGCTAGGAGCATTGTAAGCGGGTCCTTCCATGGAAGCAAGGGTTTGGGGATCTGAGTGAGATGTGATTCAAACTCTAGACTTATGTCAGGCAGTGTTTGCTGAAGGGAAGACCACCCAGAAATTACACTGGGAAATCAGGCAAGACCTCTAGCCTCACCATGCAGAGGGCAGCCAGCATAGCTCGGACCCCTTGGCCAGCCCCATCCCAGGCCTTGCCCACCACAGAATACAGCCAGCACCTGAGGGAGATAGGAATGAGAACACCAGTGAGCTTCAGGTGAACAGAGGCTGCTCACACGCTTACTGCACTTGACCAGTGTCTGTCTCTCACACGGGTCGGGGAACCCACCAAAGGAAATACGTTCCATTCCTATCATACCCCTTTGTACCCCCTAAAAATCTGGGTACACATTATAGACATCAGTGTTTGCTGAGTGAATAGTCAGGTCAGAGTAAGGTTTAGAAAGCCAGTGGAAGATTTCAAGATGGCAAAATGGAAAATTTCAAGATTTCAAGGTGGCCAAGGTCCAAGGTACAGATGCCTAGCCAGAAAAAATAATAGAGACCCAGAAGCTGCCCCTCAGGAGTTTGGCTCATGGAAAAAAAAAAATGCACTAAATGGAGCCAAGGGACAGGGTTGTGCAATGTGGGCTTGAAATAATATTCCTCAGCATTCTGGGCTTCTAAGAAGGGTTCTCAGGGCCCATTATAGGATGGGCTTAGGGAAGGGAAGGCCTCAAAGAAGAAGCCATGGATCCTCCAAACCCATTTCAATCACAAAAGCTTCACTTTTATCTGTTTTTTATGTTGGATTTCCTCCTATATTTTTACTTTTAAAGGATTCTTTTGATTTTAAAAAGTGCATTTTGGAAAGTACTGTCATTGAAAGAGCCTATGCCTTTGGAGGTAGACTGGGCCCAGATCTCAGACCCATCCCTTTCCACCAGTGGAACTTGGGGAAAGTGTCCCTTTGAGCCTCCACATCTCAGCCATGAGCCACCCTCCCAGGGCTGTGTGAGCACAGCTAAGATGCTCTGGTACCTCCCAGAGGCTGGCACACATGTGATTGATTGCTGCTGTACAAGATGACTTTAGGTGGTATCCAGATGAACATTTATTATTTTAATAGCTCTCAAGTGATGCGTGTTAGAAAAATATAACCAGCACACTAAACTGTGATTTATGGAAATAATATAGCATTTCCTTTGAAAATAAAGACGTGATCTTTTTAAAAAGGCAAATCAATTTAAAGAGAAATACTAAGTAAGTGATAGGGCAGAAATCATGAAGGTGGCACATAAATGACTGAAATTTGGGGGAAATTGAGAGAATCTATGTAAAACACCAATCACAGTGTCTGCCACTTAAGAAGGGCTCAAAAAGTTAGTTCTTATATCCTTCTCTTTATTTTAGCTCCCTGGGGTGGTTGAACCTAGAACCATGCTCCAAAGACCAAACAAAACAAAACAAAAGCTTCCTGGGACAAAGTAGGTGCCCAGGCCCACTCAGCCTGGAACAGTGTGGGGTGGGCATGAGACAGGCAGCCATGGATCCAGCCCTGGTGGGCAGAAGTGGTCAAGTGTGACCAGGGAGCTGGCCACAGATGCACAGAGCAGTTAGAGACTGCTGAGGTAGCATTTCCCACAAAGCGGGCACAGACCATCAGGGATCCATGAGACAATTTGAAGAGTTATTCAGGCACAAATTAAATAGCACTGGGAGACAGTGACTGCCTTTTCGGTTGATTACATCAAGGGGAGAGTCCCTGCCTCTCCTTAACCATCTTGATTTCCTTTCCAAGGAAGAGGCTCGGACTTCACAGCAACAGTAACTAGCTGGAAGTGGATAACGATGTTTTATTTGCCATGTATTTGTGTTTTACCATGGCCTTCTATTTACAGAACAGGGTACTGCATTCCTATTTATGAGAAGGATCTTATGTTCTCTTTTCAAATATATGTATTAAAGGTCAAAAAATGAATCTGTTACTCTTGCTAAGTATAGAATGAGTAATAGTAAATGCAAGACGTACATGAGGAAAATGGAGAGAATGGGTGTATGACTGAGGCAAGAGTAACCTAGCAAAGGTGTTGCAAGGGGTTCCGTGGCTCCAGAGCCCATGATGGGCCCAGAGGCAGGGATGTCTCCAGGCCCCACCACAACCTCTGGGGCAGTTCTCGTCCTGGGCAGGGCAAAGGAGGCCCCATCTTAAGAAGGAGGGAGATTGCTGGGCAGGTGGCCCAGAGCCTCCTGCCTGAGCCTGGAATGCAGAGACCAGGACAGCAGCCAGGCCAGCAGTCAGTGAGGTCAGGGCTACCACCAGAGGGTGGATCTGAGACAGACCCCAGGCCTCTGGTTTCTGGCAAGGTTGATTACATCCACAAGGGAGTCTCATTTAGGGGCTGTGATCCAGTGGTTGATCACAACCTGGATTATCCATGGCAGCAGGAAGGAGCTGAGGGACAGAAAGAGGCGGCCTGTGTCAGCCTGGTGTACAGGGAATCAGACGTGAACACACACACAGCAGCCCTAGAGAGGGACTGGGTGTGAGTTAGGGTACACTGATAGCAAGCAACAGAGACTAACTCTGTCACACTCAGACAGAAAAGGGGGTTATTGAGGTTATCAGATGGTACCCAGAGCCAAGGGAAAGCTGGCCACGGGGCTCAGGAAAGGACCAGAGCCAAAGCTGCACAAGGGGTCTGGAAGCAGGGCCTGAGGCCAGTTTTGTCCAGGTCCCCTCTGGGATGCATCAGCCACAGCCCTTTTTTTTCCTCCTTGTATCACTCGGCTCATGAGTCACAGCCCCAGGAGGGAGACAGCTGGCCTGGCGTGGGGCCCGTGTCCTCCTCTCGGCCAGCCAAAAGCATGGAGGCTTGATGGGACTGCTTCCAAGACTGAACATGAGGGAGGGGGGGGTTCCCTAAAGGAAAATTAAAGGGCTGTCACCAAAAAGAGGAGGAGTGGATTCTGGGCAGCTCAAACCAGCAAATGTCTACCAGGAGGATCTCAGGGAGTACTAGCCACTGTGGTCTCCTAGGCTTCACTCTGGTACTGTCCCTGAGGCTTCCTTTCTCCAACCCTGCATGGACCAACGTCACCATCCCAGTCTGGGACCAGTGGTCTGCTGTACCTGAGTACGGTGGTGAGCTGCTGCAGTGAGGGTCTTCCGATGGGCTGGGGACCCTAGGGGAAGGGTGCTGGGCAAGCCCGATCCTCGGCCCCAGGGCTGAGAAGGATCTGCTAGGCTGAGGATGTCTAATGAGAACTGACTCACTCAGGGGCTGCAAACCTCCCATCAGCAGGCTCGGCGGGGAGCACATGCATGAAGGAACTGTGACAGGGAACAGACATGCTTAGCTTGGGGGACAGTTGCTGTCCCCTCCAGGGAGTGGAGTTACCACTCCAACTGTTACCACACAGGCACGTGGCCCCAGGGTTGATGGTTACACCTGTACGGATTTATTTAAGTGAAGGTCCAAATCAAAAGTTTTATGTGAAACTCCTCATTTTTTAGTATTATCAATTAACAGAAAAACAATTAAATATTGTGTTGACCAAACAATATGTACCACCAGTTTGTGACCATGGGGACTAACTTCTATTCATCCACCACAACTAACATGAGACATCACTTCCTCCAGGAAGCCTTCCGTGACTTGCCCCTCCCTCTGCCTTGCCACCCATTTTTTGTACTCCCCACAGACCTTGTATTTCCTTTTGTCACAGCACTGACCCTCTGCTACTTTGAGTCCATCTAAAGTTCGTTTGTTTTTGTCTGCTGTTTTTAGACTGTAAGTTCCTTGAGGAGACCCACTGTCTCTTGTTACATCTATGCCCAGCATCGTGCCTGACACACATGAAGGACTGTGGCATTGATGGAAGGGGGCTGTAGGGACTGCAGGTGTCAAGGTTATACTGTGGCAACAAGTTAATCCTGAAACCCTGTTGTGATTTAAGACAACAAAGATTTGTTTCTCCTTTGCATGATGTCTTCTGTAGAGCCAGCAGCTCTCCAGGCAGTTTCCTTCCAATCGGTGACTCAGGGATCCAGGCTGGTTCCACCATTATGCAGCAGGGGAAGAGAGTGAGTGGAGAATTCACAGTCCCTCCTTTTTTTTTTTTTTTTTTTTTTTTGAGATGGAGTCCCACTCTGTCACCAGGCTAGAGTGCAGTGGTGCAATCTCGGCTCGCTGCAACCTCCACCTTCAGGGTTCATGCGATTCTCCTGCCTCAGCCTCCCAAGTAGTTGGGATTAAAGGCCCATGCCATCATGCCCAAATTTTTGTATTTTTAGTTGAGAAGGGATTTCACCATGTTGGCTAGGATGGTCTTGATTTCCTGACCTTGTGATCTGTCCGCCTCAGCCTCCCAAAGTGCTAGGATTACAGATGTGAACCACCACGCCAGCCAACAGTCACTCTTAATACCTCAGCCCAGAAGTGACACTGATTGTTTCTTTTCACAAGCCGTTGGCCAGAACTAGTCACATGACCTATCTCACCATCAGGGGCTGGAAAGATGGGTAAGAGCGCACAAGAATTCACTGAGTTCATGTTCTTGCAACACAAGCCCTGACCTGCCGCTGGCAGTGCTGAGGAGCCAGGGGTTCAAGAGGAGGACTTGGACTATGGGTGGCACAGAGGCAGCCAGGGTCCAGTGCTCAAACCGGGAACCAGAGGTGCCTCATGGCTGGTGCATGAAAGCATCTCTTAATTTGCATGTTTAACTCAACACATCCTAAAAAGTGGGAGAAGAGTGGGGAGAGAATTTCATTAACCTGAGCTTTCCACCTTTCCTTATTTTTCCAATCAGTAAACACTAGAAAATGAAAATCAAGCTGTTGGAAAAATAGAGGTCAAATGTCAATGGGCAAACTGTTCAGAAAGAAATCGCCATCTCACGTGGTGTCCATGGTGACCCAAGAGCGACTGCAGCTGTTGGAGGGCTCAGACACTAGTGCACTCGGGGATATGGACCCTCACTGCTCTGACAGCCTTGGCCAGACCATGGCCAATGGCAAGTCAGTGGGCCCCACTCCAGGGGGCTCCAAGACACTTGCCATGCTTTCTCCAGGCTGTATCACAACAGCAGATGTTTCTCTGGGATGGAATCACAGGATCTTAGATGGCTCTAGAAAGAGCAGAATCTTAGAAGCCAGAAAGATCTGGATTCAAATTCCAGCTCTTTCCTAGTAAGTCAGATTCCTACTTAGCAAGACCCTTCACCTCTCTGAGTTTCAGTTTTATCATCTGTCAAATGGGTACAAGGATAACACCTACCTCGCTGAACAATTGTGCGTAGTCTCTGACATTACGCGTCTAATGGACCTAATGCACGGTAGGACCTCAATTGATGTCGTTGTTTTTCCTTTTCCTCCACTGGGGTCAGAGGGACTGAGTCCAACCTCCCCTGACTGCAGCCAGCCAGTTCCTATTTACATACCTCTGATGACAAGAAGCTCACTGCTCTTCCAACTGCTCCCCTCCCCCTGCAAACCCCGAGCATCTTGCTCCATTTTTTAATTACTCCCACGATGTTTGTGAAGAGAGAGTCTGATGTCCCTACGGACTAGGGTTTGAGGGGAAGGTGCCTGGCTCACTTCCCCACCTGGCTGACTAATCACAGCCTTGCCCTCAGGAGTTGTGCGGGGGAACTGAGTACAGTGAGGATGAAGGAGGTGAGGGGATCGGTGTAGAGTAATGTGTATCGATTTCTGATTCACAAAAGGAAACAGAGAAATCCATCACACATGGGAGACAGGATCAGGACTGGCGACATTTGTCCCATAGAAGAGAAATCTCCAGAAGACTGCCACAGGACAATGACGGAGGTTCAACCTCGGGTTATGTGTGGGGAGCCACAGAGGGGAAAACAGGAGCCTCAAATAAGAGCAAGGTTTCCTTCATTCATTCTGCAAGCATTCTGTTTCTCCACCCTGCCCGGCCCCAGACTGAGCATAGGGGCAAGAAATGAAGCCGTGGCAGGCCTTGACCTTGGGAGAGTGGACAGGCACGTAGATGATACTATGGAAACCATTTGAGTATTGCTGAGATAAAGGAAAATTTGATGGGGGCTGGGGGAGCTCAGAGTGGAGGAAGTTGGCCCACTAGGGAGGGGGAAGGATGAGGAGGCAAACAGAAAGTGGGGAGAAAAGGGATGCCAGCTAGAGGGGCACCATGGGCAAAGGCACAGAGGTGAAAATCAGCCTGCTATGTGGAAAACCCACCCCTTTCTCTAGTGCTTGAGCAGGGAGTGGTGACGGGGGGCTGATGCGCAGCAAAGGGCCTTGCAGACAGCCACAGAGCAGAGACCCCGCCCCAGGCTAGCAGGAAGCCATGGGAGGGTGAGTTGTTTTTCATTTTTGTTTTTTCAGGAAAAAAAAAATTACTGAACTATAACCTACGTTCATAAAGTGCTCCTAACATATGTTTACAGTTCAATGAGTTTTCACAAAGTGAACACACCCATGTAACCTTCCCCAGCTCGAGACACAGAAACTTGCCAGCATCACAGAAGCTCCCTTTGCTCTCCTTTCCAGTCCCCATCTCCCCGAAAAAGGAGCTGCTGTCCCAACTTCTTCTTATTTTTCTTTTTTCTTTTCTTTTCTTTTCTTTTTTTTTTTTTGAGACAGAGTATCGCTGTGTCACCCAGCCTGGAGTGCAGTGATGCGATCTCAGCTCACTGTAACCTCCACCTCCCTGGTTCAAGCGATTCTCCTGCCTCAGCCTCCCAAGTAGCTGGGACTGCAGGCATGCACCACCACACCCAGCTAATTTTTGTATTTTTAGTAGAGACGGGGTTTCACTGTGTTGGTTGGTCAGGATGGTCTCGATCTCTTGACCTCATGATCCGCCCACCTCAGCCTCCCAAAGTGCTGGGATTACAGGTGTCAGCCACAGCGCCCAGCCCTGACTTCTAATTTCATAGATTCATTGGCTGTTTTTGAACTTCACATAAATGAAATCATGCAGTGTTGGACCCCGCTCAGCAACATTGGAGATTCTCTTGAGTTGTTGCATGTGGTTGTCATTCATTCTCATTGCTCCAGTAAATCTCATCATGGGACTAGACCAAAACGCAGTTCTAGTGTTGATAGCCACTTGGGTTGTTTTCAGCTTTAGATTCTTGGGAGAAGCGCTGCCATGAAGATTTTTGTACGTGCCTTTGGAAAAACACATGTACACATTTCCAGGGGGTTTATGCCAAGGAGTGGAGTCGCTGCATCACAGGAGATGTGGGTTCAGCTCTAACAGATACTGTCAAATGTTTCTTCCAAAATGATAGTAGCAATTTACATTCCCTACTGTAGCTACTTGGTGGAAGTTCCAGGAATTCCAAAACCCTCACCAACACTTGGCACCAACACTTTCCATTTCAGCCATTCTGGTGGATGTGTAGTGGTTATCGTGGGAATTTTTATTTCCCCAATGATGAGTAGGTTAAACACCTTTTCATATGCTTCCTAGCCATTTGAACATCCTCTTTCCCAAAGTGTCTATTCAAGGCCCTGGACGGGGAGGGTCAAGGTCCGCCCTTCATTTTAGAAAGCTATCTCTGGCAGCCAAGTGGAGTGACTGGGACGTGGGTGTCCTGGAGCCTCTGGCTGATACCAGGGGCATCTCTTAGGTACCAGGCTTCATCGGCTTCCTCTGCCTTCTTCACTCCTCACAGCCACCCTTTGACTCACAGGTCAAAAGTGTTGTGAGTATTTCACAGATGAGATGGCCAGGCGCAGAGAGGTGAAGGGCCTGCCCAAGGTCTCGCAGAGGGTGCTGAGAGGACAGCTGGGATGTCTCAGCCTGAAGCAGGCAGCCCAGGAAGGAATAGAACAGAAGGGAACAAAAGGAAGGTGAAGAAGCAACTACAAGGACATCTATCTCACTCCTTATTTTGCAGAGAAGGAAATTATCCATCTCTCTCCCCAATTCCCTCCTCTTCCTCCCCCTCTCTCTGCATCACACCAAAAGTCCCTACGGAGGTGAGCAGCCATCTGGAGGTGAGTGTCCCCAGCCTGAGACTGTATCGGAGGCCCAGAGATGTGAAGGGAGCCAATCTGGTTAGCTCTTGTCTCTGCCACTACCCACCATGTGGTCCTGGACTGGTCACGTCACCTCCCTGAGCCTTAGGCTCTTTACCTGTTTCAGTAATCCCTTGCTCTGTGCCTTGTGGGGAGAAGTCACTGAGGCAAGCTGATGCTGTGCCCAGCAGGGTTCCTGGCATAATGCAGCCCTTAGTTTACTTGGCACACACTCATTCCTTCTCCTGACACTTGTATGACTAGCGGGGCTCCCTGTTCTGCGCAGGCCCCCTCTCTCCAGGTAGCAGGGTCAGCCTCTTCACGTCTCATGCAGCCACAACAGGCCACTGGCGGGTTCCTCACTGCCTGAGAGCAGGTGTGGCGGGCCAGGCATGGCATCCCCTCCCTGCAGGACCTCGTCTCCCCGCAGCTGCCCGCGCTCAGGCTGACAGCCACACAATGAGTCCCAGAAGGGCTTTCTCCTCTCAAGGGCTCTCATCTCAAAGCCCAGACGCCTTTATTTTAGGAGCTATGGTTAGTAAAGTGCTTCATCAACGCCACCTCCAAGCAGCACCCCCGGCCCCCCTACCACACACAGCACGTGTGAACATCTTACCCGCCCTGTCCTTCCACTCCTTCATCCATGCTGCATTTCATGAGCATCTCCAGGCACTGTGCTAGGCACCAAGAGGCCCACCAGTTCCCTCCCTTCATGGAGTTTCCTCTGCATTGAGAGAAACAGACAATAAACAAGTAGCAGGACATGGTAAACAGGATGACTTTGGATGATGCTCAGGGCCGTGGAGATGATGGAGAAAGCTGTAACAGAGAGTGACGGGCAGCCAGCCGCTCAGTCCCAGAGCAGAGTCAGGAACTCCCAGGCCCACTGCCTGGGATGGTGTGTCCTTCTCTGGTTTTGGGCTCTTCCTGGAGGGAAGAGTGACACTGCAGACCTCCTGCGGGTGGACTCAGGATTTGGCAAAAGATCCTGGCTGCTCCTGACCCCTGGCACTTCTTCCATCCACCAACTTCTCCCCTCCCACCCCATAGGATTTCTTCCTTCCAATCCTACTGGATCCTGAACAAAGTGAGTCCATTCCTGATGGTTTCCCCATCCCCAGGGGCAAGGGCAACTGAACCCCAGACAGGGCCAGCAGAGATCCTCAGCTCTACGCAATCGGGACATTCTGTCTCCCTTGTCGGGCCTCCACCTTCTCCGTCTCCTTCACCCCCTTCCCGACTCAGTCTCTCTGTCTCTGTGTCTCATCTCGCTTTTCCCCACTCCAACTTCCTGTTACTCGCCTTCTCCTAAATTTGTTTCTTTCTTTCTTTCTTTCTTTCTTTCTTTCTTTCTTTCTTTCTTT
>NC_045437.1:114608460-114626438 GCF_002776525.5 Piliocolobus tephrosceles | reverse complement strand
GGTCTCGCTCTTGTCACCCAGGCTGGAGTGCAATAGCGTGATCTCGGCTCATTGCAACCTTGGCCTCCCGGGTTCAAGTGATTCTCCTGCCTCAGCCTCCCAAGTAGCTGGGATTACAGGTGCCTGCCATCGTGCTCGGCTAATTTTTGTATTTTTAGTAGACACGGGGTTTCACCATGTTGGCCAGGCTGGTCAGGAATTCCTGACCTCCAGTGATCTGCCTGCCTTGGCCTCCCAAAGTACTGGGAGTACAGGCGTGGGCCACTGTGCCCGGCCCTAAATTTACTTCTTGTCTGGACACTCATTTCCTTCAAATAAATATATGTATTTTTAAATGTACCGAGCCCCTACTGGGTGCAGGCATGAGGTGAGGAGTTTAGGTCTAATCAAAGATGAGTAAGACATGGACTTCCCTGCAAGAGAGATGAGTCATGCACCTAAATAAGTGATGTGGGGAGGCTGAAAGTGGCCAGAGTGATAAAGGAGATACTGATGAGGTCTGCAGAGTAGGAGGGTTGCTGAGGGCTTCAACGAGGAGGTGACGTTTTTAGTCACCTTGAAACACGATCACGCAATGAAACGTGGGCTGACTCTGGGCCTCTCCTGTGGACAGTTGCTCAAGGACCAGCTCATTTGCCTGGAACGTAGGGAATCTGAATGTCGTCTTTCTTTCACTTTACAGTTCTCTGATCTGACTCACTTCCTTACCAATCTCACCACCTTCTCCTTCATTCTCTCTTTTATCTGTACTTTTTTTCTTCCCCACCTGTCCCTTCACAGACCACAAGACATACTTTCGAGTTTTGTCCTCAATTTCCTTTTCCTTCCATCCTTTTCTCTCAAGTCTAAGTCCCACTCTCCAGCATCCTTCCTTCCTAACCTCCAAGGTGCCCTGGCAGACCATGTAGACCTTGATGTCTGACACACTAGGGTCTCAGCTCCGTGGCTCAATTCTCTAAGCCTTCATTTCATCAACTGGAAACAGCCTCCTAGGGCTATTGTATAAACCCATGAGACAAAGGATGTGGAAACGCTTCCTACCATAAATGAGAGTCTTTACCCATTAACGAAGGCTCTTTAGACTGTAAGTGACAGAAACCCAACTGAAGACGGCCTAAAGGGAAAAGAGAAATCTCGTGTTGCTGGGTCAGACACACCGGGCCCCAGGGCTTCAGACGGTGACCACAACACTCTATCTTTCTACATCTCTCCACTGCCGTCCCCCATGTTGGGCAGGCCTTCCTTTGCAGAGTGGGAACACAGCCATCTCCTTCCTATCAGCTGAGCAACTCCAGTGAAAATCGGGCACCCATCCCAGTGGTGTCAGCAAAGCTCTCTGATTGAAAGTCAGTGGACTCAGTCCTAACCCATTCCCATAGCCAGACCTGGGTCCCACGCTATCACGCGGAGCTGGTATTGATGGGATCCTCCCACCCAATCCATAAAGACCATGAGTGGAAAAAGGGAACATCTTCCCAGAGAGGGGCCTTTTCACAGTTACAAAAAGAAGGGGAAATGGTTGTTATGAATCAAGATCCTTGAGCAATGGAGACAAGGAACACAGGGAAAGGAATAGACTCACACCTTCTTAGCTCTCAGGTGTTATCTCCTCAAAAGAAAGTCTTCTCTAATCCCTTAAGGATGTATTGGCTGCTTCACCTGTCCTCTAGCAGCACCTTATGCTTCCCCTATTATCATACTTTTCACGTTTATTATAGTATTCTATTTGCTTGTCTGTCTCCTTCACAGGACTTTAAGTATTGTCAGGACAAATCAGTGCCTGTTTTGTCTATTGCTGTACACCCAAGGTTGACAAATGCCAGACCCTTAGTAAATGATGGATGAATGGAGGGATGGATGGAGGGATGGATGGATGGATGGATGGATGGATGGATGGATGGATGGACGGACGGATGAGTGGTGAGATGGATGGGTAACAGACAGCTGGATGGGTGAATGGATGAATGGTAGGATAGATGAGGGTAGGTGAATGAATGAATGAGTGGTTGAGCATATGAATGATGGACGATTGGTTGGATAATGAATGGATAAAGGGATGAATAAATAGGTAGATGGATGGATGAATGATTCGGAGATAACTGGTGAGATCAGTTTGGAATGGGCTTAGCCTGAATTGCCTGTGATCACAAACAGAGCTACCCCTCAAGTTGTTGATAGATGAACTCCAAGTTCAAGAGAGAGGTCTGGGCTGGAAACAGAGGTTTAGGAGCTATTAATACAGAGACTATAATGTAGTGGATCAAGGTTATAGGGGAGGGGGCAAAGTGGGGGAACCAAAATCAGACAGTACCTAAGTGACACTTGAACTCAGGGCTGTGTGATGTCAGAGCTTGCTTTCCTTCCTTCATTTTATGGCAGCTTGGCCACTACTTGAGGTGACAGCACAGAGTTAATGTCTCTCCCTCTCCCCTCCCTCCCCCTCCTCAAACCACTCAGCCAGAAGGGAGCAGCTGCCTGGGAGGACAGAGAGACAGATTATGTAAACTGTGATTGCCACCCACAGGAGGAGGAGGAGCGTGAATAGGTATTGAAATGCGCTTTCAATAATGCATGTCCTCCTCCGCACAGGCCTGGGGCTTGGTGGGGAGGAAAGGATCCTTAAAGGGACCGATCATTCTGTCCCCAACACCCACAGGCCCCCGGCCAGCCATACAGGTCCTCTGTGCACAACTGGAGGGCTCTATGGACATCCACCCCAGGTGTCCCCAACCTTTCACCCTCAAGGACACCTTTTTTTTTTCCCCTCCTGGCTTCAGTGGATTTGACTTTTTAAAGATTCTGTTTCCCAAACATGCTGCATTTAAGTCATGATTAATTCATTTTCCCCATTTTTTATTAATCAAAGACACTTAACTGCCAGTCAGAGCTTTGATCAGCAAGAGGTAAGCCACGAGGTGAGGTGATGTCATTCCAACCCAAAGCTAAGAAATACAGCAAGCAATATTGCTAGGCAAATATTGCTGACCTTGCTGTCGGAAAGGCCGACCTTGCTGTCGGAAAATGCCCTCTTTTCTTCTAACCCCAGAGATAGAAGAACCCCAGGCTGGGGACCAGGGATCCTGCCCAAGTCTCTCTCATTTCCCAAAGGAGGAAACCAAGGCCCAGAAAGGCAAATGGACTTGCCTGAGGCCATGGGATCAGTGAGACCTAAAGGCTGAGGCCTGGCCTCTGCAGTTTCAAATGACCTAGAACTTGGCAGTGAAATAGGCCAAGCAGGGGACCTGAAGGTCAAGAGCAGGGCAGGAAGAAAAGTCATGAAAGCCAGCACCTTCATTGTACCCCTACTATGTGCCAGACCCATTAGAAAGGGTCTACCACCTTGTTCTCACACAACAACCGGGAAGGCTCAGACTGACATTCCTGTTGCGCAGAGGAAGAAATTGAGCATCAAAGAGGCTCCATGGTTTTACATAATCCACTCAGCTGGGAAGTGAAGAATCAGGATTCCAGCAGGTTTGTCCAACCGACCGTGAAACTCTTTCCACCTCACTGGACTGGCTGGGACGCAGGCAAGGAGATCATTCAGACCAGATTGGCTTTTCTGTTTGCCACTCATCAGCTGTGTGAATTTGGCTAATGATCTCACCCCTCTGAGCCTCCATTCCCTCCTCTGAGGAACTGGGATAGCATCTAATGCCTTGAGTGATGGTAGAGGATAAAAAAAACGGGGTTAAAGAAAGTGGGGCACAGAAACTAGGGAACAGAGAAGCTTTAACTTGGTGAACTGGATCTGGCGTGGTGGCTCACACCTGTAATCCCAGCACTTTGGGAGGCCGAGATGGGCGGATCACGAGGTCAGGAGATCGAGACCATCCTGGCCAACATGGTAAACCCCGTCTCTACTAAAAATACAAAAATTAGCTGGGCATGGTGGCATGAGCCTGTAGTCCCAGCTACTCAGGAGGCTGAGACAGAATTGCTTGAACCTGGGAGGCAGAGGTTCAGTGAGCTGAGATCGCACCACTGCACTCCAGCCTAGCGACAGAGCAAGACTCTGTCTCAAAAACAAACAAAAAAAAAAAAAAAAGAAAAGAAAGAGAAATAGGTTACAATACTTAGAAATGGCATCCTTTCGCTCCATTCCCTCCTTTTCTAGTGAAAAACTTCCAAGCTGGCAGAAGCCGGAGTGTGAGATCTGATTGCTCCTGTCTCTGGGGACCTCCTGGGCTGTAGTTCAGGAAAACTTCACCCTGTTCTTCCTCTGCTTTCAGTTAAAGGGACTGTTTTCCTCTGGTTCAGTGATTCTAAGACGAGGGTTGACAGTAGGATGAGGGTCTCTGCCTGTAGCTTGAATGCTCTCCTGGTCACCACCATCTGCTTCCATATCTGGTTTTATCACTGGGCGGGAGACAGCTTGACCATTCCATCACACTCTTGCAAACTCCATTGATTTCCCCAAGGCAGCCTAATGAAGCTGGAGTGGAAATCTCAGCTCCCAGCAGCTAGAGAGGGTGACCCGGCTGGACTTGCCACAGTTGCTCCTCCTGGGCCAGGTGGAGGTGGAGTAATTGACTTTCTGGTTTCCCCTGGAAGTGGTTTTAAATGAATAAGTGAAAAAAAAGAAAAGAAAAAAAAAAACTTGATTGAAACCTGGTAACTGGGGTGGAGCACTGAGCAATTTCTTGGGCAGGAATTGAGATCAGAAGCTTGTGCCAGCGGCATGGGCTGGGCTGAGACTCAGGGATGCACAGGGCTTGGTGGAGACAGGATGGGAGCACTGACTAGGGGCACCACGCAGTTAAAGGGCTGTGATAAAGGTGTGTGCAGTACGCTGCAAGAGCCCAGGGTGGGCACTGCTGACCGAGTGGGGAGGATAGTATGGGTGAGGTGAGCTTCGCAGAAGACGGACCTTTGAGCTGAGCCTGGTAAGAAATGGGGAATTTCAGATAGTGTAGACAGATGCGAAGATGGGACCACATGAGAACATTCTCAGGAGGAGTCCAGGTTGTTTGAATACAAGGGGATGGACAAAAGGTAGGGCAGGAGCACGGGGCTGGGCCAGATGGTCAAAGGTCTTGAATTCCATTCCCAGTGCAAAAGGACTCCAGGCTTTGGTCATGGCCACAGCATGAGCATACCTGGGGTGAGACCAGTGTTTAAGAAAGATCTCTATGAGAATCAAACTCGAAGCAGACGTTCCCAAGCAAAAGCAATAGGCCAGCAGGAATCAGACGGACCCTGAACTGGGCTGGAGAGATGTTTGTGGCGAGTGAATGGGCTGAATTTGGTGGCTGATTGGATGTGGGAATGAGACAAAGAAAGGAATCTCCCAGGATGGCACTTGCTTTGGGGCCCCTACTGGCCCCTCTACCCTGCTCAGGGTGGGGAGAGAGGACCCACCAATGCCCAGGCCAACCCAGGATTCCAGGGAAGCTTGGACAGGGAGGGCTTCCCATCACCTACTTCCTCAAAACTGAACTTACTATTTGTATTCTCGAGCTGGTCAACACACTCAGTTGCAAGTGAGTGAAATCCAACTCAAAGTGACTTCGGCGAAAGGGGGAATGTGCTGGTGTGTAATGAGAAGCTCGAGGGATGCTGCTTTCCCCTACAGTTGGCTCAGGCAGCGCGAATGAGGAGAGCAAACCTCATTCTCTCTCCCTGTCTTGGCTCAGCTTTCCTCTGTGCTGGCCTCATGTCCAGGCAGGCTGTCTTCACACGGTGGCCTCTGCTGCTCCAGACTTACAGTCCCATAGTTCAGCAGCCGCAGCAACAGGAGGCTCCAACAGCCCCATCAAAAGTTCCAGAACTGAGTCTCATTGGCCCCTTTGGGGTCACATGCCCTTCCCTGCACCAATCACTGTAGCCAGAGGGCGGACTACACTGATTGGCCAAACCCTGGTCATGTGCCCCCTGTGGGAGACCAGGCTGGGGCCTCAGCCTGTACTAAACCACACTGAAGGACACTGGGGGAGGAGCAGCGCCCCCAGAGGAAATGGGGATACCCTTTCTAAAATATAGGGAAATGGCTGCTTGATTGCTTTTCTATAGCGGTGGAGGGCAATGCAGAGTGGCCTCTATTCTTTCCAGCATCTGACACCCATATAATGGTTTCACACCCAGGCCTCTTCAACACATCTTTAAAGTCCAAGAGATGATGGCCCGGTGCAGTCGCTTACACCTGTAATCCCAGCACTTCGGAAGGCCAGGGCGGTTGGATCACCTGAGGTTAGGAGTTTGAGACCAGCGTAGCCAATATGGCGAAATCTTGTCTCTACTAAAAATACAAAATTAACTGGGTGTGGTGGTGGGCACTGGGTGCTTGTAATCCCAGCTACTACGGAGGCTGAGGCAGGAGAATTGCTTGAACACGGGAGGTGGAGGTTGCAGTAGCTGAGATCACGCCATCGCACTCCAGCCTGAGTGATAGTGAGACTCAGGTCTCAAATAAATAAACAAATAAATAAACAAATAAATAAATAAATAAAGTCCAAGAGATGAACCAGCAGGGAGATGCACTTGACCTTGTGCACGTTTACAAAAAAACCAACTGCAACTATTCATTCATAGACACATCTGCCTCCTGTGTGCCCTGGCCAGCCCTGCCTGTCAAGGGTGATATAAAGACCCAGACTCTGCTGCCAAGGAGTTTACAGTCAGTGGAGTCTGTTTTAGGTATAATTCCTGGATAATTTAGTAGAGTCAGACTTACTTTCTAAAAAATACACTTCACTGCATATTTTTTTCTGGTATTTGGATGATTTTATTTGCTTTTAGATTAACTGCCTCACATGAAAATCATGAATTGAAAAGACCTTTAAAAATTCGCCATGTACTTCTGAGTCAATTTTGTCTTCACTGATAAAAAATACCTAATATCTATTGCACATCCTCAGTGAGGCAGTCTCTGGGAGTTTCATGGTTTATTCTCTGGAAATCCGCATCTGGGTCCTGAGAAAGCGTGGTGGTCCCTTCATGGACTAAGAGGGTGAGGGTCTGGAAACTGTTCTATTGGAACAGCGAGCTGCAGAATGATGGTCTGGACGAAAGAAGACTCAGGGGCATGTGATCTTTATTATCTAGCATCTGTATGTGGAAGCAATGCATGTTAGAAGGTAGAGAGTAGAAGTGATTGGGAATAGATTTTTAGCTCAACATGAAAGAGAAATATCTAGAGACCAGAGCTATTGCAAAACAAATAGACTGCGGTATAAGCTAGTGAGCTCCTCATTCCTGGAAGCGCATAAACAGGGACTCTTAGGTGGGAAGTTAGACCAAATGACCTCAGCCTCTTCCAACTAGAAGATTCCTGAACTATGGGCTGAACAGTGTTTGAGTTTTGGCTCAAACACTATTTTGCTCTGTGGCCTTGGGTGAGGCGCTGCCCCTCTCTGAGCCTCAGTGACCTAGATAACCCCCATAGCTTCTTCCTCTTCTAAATACTTTGCCTTGCTCTTGTCAGATATTCACACCTGCCTCTGCTCACTCAGGCAATTTCTACCCCGTGCATATTTCGAGGCTCCAGAGCCTGAGCAAACCAGCCCACCAAACCCACAGGTGTGAAGCAGCTTCTGTCTGCGCCTTCTGTTCCTAGAGAGGCTGTGATTCATGCCATGGGACGCCTCCCCCATCTGACAGGTGGAGAAGTGAGGTCTGGGGGAGGAAACCAACCACTGCAGCTGGATGCACTTCCCCCAAACACACCTGACTGTGCCTCTCCCACCTCACCATCTCCCTGTCCCCATTATTGGCCCTCAGTCCACAAAGGACCCTGGGAACAGGCCTCTCCCCACCACATCAGGTGAAAGGCAGCCACAGAGGCAGATACAGATCCGAAGATCTTGGACCTGAGGAGTGCATTTTTCCCACAGATCTCTCCATAAGTGGCCTTAAGGCTTTTTGCGTTTGAGTTTTACAACAGCCCTGCAAGGCAGGCATCACCATCCCCAACTTCTGGGGAGGAAACTGCAGCTCAGCGAGGCCAGCAGTTGTCTGAAGCCAGCTGGTAAATAAGCTGCAGAGAGAGCACCGGACCAGGCCCACCTGCTTAGCTATGCTCCCTCCCAGGGGATGCACAGAAGCTGACCTCGGGAAGAAGGCCCCACTCCCCCAGAAAGCGTCCCCTTGCCAGGACAGGCAGCCAGAGCCACACCTGACCCCAGTTCCCACTGTCACTCTTTGCCAAAGGATGGAGAGGACTAGGTGGGCCTCGAGCTCCACCTTCCCCAGGACCTCTGCTGGGTCTTTTGGAGAAGCCACTTGCCCCACTTGCCCTCTCTGAGCCTCCATTTCCTATCTAAGGATTCCATCGATCTAAGAAAACTTCTGGCTAAACGGAATCACAAAGCATCCTCTACCCCTTTTCTGCCCTGATATGACCCTGTAATGTGGAGAGCAGAAGACCCACTGCACAGATGAAGAAACGGAGAGGCTTTAACTTGTGCCCAAGATCACACAGTTAGGAAGGCACAAAGCCAGAGCTATGGTCCTGACCCTCACTATTCAGGCAGTGCCTGCCCAGGACTCTCATGCAGACCTAGCTGGGGCCACAGGACTCACAGGGACACGGGGTAAGCTGATGACACACTTGTCACTGGGCTCCACCAGCTGCCAGATCCTCCCTCCCTCCCTCCCTCCCAGGTCCTCACTAAAGCCAATTTCTGCACCATCAGAGCTGCTGAACCTCTGCTCTTGGTGGAAGCCGGTCACAGGTCACGGCCTAGCGGTCTCTCTCATCCACCAGGGTGGCTGTGGCCCTCCGTGCTCTCTGGGGTTCTGAAAGCAGAACTGTGTGGTGCTAGGTGATCCAGAAGAGAGGCAGTGAGAGCTGGAAGGGCACGTGAAGGGCAGTGTGGGCAGAGGGACAGGCAGGGAGGGCACTGCTGCTGCAGAGCTGCCCTGGTTCCCTGCCCCCGGAGGGGTACAGCCCAGCAGGAGGGAAATGATGGGACCTTTTTGTGGCTGAATTTTCACAACTCATGAGAGAGGAAGAGATGATTAGCCCCATTTTTCAGTTGAAATCACTGATGCTCAGACATGAAGCAGCTTGCCCAGGGTTACACAGCCGGGGAGCAGAGCAGAGCCCAGGTATGAACCATCATGCCTGTCTCCTTCCCCACCCGCGGAGGTGCATGATGCCCCCTCGCAGGAGAGTGAAGTGAGGCAGCTATCCTCTGGGGGGGGGAGTTTTAGGGGTGAAGCACCCCACCCCCAGCTGTCCAGCCACCCTTAGCCTCTTCCTCTTTGCCACAGGCCATGGGGCACTAACAAGGACTCTGGTGGTCTCTTCAAGGGACCCTCATATGTAGCTCTGCAGGCAGGCAAGTGATGAGCACAATCCAGTCTCTGGAGTCCTCACTCCCCAGAGCTTTCCTGGAAACAGCACGAAGCTATTTTTAAAGCAGCATCCGCAGGCAGTAACCTGGGAGATGAGTCTCCCTCCAGATCCTCACCCCTGTGAGCTGGGGGCAGCGTTCACCCTGCTCACAGCTCAGCCAGGAAGCCCAGATCTGGGAAGGAGAGCGGGCAACATGTCACCTGCCAGGGGAATTTCTGCACCGTCAGGTGGGTGGGTCTGCTCCAAATGAGCCTCGATTCTACCACTAGAAGGGGCCTCAGAGCCCAAGGGAAATGTGCATGTGTTCGTGCTCACACACTTGTGAGTGTCAGTGCGATTGTGAGCATGGCTGGGGGTGCGCGTGTGTGCTCATGGCAGCCGAGTGTCTCCATATCCTATGCAGGCGTGACATTTAGGCATAAGCGCGTCTCTGTCTGTGAAAGCCAGTGTGCTGATGTCAGTTTGCCTCTGTGTGTGTGTGTGTCTGGGTACATCTGAATCTATTTGTTCCTGTGTGCATGTGTGTGGGTGTGAGTATGCATCAGTGTTTACGTGTGTCTGTCAGTCTCCCAGAAGCCCTGGAAATAAATGGGCAGAATTTTAGAAGTAGGAAGAGCATTCGCTCTCTGCAGCTCCCTCCCTTCTCTCCCCACTGCTCAAGTCATAGAAGGGAAATCATAGCTCAGAGAGGGGAAGGGACTTGCTCAAGGCCAGTAGGCTGCAGAGAGAACTGGAACCCAGATTTGCTTCCTGGCTCCCAGAGCCCGTCTACTCAGTCACCCCATTCAGGCTTCATTCCCAAGGCCAGAAGCTGCTCCCTCCTGCCCTGATGCAGGTAAAAACCAACAGGCCTGTCTTCTCCCTGGGCTTTGACTTGGTTGCTGAGCGGGGAAATGTGTCTGACACAAGTGTCTCTGTTACGGGCTCTGAGCAGAACATTGACTGTGGTTCAAGAAACCATAGTCTGCTGTTGGGGCAAAGCATGAACAAAGCCTACCAGCTGCCCAGCCCTGGTCCCGCAGAGATCCCAAGAGAGGCCAGGCATGGCCTCTGCCCTCCAGATACCCACAGCTCAGCAGGAGGTCAGAAAGGTCAACCAAAAGCTATGACATGGGATTAAACATGCCTAACGGAGGCATGGACAGAATCCCAAAGCAGCACAGAGGCAGAGGCAACTGATTCTGCCGAGAAGGTCAAACAAAGCTAGTGAGGAGGTGGGCAACATTTTAGTTGGGATTTAAGAGACAAATAGGTATGTCAGACATGGAAAGAGAAAGAGCCTTCTAAGCTGGGGGCATGAGTTATGCAAAGGCAACTTATCCACTTCCGATACTTTGTTCTAAAGAGGTCCAGCTCCTCCCTGGTCTACCCTAGACCTCTGCTGGCTCTGCCTTCCATGTCTCTCGTCTGTGCTCCTATTATTTCCACCATCTGGAATTTATTCATTCCTTTAGCAAATATGTCCTAGCCACCAAAAAGGTTCCTGGCCCTGAAAGTGGTACGGGAGATAAAGCTGTAATTTTGAGCACAGTCTCCATGTCTGAAGGCAGGAGATGGGGGTAATTAATCATCAATCAATGACAGCTCCTCATTTCCTATGTGCCTGGCCCTGTGCTCAGTGCCATGAGGAATGGAGAAGACCATGAAAGCTCATTGAGCACCATGCTTGCAACACAGAGAGTTAAATCTTGAAGCCCCCATTTCTGGAAAAGAAAGTTGAGGCTCAGAGGGATGCCCTGACTTATCCGAGGTTGCACACGGTGCTGAGAGCTGAACCAGCTCTGTGTGATGAGTGTGGGTTCTTTCTGCCAGGCTGGGCTGCCTGCCTTCACAACCAGAAACATGGGTGTTGGAAAATGCTGTTTCTGCTGTTCTTTTGCCTATAATTGTCTCCTTAGTGGGCCTGTGATGCTTTCAGTTATGTTCCTTTGTAAATGCCAGACAAGCTTGGGGACCCAAGGTAGTAGGGAGCTTGTCTGCCAAAGAAAGTAAAATCAAACCTCACCTTCCAAGGAATCTTCCAAACCCTTTGAGGTTAAAATTGGAGAGGGCAGGAAACTCAGGGGACAAGACTGGGCCCCTCAGTTGTCTGTACCTTCCAGGAAAGCACCTCTTCCTGAAACTCTGATGCTTAGACCAAAAGAAGGGAACATGCATGGAGAGGACCCAGGCAGGCACCATACACAAAGCCCTTCACACTCTGCTTGCCTCTTTAACGTGAGCTAAGAAGAAAGGATTAGGCTGGGCGCAGTGGCTCATGCCTGTGATCTCAGCACTTTGGGAGGCCGAGGTGGGCAGATCTACCTGAGGTCAGAAGTTCAAGACCAGCCTGGCCAACATGGTGAAACCCTATCTCTACGAAAATTACAAAAATTAGCTAGGCATAGTGGCAGGTGCCTATAATCCCAGCTACTCGGGAGGCTGAGGCACGAGAATCACTTGAACCCAAGAGGCGGATGTTGCAGTGAGCTGAGATCACACCACTGCACTCCAGCCTGGGTGACAAGAGCAAAACTCTGTCTCAAGACAAAAAAAAAGAAAGAAAGAAAAGAAAAGAAAGAAAGAAAAAGAAAAAGGGATTAATCTGCATTGCATGGCCTCCACAAAGCTTTGGGGTTTTTTTTGAAATCTCTTTTGTTACTGAGGCTTCATAATCTACCTTGTGATTAGGAATTGCCACCCTGATTTTGCAGATGAGAAGGGCTGGCTGCTTGGGATATGGAGATGAAGAAAGCACAGTCCCTGGCCCCAAAGAACTCATGGTAAAGAAACACGAACAACTGAAGGCCTCTAGGGTGCTCAAGTCTGTAATACAAAGAAGCAAGGGGGGCTATACAAGGGACACTAGGGACTCATTTCCAAGTTGGAGAATCAAGAAAAGCTTCCTGAAGGAGCAGACATCTAAGCTGAGACCAGAGGAAGAATTAAAGTTAGCCAGGCAAGTGGAAATGGGGAGGCCTGGTATGCCATAGGTCAGAGGCTCCAGCCCAAAGCCCAGATTCACTCCAGGACTCTTTGAGAAACACCGTTTGACACGTCCCTTGGACAGGTATGGTTTGGAAGAATTTAGCGGTTGGGATCTGGGGTGGGGATGGGAGGCTGGAGAGGGGATAACTGATTCCACAGCCAAAATCAGTCAGTCCCCAGACTGAGCGGGCTCTCTCCACCCCTTCCTGCCATAGCCAGGCCCCTTCTTTGAAAACTTTGCTCAGACCGTGGGCTTGGCTGCTACCTACCTTGTGTTGCCTGCCTCTCATTTTCCTGCCTTACATCCCCTTTCCTGGTGAGCTGGGGACCCATCTAACCTGGAGGCCCTGGTTCCCGCAGAGCACTGAGCTTGCATGCATCGCTCCAGCCTCCGCAGGCTTAGCGTTCCTCCCTGAAACATCCTCTCTGGCTGCTGTTTTAGCGCAAGATTTTGCTTCAGGGTAAATCCTACAACATTTTCCAAACCAACAGCATCTTGGCGTGTAACTGAGGTGCACAGGGAGTCCCCGGATTTGAAGTCAGGAAGGCCTGCCTCTGGATGCCAGCTCTGCCACTCATGTAGCTTGGCAAATTCCTACGTCTCTCTGGGCCTTGGTGTCCACAAATATAAAATGGGGTAATGACACCAACTGCACAGAATTACTGTGAAGATTCAAATGAAACCCTGCATGTGAAAACTGCTGAGAAACGGTCCAGAGATGTGTAGACACAGGCAGGTGCTATTGCTGTGACCTTGGTCGTGCATAACCAGAAACGTCCATTCACTCAGCAAGTGTTTGTCCAGGGCCTGGGTGCCAGGCTCTGCACTCAGAGCTGGAATCTAACAATGGACTAAGTAGACACAGAGTCTGCCCTCAAGGACCTCACAGTCTGGGAAAGAGACAGACATGGACAACTTCAACGTAATGCAATTCATGCTTGGGCGGGAGGAAGCACAGTGGGTGGGGTAGCAGGGGGAGTCACCCAAAACCTAGGCCAGCCTGGGAAATGCAGAAAAGTTTTGTGGAGCCGGGTGCAGTGGCTCACGCCTGTAATCCCAGCACTTTGGGAGGCTGAGGTGGGCAGATCACCAGGTCAGGAGATCGAGACCATCCTGACTAACACGGTGAAACCCCATCTCTACTAAAAATACAAAAAATTAGCCGGGCATGGTGGTGGCCATCTGTAGTCCCAGCTACTCAGGAGGCTGAGGCAGGAGAATCGCATGAACCTGGGAGACGGAGGTTGCAGTGAGCTGAGATCGCGCCACTGCACTCCAGCCTGGGTGACAGAGCGAGACCCCCTCTCAAAAAACAAACAAACAAACAAAAGTTTTGTGGAAGCAAAATCCCAGTGGAGCAAGCCAGGACAGGGTCGGGGAAGAGTGCTCCAGAGAGGGGCAAGGGCCAGGGGGCAGGACCACAGGGTTGATGGGGACATGGCAAAGAGAGGAAGCTGAGGCTGCAATGGCAAGCAGGACACATCGACTTTAAGATATGTTTGAAGTTCATGGTATTTTGTTAATTTCTCTTAAACAGATTGCAAACAATGTGTTGATTTTTTTTTTTTTAAAGTAAAAACTGCCACACCATCACATAAGTTTAGATCATATTACAGTTACCGGAGCCTGGAGCAGCCAAAACAAGAAAAAGGTTGGAAAACACAACGTTGGGAAATAGTTCAATCAACGCATAAGATAGGAATAGTGAGCAAAACAGCTCCCTTTTTAAAAAAGTAATTTATAGCGTAAAAGTCTGAATCATGCTTCACTGGTAAATTCTACCAAACATTTAAGGAAGAAATAATACCAATTCTACACAAAATATTTTTAGAAAATAGGAGGGAACCTTCCCAAATCATTTTAATAGGTCAGCTAAATTAGCTTGATACCGAAACCAGACAAAGGCATTACAAGAAAACCACAAGCCAGTATCCCTCATGAACACAGATGCAAAAATCCTCACAAAATATTAACAAATGGAATCCAACCATCTGCACCTGATTTCCAGATGCTGATGGCTGAGCTCTTCCCAGTGCTGAAGTCAAAGTTTTTGTTAGAATCAAATTATTTATTTAAGTGACTTAGTAAGAGAAGTCTCGGTTGCAAGTGGTATTTATTTATTTATTTATTTATTTATTTATTATTATTATTTTTTTTTTTTTTTTGAGACAGGGTCTCACTCTCTTCCCTAGGCTGGAGTGCAGTGGTGCGATCTCGGCTCACTGCAGCCTCTGCATCCCGGGTTCAAGTGATTCTCCTGTCTCAGCCTCCTGGGATTATAGGTGTGCATCATCACATCCAGCTGTTTCATATTTTTAGTAGAGACGGGGTTTCACCATGTTGGCCAGGCTGGTCT
This sequence comes from Piliocolobus tephrosceles, assembly GCF_002776525.5. Lineage (NCBI taxonomy): Eukaryota > Metazoa > Chordata > Mammalia > Primates > Cercopithecidae > Piliocolobus > Piliocolobus tephrosceles. The sequence continues at coordinate 114,611,816 of NC_045437.1, read as the reverse complement.
CAAATTCCTGACCTCAAGTGATCCATCCGCCTCAGCCTCACAATGTGCGGGGATTACAGGTGTGAGCCAGCACGCCCTGCCGCAAGTGGCTTTTAAAATCTCAACTGACTAGGCCCGGCGCGATGGCTCATACCTGTAATCCCAGCACTTTGGGAGGCTGAGGCGGGTGGATCACGAGGTCAGGAGAATGAGACCATCCTGGCTAACACGGTGAAACCCCGTCTCTACTAAAAATACAAAAAAGTAGCTGGCATTGTGGCAGGCGCCTGTAGTCCCAGCTACTAGGGAGGCTGAGGCAGGAGAATGGCGTGAACCCGGGAGGCGGAGCTTGCAGTGAGCTGAGATCAGGTGACTCCACTCCAGCCTGGGAGACAGAGCGAGACTCCGTCTCAAAATAAATAAATAAATTAATTAATTAATTAATTAATTAATTAAATAAAAATAAATAAATATAAAATAAAACCTCAACTGACTTAAGTAAAAAGAATAAGGTGAAGCACTGGTTCGTGCTCCTGGTCACTCAGGCAGCTGGAAAGAGGCTCTTAATCAAGTCCACCGGGAGCCAGCTGCCTGCACCCCTCAGCCCTGCTCTCCTAGGGGTGTCCCATTGTCGCAGGCAGGTTCTCCAGTGGGGTGGCGAGATGTTGCTATTCTCACCAGGTGTTTGTCCAACCAGCTGCAAGTCCTCTGGAAAGAGGGGCCCTCTTTCTGGGGAAGCCCAGAATTGGGGTTCAGCCAGGGTGGGTTACACAAGGGTTATACATAGCATTCCATCTTCAACTACCCACTCCTCAGTCTAAAAGACAGAGGTCCTGGCACAGAAAACAAGATAAAAACAGTGGTCAGCATTCCCAATCCATGCCTCCCCTTCCAGTCTATAAAGCTCCAGCAGCCATCGTCCCAGTTGATCCTTGCCCTGCAAGGCCAGCAGAGCAGGTGCCAATGTCACACCCACTTTACAGAGAAGGAACATGAGGCCCAGAGTGCAGGCAGTGGCACAAGTGGTGGAGCCAAAGCTGTGTTCAGGTCAGAGCTGCAAGATGCCACATCCCAGGGCAGTTTCAATTCTCAAGAAAACCTCTCTAGAAGAAACTAGACCCTAACTTGGGTATCCCGAAGGAGTCAGGGGGAAAGGAAGCACGGCGGCAAGGCTGGGTCACCGTTGGTCTCATTCACTCCCTTCTCCACGCCTGCAAGGTGATCTCGCTGACCTGGGGCTCTGAGAGGAGCCGTGACCTGGTCAAGGTCACAGGGTTAGGAAGGGAAATTCAGACCCCAAGCTGTGCTTTCCCCTGACCTTCACTTAGCTCTGAAGAAAGGCCTTGGGACAACCCCACAGGGCGTCTCTGCACGGCTCCCACAGCAAGCAGCAGGGGCTAATTGGAAACCCGAGCCTTGAAAACTTCCCGCCCTCCCCTCTCCACCTGGAGCCAAGGCCATCTGTTCCCTTTTGTCTTCGGGCTGCAGGGGAAGATGAAACTAAATTTAAATACTAATAATACTTAACATTTGTCTGGAAAGTGTTTTGCACACTAATTGCTGATTAATCCTCCCAGGCCCCAGAGAGATCTCCCTGTCTTTGTGTCCCCATTCTGCAGACAGAGTGGTGGCTTTCAGACAGAAGGGAGCTGGACCAGAAAGCTGGAAGATAGATTCAGGGCGTACTGTGCAAGACCTTTGCCAGAGCCTGAGCAATTTCCATCTCTGCTCAGCTGGATGGGCGTGGGGTGAATAAATTCATTCAGTTCATTGTTGCTCCACAGCTAACAATAAAGCCGGGAGCCGGGTCCAAATGGTGACTTGGCTGTCTACCAGCTGCTTGGCCATGGGCAACCCCCACCCACTCTGAGCCTTGGTTTCCTTATCTGTAAAATGTACATGATGCTCCCTGTTGGTTGGGTCGGCCTCCCCAGTGTTACCAAGCACCCTCCACGGGCCAGCCACGGGGCCAGACATTGGGATGCTACATTGAACAAAACAGACAAGGTCCCAGCTTCCGTGCAACTTGCAGTCTAGTCAGAGAGAGAGATAATAGTTGAAAATAAGCAAATAAGCAAGGTAATTACAGCTCATGATGGTAAGGCGGTTAGAAAACAGTTTTGTAAATGTATTTTTTAAACTGTGATATACCTCAAAGATTCTTCTGGGTGGCACAGTCCTATTTTTGTTGCAACATTTATGTAGAAATCAGAGATGTGTTCCCCAAGAAATGATTGCAATAGACAGAAACATAGACCAGGGAATTTTGTCAGCATGGGTAAGGGAGCATCCTAATGGGTCCTGGGGGAGACAGGGTGTCGTCAGCTGCCCACCCTTCCATTCCTGCGTGGAGGGCAGCTGTCACTAGCATTTCTCACCCCTTCTGTCTTTTGGCAGTCATCTTTATACTTCTCTGGGAGTTTCTGGGCTGCCCCCTCACCCAAGCCTCAGAGCCAGGTCTTTCTTATGGAGTTGGAGGCGGTGACCACATGGTTTTCCAGCTTTTCTAGTTCTATGAAGCCCTAAGATTCTATATCAGGCCTCATAGGCCACCTCAGGGAATAAGGAGACCCAGGCAGGGGTCTCCAGGCCCCCCACCACTCATGCAGCCAGTGCATCTTCACTCTAACTTTCTTACCCATTTGGCTTCCAAATCAAATGCTACTGAAAATAGAATCCCATTTCTTTAAAATCGCTTGAAAAATAGCTGTCTTCAAGAAGATGATTTGGAGTTGGGACACCAAGATTTAAATCCTGGCTCTGTCTCCTAAGAGCAAGTAACCCAGAGCAGGCCGGCACTGTGAAATGAGGTTGCTGTCTGACCAGAGAATACAAGGAAGGTCATCCTGGCAACAAACCCAGTGTAATGCTTGGGGCACTCCATAAGCATTTTTTAAAAATGTTTTTAGAGACAAGAGTCACACGATGTTGCCCAGGCTGGCTTTGAACTCCTGGACTCAAGCATTCCTCCCACCTTAGCTCCTGAGTAGCTGGGATTATAGGCAGGAGCCACCACACTCAGCTTTAAGCATGTTTTTCTTTTTATTTTTCCTCAGAAAAGAATGATACAACTTCTATTTTTCATGAATTTTAAAGATACTTTGCTACAGAGTTTAAGTATTTGTATGAGTTTTTTTCATTTGTGTGTTCAACCTAAAACACTTTTTTTTCTTTTTTCTTTTTCTTATTTTTTTGAGATGGAGTCTTGCTCTGTTACCCAGGTTGGAGTGCTGTGGCGCGATCTCAGCTGACTGCAACCTCCGTCTCCCGGGTTCAAGCGATTCTCCTGCCTCAGCCTCCCAAGTAGCTGAGACTACAGGCATGCACCACCACGCCCGTCTAATGTTTCTATTTTTTTTTTTTTTTTTTTTTTTTTT
>NC_045437.1:114466873-114608360 GCF_002776525.5 Piliocolobus tephrosceles | reverse complement strand
GGCCGGATCTCAGCTCACTGCAAGATCCGCCTCCCGGGTTTACGCCATTCTCCTGCCTCAGCCTCCCGAGTAGCTGGGACTACAGGCGCCTGCCACCTCGCCCGGCTAGTTTTTTGTATTTTTTAGTAGAGACGGGGTTTCACTGTGTTAGCCAGGATGGTCTTGATCTCCTGACCTTGTGATCCGCCCGCCTCGGCCTCCCAAAGTGCTGGGATTACAGGCTTGAGCCACCGCGCCCGGCCTAATGTTTGTATTTTAACAGAGACGGGGTTTCACCATGTTGGCCAGGCTGGTCTCGAACTCCTGACCTCAGGTGATCATCCCACCTCGGCCTCTCAAAAGTGCTGGGATTACAGGCATGAGCCACCATGTCCAGCCTCAACCTTAAAAAATTTTAAGGCGATATGTTTGGTAATGTATCTGTGACCTTTAAAAGGTTTTCTACCACACAGCGAGCGAGGTTTAGAGTTTGGGGAATGTACAATATACAAGGTAAAATCAAGATTACATTAAACATTATTTTATCCTCTGCACTAATTTTGCAGTGAGGCGCAAATGGCAAGTACACTATTAAATGACATTTACTGTCAAAAATAGGAAGTTCATTGGAATTACTCTGAAAAACATAAGCCACTGTAACTTGACACTGACACATTTTTCCATTTTAGGATATTCAATTATATATAAATCTCTGGACTATTACATTCAAACTCATTTGTACTGCCAAATGTGACACTTTAAAGAAGTTTCTAGAAAACAATTGCAATCACTGTTGTTTGGGGGGAAGGTTATCACCCTGTACCTAAGAGATTAAATTTAAATAAAATATAAACATACAGTATATTATAGTGACAGGTCGTTCTTACCACTCAGAAAGGCCAAATTTATCCATTTCTTTTTTGAACAAAGGTGATTTTTTTTTTCTACAGCACACACCCTTTGACATAAAACAATTACAATACATGCCCATTCCTTTAGAAGGGAAAGTCTTCAGAGATCTTCAACGCGTAAAACATAAGTTCTTTTTCCAAAGACTGACAGAAGTGCTTAGTCACTAAAATGCCAACCTCAGCAACTAAAAATTAGTGATTCACTATCCTAAAATTAAAATAGCTTTAAAAAGCTAGTTATAGGTGTTTTACAGATAATAGATGTGAGAAAACAGGAGCTGGAGAAATTTTAATCTGCATCTTTTCTCCAGGTATTTAACAAGATAGAATAGAGCTGGGTTGCAATATCTTAACTTCACCACCAGGTGGACCCTGCCTGAGAAGGCCAAAAGAAGGCAAAACAAAGTCACAACTTAGGTTTTCAAGCCTATTGCTTCTAAACGTCGGTGTATCCCATTCATTTTAAAAGAGTAGATGCCTCCTTTTTCATTTAAGAATTCAATATCAAGTCTTCCTTTCATGGAGGACGCAAAATCAACACCATCCATCTCAGGGCAAAATAGAGAAAGCCTACTCAAGCACTGTTTTCCTAATGCAAAGGCATGAAGCTCTTGTGAGTTCGTTACCCAGCAGGATTAAGAGGGTCTCACCTCCTCTGTATTAGCTGGTGCCAGGGAAAAGCGCAGAGGAAACAAGGAGATTGTCTCTCAAAAATGTCAAGGAAACATCCCCTGTTTGCACACATGTGGGAAAGTGAGTGGGCCAGCACATGGTGTGACAAGACTTTTTTTATAGCACACTCAGCTCAAAGAGCTTCCTCTGTGCTGGGCACACAGATGCCCTCTGCAAGCCACACAGCAGCCTGACTATCCTCATCTCACAGAGGAAACCAGGACCCAGGAAAGTGGGTAACTCACCAGCCTCCCGCACAGCAGTTGGGGAAACTGAGATTTGAACTGAGAACTCTCTAACCATGAAGGGCTGTGCCAGGAATGTTTTAAGGTAGAAAGAAGGAAAGCATTGACCTTCATGCTTCAATCCAAGAAGCTGAGACCGTGCGGTGAGTCTAAGATAGTGGCTGCTGGAGGCTCCAGTTCCTATACATTCTCTCTTGTGAGTTTCTCAGCATACATCTCAGCCCATCCCAGTTCCTCACACAACCACACACATCCCCCCAAAACCTGCAAACTCAACATGGAGACAGACACTCAGATGCATAGTCAGAACTCATGCCCGCACAGAAGGGCAGTTTGTGCAAGCTCCCAGTAGGTGCACACACTGGCTTACATAGGCACCAGCACACAGCAAAGCGCAAAGGTGCACCCAGGAGAGTCACACTCGTGAAGAGGGCATTACACACAGGAGAAGTGCACATCAGAAACACACAGCCTGAAGCTAGAATAGAGGCAACCAGAGCATGGGACGTGGGGTACACCTGCCCCACACCTCAGCTATCCTGCAACCTGCCCTCCTGGTGCCAGTAAGAACCCTATGTCTGAGACCTAGATTCCAGGGACCCTCCAAGCCTCTTCCACACTGCAGGCTCAGAGGATCAAGGTCCCTTACCAGCAGGGACACATGAGTGCCTCTCACAGAGAGGCATCCTCTAAAGTGGCTCTCAGATGCGTGGGAGGGCCACGTCCCCCTTCTTTGCCTCAGACCAGATTGGCACAGTGGTTAGAAGCAGAGACTGAATGGGAATCCCAGTTCTCCTCCTGCCCGGGTGAGAATGACCTTGGACAAGTCTTTTTTTCTATAAGCCTCAAATTTCTCAGCTAAATGAGGGTATGATACTCACCTTGTAAGATTTTAGTAAGAAATGAGATAAAGTGTAACCATCCAGTAAGAACTGAATAGATGTTGATTACCTTTACTTTGACCCCACTCTTCTAGCACTCGCTGCTCAATGCAGCAGACAGACAGACATCATTCAATCAGCCACAAGCATTCCTCCCATAGGCCCTCCCCTCCAAGGGCTAAGAATTGCAGCGAAGACAGAGATCTAAGCAGATGACTGTCCAGCACGGAGGGCCATGAAGGAGGACACACTGCTGGCATGGTGGGAGCCCAGAGGAGGAGATGGCAGAGCAATGGCACAGCAGGCTGCCCAGAGCTGTGGGTGCCGGCAGGATGGGGGCCAAATGGCCCCAAGACCACATTTTAATCAAAAACAGCAGGTGGTAATCATTTCCTCAATGACTCCCACTATTGACACTTACTGAGCACCTACTATGTACTAGACATTTTACATGTCCCTGTTTAGTGAACCAGTGCTCTAATCATACAGCAAAGATGCTATTATTATCTCCTCCTAAAGAAAAGGAAACCAGGGGAGTGGGCATGACCTGCTCAAGGTAACAGAGATCAGGGTCAAGCCTGACTGCAAACCCCACATTCTTCCCTGATGTTCCCAGCTCTCAGCTGCTGTAGCAAACGGCCCCGCTTCCTGATTGTGCCTTCCTCCCCGAGTTCACTGGGAAGACACACGGTACCGTGGTGACCCTCATTACCACCTCTGCAGAGCCCAGCGCCCTGTGGGAGGACAGCCATGGGGCCTGCACTCCAGGGCTCCCCTAATCCTCCTCCCCTGGCCCCAGCCAGGCCCTCTACCTCCGAGGCCCTGCTCATCCACCTGCACTTGCAGGACAGCTGCTCGGTGGCCCCAGCACAGGCCTGCGCCTCTGGGTATTAGGCAGCCTCTCCTAAGCCCTGGCATCTGCCAACCCTGCCCCTTCTTAGACTCTCTGGCTAAACACCCAACTCATGACAATCGTTTCTCAGAGGGGGAAACTGAGGAAAGAAAGACCGGGGCCCTAGAGGTGAGGGCCGGCACCCATGCTCTGAAGAGCACATCTACCAAGTTTCCCCTCTAGGCCCTGGGGCAACTGTGAGTCTAGAGACCCCTCTCTCTACTTCATCTTTGGGAATCAGGAGCCTTAGCTTTCAACAGCTCATCCCCCCAGGCTAAGCTAGGATTACATTAGGCTTTCCAGCGAAGGAGATGCCCAGCGAGATGAGTCAGCCAGCCAGTCAGGGTCAGCGGGTATGGGGAGGCCCAGTCGGTCAGGCAGACAGCAGCAGCCACCCAGGGTCCAGAGCCAGTCTCTAAGGCAGCCAGACAGGGTCAGCTAGTCAGACAACAGGCTGGCCTGGCTCACAGCCTCCTCCAGCCCCTCTCCAGCTCTGCCTTCCCCACAAGCCTTTGATGGGACCTCAAAGCAGTAGCCAGAAAGCCCCGAGCTGTAAACACTGGCCCCCAAGGAGCACACACTGTGGTCTCACGAATGCACACACCTGCATGTGCTTACTGTGTAAATGCCCCCCCAACACACACACTCAGCGCTGTGCATGTCTAAGCACGCACACACCAGACACACACGTGCATGCTTCCTATGTCATGCTGCACACATCACATGCTCACAGAGTCACCCACACACATGCTTGCGTGCACACACACACTCACCAAGGCATACTCGTGGCCTCCTCCTGCTCACGTCTTTGTAAATGAAGGCAGGATCTCCCCTGCTGATGGGGCCCTGAACAAGGGAACTCCAATCCCCACCATCACCTAAAGGGCTGAGAAAGCCTTGGGTCAGGGGAGGCCACTCCTCACCAGCAAAGGGTGAGTGAGGGAGCAGGCAGGGCCTGGGGTCAGGCCCAGGGTCTCTCTCCACGTGAGCCAGGCTGTGAGCCAAGTGGGCCCCTTCAAAATTAGGAGCTGGCTCCTCTCACCTGGGTTCCTCCAACTGAGGAGAAAGCCTCAGGAGAGAAGATCATTGTTACCTGCTATAGCCCCGGGCTGGGTAGCTGGGCAAGCCAGCCGTGGGGAGGGTTCCCAGGAGCACAGAACTCTAGGCAGGCCCCAGCCCCACCTCTGAGATCTCCTTTCACCCACCACACAGTGTTCTCTGACTCACTGCCTCCTCATTTGGGGCCTTGCCCAATGTGGGGTAGATTTGAGGGCAGAAGACCTGTGTGCCTGCCCAGAAATGACCCTCGAGTCCACCCCAGCATCACCTCACCTGTAGGGCAAGGTTTATGATCTTCATTAAAGGGAAAGGGTTTCTGTGCAATGCTATCTAGGGACCATCTTGCAGACGGAAGGCACTGCCCAGATGGGAATCACCAATGTCCAGCCAGAGGCCAGGGAACACACCAAGAGGAACAGCCAGAGGCTGCCTGGCAGTTTGGAATGTGAGCAGCGGGGTGGGGACAGGGGCTCATTCGCAGAAATGGAGGCACCCAGAAAGGCAAGAAGCTTCTGTTTCTTTGTCAGGAAAAGGAGTGTCTACCACACAGAATTGGTCATGCGTTCATTCAACAAACTTTGACTGAGCTGCTACTGTGTACCAGGCACTGGGGTTAGAGGGGCCAATAGGGACAGACAAGAATCAGCTCTCTTGAGGCTTCTGTCTGGCAGGAGAAGACAGTCAACAAGGGGACAGATGGAAAAAATAAAACAGAGATTATCCGCTGTGACTAGGAGGGTGGCTTGTTGTATAAGCAAAGTCAGAGAAGGTCTCTCTTGGGAGGCAGCCTGAATTTGTCCAGCCACCTGAAAAAGAAACCACCAGCCATATGATGAAGAAGGAGAACAGCCATGGGGCCGAGGGAGCAGCAAGTGCAAAGGGCCGGAGGCTGGTGGAGCTTGCTATAACTCCAGGAACAGAGGGATCCTGTGAAGTGGAAATAACGTGAATGAATTTTAAAAAGCAGGGCGTGGATTTAAAAAGTGCCTTTGCAGGGGGAGGAAGGGACCAGATGATGTAGGACATTGTGAGGACGACCAAACAGCACGTTTGTAAACTCCAAGGGATGGGAAGATGAGTCTTTGCTGAGGGCTGGATTGTATTTCAGGAAAGCAGATTTCAACGCAGGAGCCTCTAGGGTGGATGGAAGGCACAAGAATAGCTACAGAACTGAGGCTCTGCGAGCTTTTGGCTGCCCCTCTGCCCAGAACATTCCCTAACAAGGATCAGTTCTTAGAAGGGGAAGCCCCAGGCAGGCCCAGAGGGTGACCCAAGAGAGTCTTCCATGCCCATGGAAGCACTTGCCTGCAGCTTCTGCGGCCAACAGATCACTCTCCTGTATGTTTTCTCATTTTATCTTCACAACCACTCTGTGTGGGAGTCAACAGCAGACACCTTTTCCAAACCAGAAAGCTCCTTAAAAGGGAATCACACGTGTCCCTCCCTACTTACAACCCTACAAGGATCCACTATTCTTGGACTAAAACCCACAGCCCACTCTGGGACCCTCAAGGCCCCACTGGTTCCTGCGGCATCTCCAGCCTCATTTCCTCAACTCTGCCCCTGCTCCCATACTCCAGCCACACGGCCTTTGGTCTATTGCTCCAAAGTGCCACTAGGCTGTTTCCTGCCCCAGGCCCTTTGCACCTGCTTTGGCCTCTCCTTAGCAGATTATCCCATCACCTCCTCATGAGGGCCACTCCCCCTAGAGTGATTGCCCCCATCACCTCAAGGTAGTTTTGTCTTGGGAGCATTGCCTGAAATGATCTGGTCTTTGCTTACTTACGTAGTATCTTTGCTCCTACTGGACTGTGAGTCTCTTAAGGGCGGGGACTCATTGGTGCTGGTTCCACAGGCCTGGCACTCTGCCTGGCACAGAGAAAGAGCCCGAGGGATATTTGTGGGATAAATGGATGACTGATGTACCCAAGGTCACATGGCTGTCGGATAATAGAGGCAGAACTTACACCCAGGCCTTTGGGCTGCTAAGGGCAAAGTTTTCTCCTAGAACTCCAGGACTTTGAGGGAAACCCAGGATGGGTGGGCCCGGGTCCCAGGAAAGGGGAGTCACTTGTGTTCTTCCTGGCTTCCACCCTTCTGGCTTCATCCTCAGCAATCTGAAAGATGCAGATGGCCTGTCCCCTCACCTCCTGAAATCAATCAGGGCCAGACCTTAATGAGGGCACTAAGGTCTGACCCTCCTGCTCACACTGCACCTGTGGCCTTTTCCTTCCTTCATTTTGAGGCTTGGCTGGAAGGTCTCCACTTCTGGCCATGCACACACACAAGCACATGCACCCTCACCCCAGTGCCTGGCCAAGTCCTTCCCAAGGGTGGGGGTGGGGCCCAGCACTAGCCATTCCACACCCCCGGATTCCTAGTCTGAGTCCACAGGACAGGCATGGCACATCAGTTCTCCCTGCCCTGTAGTTTCCCAGGGCTCAAGGGAACCTGTGGTTGGCCCTGCAGTGGAATGAAAAGTCAAGAGGGCTGGGTGGAGACTCAGAGGACCTCGACTCTAGCTCTCTCCACCTCCCTCTGCCTGTGTGACCTTGGGCAGGTCACTTCCATCCCCTGAGGCTCAATTGCCTCATCTGTAAAATGAAAACAGGGTGGATTTAATGGTCTCTGAGGAATCTCCTAGGTTGAAAGAGAAAGATAGATTTTTTGGGATGCTGGACATTTATTGAACACCAACTGCATACCATCCCCAGATACTGGGCATTTATCGAACACTACTGTATACCACAGCAAATCCATGACTACACCCGGACTCAGAGGGACAAAGAGGCTTGCTCAAGTTGTCACAGCTAGCAGGTGGCAGAACTGGGACTTGACCCACGCCTGCCTGATTTCTCTTCCCCAACTGTTCTAGGAGCCTTTGCTGCCTCAGCCCCCCAACTCAGTGCCACTCCCCCATGCCTGTAAGGTGGCTCTCTGTCTTCTCTGTCTGAAAAGTTTGCTTTTGCACTGAATCCCTGCAGGGTTGCTGGAGTGTGATTTGCTGCCTGACAGCTGGAAGTCAAAGCAGCAAGGCTAATCCCATCCTGCAGGCCTAGCCAAGCTCAGGGGCCCTGAAGGTCTCCAGGGACAGTTAGACCAAGCTGGGCAACCTTAGGCAAGTTGATCAAGCTCTTTGAGCCTCGGCCTCCTCATATGTAGTGCAGGGAGGCTACTTCTCCTATTTAGGAGGTGTTGAGATGAATCAACGAGGTGGTGGCACCAAGGAAGCAAAAAGGAGACCCCAGCCTGGACTCTGGGTGTGGAAATAAAGAGGCGTGGGGCCGAGAAGGGCTTTGGGGGCCTTGTCCCAGGCGACGTGAGGCCACTGCGGGAAGTTTCTGAGCAGGGGAGTGCTGTGATGCGAGGAGTATTTTAGGAAGATTCTTTCTGGCAGCACAGGCCAGGTTGAGTTGGAGGAGCCGCGTGGGGGAGTGTGAGCGGCGCCCATGCCTGGAAAACTTTGCAAATGAGGCCCCCTCTTGGAGCCCTTCAGGATCCAGTGCAATCTGAGAAGCAGGAGCTGGGTCTGAGGTCTCACCCCGACACAGGCTGCATCTACAACCCCAGGGCCATCAGCATCCCCAGAGCAACTCAGGCTCCTGGTCCATCGCATGGTGCCTTCGCTCACAGCATGCTTGGCCCACTCAGAGTCGCCGCTAAAGCTGGGATTTGAAGCCAGGTCTGTAGGACATCAAGTCCAGTGCTCTTCCATCAGAGTTGCAGATACTCCAGGAACCTTGCCTGAGCCTCAGATGGGCATCTTACTGCCCTTGCCTCGGCCCAGCACAGGATTAGAGAGAATAGGAGGTCCTGTTTAGCTGGAGACTCACGGCTCCTGCAGGGGGCATGAGAAGGCGGCTGTAGAACCTGCCCAGACCACACACAGGCTCCACTACGTGGTGCCAGTCACAACGGAGTTAACCCCGGTTTTCCCAGTTCTGCTAGTCAGACAGCCACCATGGCAGAGGCACCAACAGACACTGCCTGGGACCCCCAGCCCCTCTCCTCCAACCCCCATGTCTGGCAGTGGCCCCTGAGGTTCAAGCCTTCTCAGCTGCCAGGGAGTTTTATGGCCTCTGACGCTGACAGTGCTGTTCCAAGTCCCTCACCTGACAGCTTCATCACAGGGCTAACGGTCACTGCTATTCATTCAACAAACAATCTGTGATTCTTGCTTTGCGCCAGGTCCTGAGGCCAAAGAGACATTTAGATGCAGCCCTGCCTCAACAGCCCCAAGCTGACAGCAAAGAGACACTGCAGGAGCTGGGAGACAGTCTGTCCAGCCAGGAAATTCCAAGAAGTCTTCCCAGAGCCCACCATACCTATAAAGAGATCTGAGGGGGGCGGGGGCCGGGGGCAGGGAAGCCAGACACAGCGATTGACAGGGGAGAGGACGGAGTGTCCCCAGCATGTACAAAGGCTGAGGCATGATGAAGGGCCCCAGAAAGGATGGACAGACTGCTGCAGAGGGGCCCATCACCCCTGGACCAAGCGATGCTGAGCTGAGTCTATGCAGAAGTACAGGTCAACCAGGGGACAGGAGGAGGCCAAGGCATTCCAGGAAAGGGAGAAGCACGTGCAACACTGGCAAGGGAGAACAGGGTGTCTTCTAGCAATTGCAAGGTGTTGTTCAGCGTGACTAAAGGAGAGGGCACAAGGGAGGCATGGGCAGAGTAAGACTCAGAGGACTCAGGGGCTATTTCAGGTGCTGGGACAGAGCCACAGGAAGGGTGGGTGAGGGTCCTACCCCCAGAGAAAATTCATTCTAGTTGAGGAGATGCAATAAACACATTTAAATGAATAAAGATAAAATAATTCCAGACAGTGGCAAGTATACAAAAACCATTAAATGGAGTAGTGCAATAGGAAGTGATTTCCTGTTTTAAATATAGCAATCAGAGGGGCTGCTTTGGGGAAGGGACATTCAAGCCAGAATGTGAATACCAGGAAGGAGCCTGCCAGGCAAAGATGAGCGTGTTCCAGGCAGCAGAGAGCATGTGCAAAGGTCCTGAGGCAGGAACAAGCTTGGCAACCCAGGGAAGGCAGGGAGTCCGTGCGACTGGAGACAGAGAGCAGGAGGAAAGGAGGGCAGAGAGGAGATGGCTCAGTTTGCATGGGCCTCAGAGACCCACGCAGTGACTGGATTGCATTCTACCTGTGCTGGTTTCTTCTAAGCCAATGGAGACTTTCAAACAGAGGTGTGTCGTGATCTAATTTACACTTCTCAGGATCCCTCCTCTGCCATGAGAGGCTGTGCTGGTGTGTGTTTTCAACACGAACCAGTGCTGCCGTGTGTGCAGGACCGATATCCACACTTCACAGGTGGAAACAGAGCACAAAACAGTCAATTTGCTTGTTTGGGTAGCACTGACCTGTCCATTGTCACCAGCCAGCAGCTCAAAGGGATGTCCAGCTACCCTTGGGTGAGAACAGGGTAGTGCACTCTCTGATTCCACAGGGACGCCTGATGGTGAGTTTCACAACACTGGACCTCCATGCACACTTTCCTGGGACTGATGTAACAAAGGCCCAGAATCTTCCTTAGGCCAAGAAACATGGACCCCTCATCTCATACACAGGACCTCATATATGCAGCTGAGCCCCACACTGGATGTTAGAGGCACAAAGACTTGTCCTTGAGGGGCTCCCAGCATGGCTGGGGAGATCACACACAAGCAGGGACTCTCCCTGAGCACCGGGGTGCTACCACGCTGGAGAGGGGACTACGCTGGCTGTGGGAAGCCTTGTCAGGGAGAGAAAAGGACAGGCTCCTGAAGAGAATCCCTCTGCCTCAGGTCCCGGTTGGGGTCATCATGGGAGAAGCCGGGCTTTGGAGCGGGACTCACCTGAGCCTCTCGGTGTTATAGCTCCCTTGCTGCGTGAGCTCCAGCAGGGCCCTGACCCTGGCTCCATCTCCCCTTGGAAGCATCTTCTTTGCCTTGCTCCAGTCATTGGGGTCATGGCATGTATAAAGTACCAGGTAGGCTCTCAGCAAACATGAGTCCCTTCCTCGAATACTAAAGGAATTGTCCCTTTAGGGGAACGACAGTGTGACTCTCAGCATGAGAAGTGTGGTTTTGCGTACCATCTGTTTCCCGCTGAATCAGGGGCTCCCTGTGCTCCAAAGGGGCCGCATAGCATACACAGATGTCATCCTTGGGAACATGTGGTCTGTGCAGCGGGCCACGCCACTGCATCAAGGCACATGAGTGCAATGGCGCAGCCTGCATGAGGAACCTGGTGTTGATGCTGATCAAAATACTGGAGTTTGCAAGTGACGTGTTTTTTTTGTTTTGTTTTTGTTTTTGTTTTTTTGTTTTTTTTTTTTTGCAAATTAGGGTTGATTCAAAGATTTCCCTGTAACAACGTCACACTCAGGATGATCTAGCATCAGCCAGATATGGGGCCCTGGGGTGAGAGGTCTCCCATGCAGGGGCCCAGCGAGGGGGTGGTATTTATGCTGTGCCTTGAAGAAAAGGAAGGGCTGGATGTATGGAAAACGCAAGTCTGGCAGGAGGATGAGTGGGCGGGAGACAGAGGCAGGAAAGCTGCAGCAGGCACAGCGAGCCTCCAGAGGTTCCTCTCGGCTGGCCAGAGCAGACTAGAGCCGCACTGGGAAGGATCTTGACCACTAAGGTCAAGGTCTAGTCTGGACTCTGACCCACACCCCAGCCCTTCCTCGGAACACCCCCTCGATGTTCCACATCAAACGGTGCATGATCAGATAAGTCCTAGAAATGCCACATGCTGCGTCGCCTCTCGGAAAATCGTCATCCACAAGAGCACAGTAAAAGCCCTGAGAAGTCCTGCAGGGGGAAGTCTGTCTGACTCTATTTAGCCCAGCAATCCCCACTCATTTGACCAAGGGCACCCTCATTCCCAGAACCCCCACTAATATCTGCGAGATCCACTTTGAAAAATGCCACCATAGGGCCGGGCGCGGTGGTTCACGCCTGTAATCCCAGCACTTTGGGTGGCCGAGACGGGCGGATCACGAGGTCAGAAGATCGAGACCATCCTGGCTAACACGGTGAAACCCCGTCTCTACTAAAAATACAAAAAACTAGCCAGGCGAGGTGGCGGGCGCCTGTAGTCCCAGCTACTAGGGAGGCTGAGCCAGGAGAATGGCGGGAACCCGGGAGGCAGAGCTTGCAGTGAGCTGAGATCCGGCCACTGCACTCCAGCCTGGACGACAGAGCGAGACTCTGCCTCAAAAAAAAAAAAAAAAAAAAAGAAAAGAAAAAGAAAGAAAAATGCCACCATAGAAAGGGGGAATTGCTGAGCAGGGGCAGAGCGATGTGTTCAGAGCTGAGCTCACAGAGGAGGCGGGAGTCAGAACCAGGTGAGGGTGGGAGTGACGATGGGGCTGAGGGAGCCAGGCTGAGGCAGAAACACAACTAAGAGGCTGCGTGTGGTGCACAGTGGGGCTGGGAAGGCCTGAGGAACCAGAGGCAGGAGGGAGGTGGTGGGGCAGAGGGACAGGAGTCCCTTGGGGTGAGTAGTCCGGACTTGGCATTCAAGCAGACCAGGGGTTTGAGCTTGAGGAACCACAGAGATGGCAGAGCCGCTGCCTGAGACAGTTCTGGTGGGAGATGAGTAAGTGTGGCTCGGGGCATCTTGCGTGTGAGGAGCCTGTGGACAGGTGGCTATACCATACAAGGGACAAAGCCCACTTTCTTGTCTCTTCAAAGGTACCCTCAGGTTGAAAGGTGGCCCCCTTTGGTTTGAGCTGGGGAACCGCTTAATGAAACACACTAGCACTATTCATTCATTCCTCCAGTAAACAGCTGTCAGGTCCGGCCGGGGCCAGGTTGAAGTGTCAGGACACTGACGTGGAAATGAGGGCCATGGTGAAGCCTGCACAAAGGCCCAGTGAGGCTGGGGCTGACTGCCCAGAGGAGATACTGTGTGTTCTGGGTCATAGACAGTCACACAAGGAGAAAGGGCATCCCAGGCAGAGGTACGTGCAGCTTGAGGTGCTGAAAAGGGTGTGGAGAAGAAACACGTGACTGGAGGGAGATTCCCCCACAAGAAATCACTTCATGGTCCAGACCTCAGTTTTCCCACCTGTGAAATGGGTGTAATAACTTCCACTGCGGGGTCCTCTGCAAGGCCCACAGAGGAATGGCTGCGGAAGCTCCCTCATCCACACACCAGGCCCCACTAGGCCTTATGCCAGCCACAGGGGCCACCAAGTTGAATGAGTCTCAAGGCCAAGGTGGGCTTCTTCGTGCCACTGGCACAGGATATCTGCTTTTTACCCTCCAGGGTTTAGGAGGCGATTATTGCTGGAATCAATGCCAGGGCTGTCCTCAGCTCCCAGGGACTAGGTTCCAGATGTGTGCATCTGGCAGCCACGCTTCAGTCCTGGCTTGAGTGTGGGGATCCGTGGGCCGCTCGAGAAGAGGCAGATGTATTTTGACAAGGCTGCCACAGCTTCTGCAGCATCCTGAGTCAAAATAAGCCCTTCTCTTGGGCAGCCCCTGGGACGGGCTATTTCTGCACCGTGTTTCTTTTTTCTACACAGGGGGCTGAACAGCAATGATTCCAGCTAAAAACAGAAGCTGCCCCAGCTGGAGCCCACAATATTCCCCTCAATGACAGAAACTTCAGCGCGCAGCCTGTCAGGAACTCAGGAAATCTTTCGTGTGGGCTCAAACTCAGATAATTTCCCCCGAGGGTAGGCAGTCCAACCTCAGGAACACTCTGATAGCCTTCCAACCCCAGGTGGTTACGAATAATAAAAATAAGTCCTTACAGGAATACGAAACTTCACCAATGGCAAAGCATTTTCTTGCCCAAACAGTAACCTGTTGAGGGGATTCTATTATTCCCATTTTAACGATGAGCAAACCGAGGTTTTGAGAGTTGACCTGCCTCTGGAGGGATGGAGGAGAGAAGATTTGAGCCCATAGCCGTTGAACTGTCTTGGGAGAAAGAAAGAGTTTGCAAAAGAGAAAATGGAATTGCGGCAGAGGTGGCTTCAAACAGTTTCTCAGTTTGACATGATCAGCACCAAAGGGCTGGCGTTCTTGCTTTCTGTGCCAGGCACTATGCAAAGGTACATACATTCACACACCGCATCTCATTTAATCTTCCAAACAGCCCTGGAAAAGGGGATTGCCGTGGCCTTTTTCTGGATAGGGAAACTGAGGATCAGAGAGACAAAGTGTCTTCTTCCCATTTGGCTACAAGAAACGCAGGCTCAACCTGGGGTCTTCTGCATCCAGCAACTAAGCAGAAAACTCCTTTGCCTCCCTGGTACTGGAAAAGCTGAGGCCAAGAACCAGCTAGGTGGGATAGGAAGTAAGGCTGACCCCAGAGAAAGCAGGGCGGGCAGGTGAAGGTGTCTCCAGGTGTTTTCCAAACCCAAGGAAGCATCAGCATCTCCGTGACTGTACGTGGTTCTGTGGGTACCACTCTCGATAGCAAGTCCTATACTGAGGAATTGATTCTGGTTTTTCAGTTCTCCTTCAACACTTCAGTTGTGTCTGTGAGGAAGTCTCAGTACGTCCTCAACACTCTCTAACGTTAGCCCCCTCCCTGTCCATGACCAGAGGGATAGCCTTAGACTGAGGGCCTCACACCAAGTGAGACAGTACACAGGTTTCCTTTTCACTGCATTTATGTGCATAGTTACCTTCTGTTAATAGCAAGTGATACTAGTTTTCTGGTCTAAAATGCCTATGTGAGGTTTCTTTTTTAAATAAATGCAATGAAGGGTTTTATTTCTGCAAGTGAATGAAATGAGAGAAATGTTAAGTAAATAGCACAGGTGGTTTGGAGACGTGGCAAATACCACAGAGGTGCTACTCCACCAGCCAAGCCGGGGACACGCTGGCTCCTCACTTCTGGGCCAGCCCTGGCACCAGCCTCACACGGTGCCCCTGGAAACAGCTGGCAAGACCCCGGAGAAACTGGCCCCAGCGCCCCTCCTCAGAGAGCTGCCCAGCCTCTCGTCTTTCAGGGTTGTACAGAGGCTGTCTGGAGCTTCAGGCCTCAGTCCCACCCTCTTATCTGCTGAACAAGCTGGACACCAGGTCTTATTTGTCTCTGAGCCCTAGTTCCAGCACAGGCTCCCACAGGCTTGCTGCCAAATGTCTGTCTACTGTGCCCTGAGATATGCTGGGGAGAAGGGCAGAGTCTCTCGCAGGTAAATGATGAAAATAGCAACTTGAACCCATAAGGGGAGATGCTACAAAGTCAGCAACTGTCTGCACCGGCCCCTTCTCTCATGGACATCCAAATTCAAGCCCTTCCTGTGACGCAGTAGGAAAGAGCGGTTCTGGAACCACACAGCCAGAGCACAGATCTCAGCGGCCTCTGACGACTGATGGCCTCGAGCGAGCGGCTATGCTTCCCTCCCCAGCTTCCCCCTCTGTGGAGTGTGATTATTGCGATGCCAGCTTCCTAGGTCTGTTGAGAGGCTCCCTGAGTTCATGCAGATGAAGAGCTTGCAGCACCCCTCGCCCTTGGCACCCCATTCATGGTTCCTGTTCCTCCATGGCAGGCACTGGCTAGCAATTTCCAGGTGTTATCTCAAGCCTGGCACCAGCCTGGCAAAGTGGGCTCAGAAAGACACAGTGCCTTGCTGCAGATCACAGAGCCAAAGAGTGCTGAGGCTAGGTAGAAGCCCAGGCTCTCCAGCTGCATCCCTGGTGCCCTGTCCCCAGCACCCCTCAGCCCCTACCCACGTGTCCTTGTCCTGAGGCCCCCGCTTCTCACAGCTCCTCCTTCCTTTGACCAGCTCTTTTCTCCTTTTATCTTCCACAGTGAGAACTCTTTTCCTTTTGACTGGGGACAGCCAGGCCTTCATTTACTGGATCAATCTTAAAGCTCCCCGCTGACCCCAGCCTTGCTGCCACCCTTGCTGCCTTCCATCCTCCATAGGTTGCCTCCATAAAGTCACTGGGAAAGCAAGGACTCTTGATTGCATGACACAGAACCCTAACTCAAACTGGGGAGGCACAAAGAGTCCACATCACCTCTCTGAGCCTCAGTTTGCCCTTCAGTGTAATGGGGTCATAATGCTACATGTAGTGCAGTTTGATGTAAGGATGAAAGGAAGCAATGCATGTGAAAGCCTTAGAACTGTGTCTGGCAGGTGGCAAGCACTCATGATTAGCATGCCATTTGTATTGTTATTACTACTGTTACTACCACTACTCAAGGGGTGCGGGGTCAGAGACACTGCCTTATCTTCAAAGAACTCACTGTTAAGAAGGAAAAGCATAAATATGCGCACAAAGATAAGTAAACATCCCAAGATCACAGCAGCCTACAAGACAGCAGAGCCAGGGCGAATTGTACAGTGTCAGAGCGATACAACTCTGCAGTCAAACAGGTGTACCGTGATCCAGCGCCACAGTGGCAATGAAAAAACTACACAATCCATTTATTCCACAAACATTTACCAGGTGCCCACCATGGGCCAGGCGCCGTGCCAAGGCATCGGGGCTGCAACAATGGCCAGACAGACGTCATCTCTGCCCTTGGGGGACTCCCACCCAGCAGAAGAGATAAACCCAGAACAAATAATTATTGAAGTTCAGAGGAGCTCAGAAGAAAAATTATATTAGGCCATAAAATGTCTACCAGAAAACAGAGCTTAGTCTGAGGGTGTAGCCTGCAAGGCTTCTTTCCTGAGGAAGTGGGGATTAAAGGGCATGACAGTCGGCAGGGAGAGCAGCTGGATGAGAGCTGGAGAGTAGACGTTATACACGGTATTTAAGGGCGGCATCTGGCTTCTACCATAAGGCAGAGCAGTCGAAGTTCAGTCCAGAGTCGAAATGTGTGGAGTCTAATCCCAGCTCTACCAAGTGCTAGCTGTGACCTCTTGGCCGATATAATACACCTCTCTTAGCCCTAGTTCCTTCATCTGCATAATGATCACAATGTAAGTACCCCACTGGATTAAGTGAAATAACAAACGTGAACTACTTAGCACATTACCAGTCAATCCTATTTTAGATGCAAGTGATAGAAAAACAAATGTAAATGGTTAAAGGCCAAAGGAGTTGTATTTGTTTATGTAACTGAAAAATTCAAAGGTAGATCGCTGGATTTCAGGAAGGGCTTGATCCAGGAGCTCACAAAATGTGACTGAGGTTCAGTCTCTCTCTGTCTATTAGTGCCTCTTTTGGCGTGGCTTGGCTTTCCTTTGGGGCCAGCTCTTTCCACACTGTGACCCTGCAGCTCCAGGCTCATGCTTTCCCACCTCAGCAAGTCCAATAGAAAGAGAGGTTTTCTAATATTTCCAGGACAAGCCCCAGGATTGAGTCTCACTGGACCATCTTGGATCACATGTTCATCCCTAAATCCTAGGCCTGGGTTCCATGCTAATCTCTAGAGCTGGAGGGAAAGCAGATTCAATTCCATCCAAACCACATGGCCAGAGAATGGGAACGAGTGGCTCCCCAAGGGAATATTAAGGTTCTATGTGGAAGAAAGGCTACCAGAGAAACTAGGACAACCTGCGTCTACCATAGCAACCACACAGAGACACAGGGTGACCATGGACAGTGAGGAATAATCCCTCAGTGCCACCTCATCCTGCATCCAGCCATGGAGTGAGCCTCATCTCCCATTCAGACATCCTGGTTCCAGAAGGACGGAGAGGTTCAGAAAGCAAATTCTGGGACCAGACAGCCTAGATGCAACCCCGGTATAGCACCTTCTAGTTGTGTGACCTTGGCAAGTTTCCTGACCTCTCTCTGCCTCTCTCCTTCTCTGTAAAATGGGCATAACAATAGTACTTACCTCATAAGGTGGTTGTGGGGCTGAAATGAGGTCGTATAAATAAAGCTCATGTAAACCCGTTTTCGTTGAGCACCCAACTGTGTGCCTCACGTTCAGCTGAGACTTCTGTACAGTCCTCATCGAATCTTCATTACAGACATGAGTTTTTGCACCCTGCACTTCTGATGAGGAAACTGAGGCTCAGAGAGGCGCAGTAACTTGCCTACAGTCACCCAGCTAGTGAATGGCTGAGCTGGAGCCCAGCCCCAGGCTTTCAAATGCAATATCTGAGCTCCCGCCGCGCTCCGCACGGAGCCAAGCCGGGGAATCTGACAACCCAGCAGTCCAAGTGGAAAGCCAGAGCAGGTTTCCAAGGAGAAGGAGGAGAGGTGTTGGGAACATGCAGTTATTTACAGGATGCCGTGTGGGCTGCGGCATGCGAGAGGGAGCTGTCCTGAGGTGAGGAGGGAGCGGGAGAGACTGGGTCCTCAGTTTCCTCATCTACAGACAGAGATGACGATGGCAGCCTTTCACCAAGAGTGGGCCGATGAAAGGACGTGGCAAATGCGCAGGGCCTGTGCACGGCGGGTTCTCAGGAAGGTGGAGGGTGGGGAGGACCAGCTGGGGTGTGATTGGGTGGCTGTTGTCTTCATCAGTAGGACCAGAGCCTGACCCAGGGACTGTGGGCCTCGGCTTTCCCAGAAATGAGGAAGGAACCTGCCTGGATCCTTCACTGTGGACCTTGGTTCTCCAAAACTGGCAATTTGCTAAGGAAACTGAGCTGACAAACGCAGTCAGAGAATTTAGAACTGGGGACTGAAGAACTGAACTAGGGACTCATGGTGGATTCTAGCTGCTTCTTAAAACCTCCAAATGGCCCCCATCTCAGTCTGAGCATCCAGGCCTCTCACCAAGGCTGATGAGGTCCCAAACAACCTGGGACTCAGTTTCTATTACATTCCCTGCCACCTGGGCTCCGTTCCGTCCCGGGAACAAGCTGAGCTCACTCCCAGCTCAGGGGAGCATCCTTCAGGCCATACTTTCTGCCCCAGATCTTCAGCATGGGCCTCATCCGATTTTTCAGGTCAGGCTCAGATGTCACCTCTAGGAGCCTTACTGGGACATCCCTGCTCTTTCTTTCTCATATCAGCTGGCTTTATTTCTGCAGTACACTCACCACTCTGAATTATCTTTCCATTCACAGATGCTCCTTGACTTACAATGGGTTTATGACCCAATAAACCCATCGTAAGATGAAAATATTGTAAGTTGAAAATGCATTTAACACACTGAACCTACTGAGCATCACAGCTGAACCTAGTCTACCTTAAACATGCTCAGACACTTACGTCAGCCTAGTTGTGCAAAGTCAACTACCACAAAGCTACTTTATAATAAAGCGTTGGATATATCATGTAATTTATTGAATGTTGTACTGAAAGTGGAAAACAGAGTGGTTGTAAGGGTACCTGAGATATGGATTCTACTGAATGTGTATTGCTGTCACACCACTATAAACTCAAAAAAAATCATAAGTTGAGCCATTGTAATTTGGGAGCCATTGTATCTGTTAATTGCCTGTCCACTCCCACCAGAAACACCCATTAGGCAGGGCCTTCCTCTGCCTTATTCTCCCCGTATTCCAGCTCGGAGACATGGCTGGCCCAGAGCAGTTGCTCAGGGAGCAGGGTTAAGTGAGCACGAAGGTGCTGGTTTCTGCCAGACATGGGCGTGATGGTTGATTCCAGCTGCTGGCAGCTGTGTGCCTTCCAGCGCCAGGGCCCGTGCATACACTGTCTCAGCCCAGCAATGTGCCTGCAAGGAAAGTGTCAATATCCCACGTTGCAAATGAGGAAGCTTAGGCTCAGAGAGGAAAGCTGACTTGCCCAAAGTCACACAGTGAGGGCCAGGCAAAGTCTGGATACAAACCCAATGCCCCTTCCTGCCATTCCCCGGGGGAAAAGAGCTCTGAAGAACAGTACATCATAGGAGGTAAGAGAACGCCTTTGGAGATACCCTCCTGGAGCCCCAAAGTGCTCAATACTGAGGAGTGGGAGTCGTGAGCTGGTGCCTGTGGTGGAGATGACCAGAGCACACCCACACCTGCTTACCCCTCTTCTGAGCACAAGCGACACCGCCCTTCCCAGCCCCTTGCAGCTGGCAGGCCCACGGCACTAGGCCTGGTCAACGAATGGTGAGCAGAAAATGGCTATCAGTGAATCCACAAGGATCCTGGCAGGGAGCATGGACCACTGCATCGGGCCCATTGGAGGAGAGCTACCTCAAGGCATGGGCAGGGTGAACAGGTCCCACGAGGATGGCAGAGCTCCCTGGGACCAGTGTCAGTGGGGAGCCATTACCATCTCCAACCTGAGGGGCAAGGAAGGAGAAGTTGTCAAGCTTAGAGAGGGTACAAGCAGGAAATGTACACAATAAAATACACCAAAAACATCCCACTGACAAAATGACACAGTGATGAGGCCAAAGCATGGAAGGAACTTGTGAAGTTATAGGCACCAGCTGCGAAATGCAAAAAAGCCTCCACCTTCAGCCGAGAGACACTCTGATTGTGCTCTTTTCCTTGCCTCTAATCCCCGCCAGTACCTCTTTGATAAAACCCAAGAAAGCCGAAGACCAAGGGAGCCTGTTGATTGGTCTATGCGGGGCAGCCTCCTGGGCACAGGGCAGCAGGGGAAGGGAAAGGGCAGAACTGGAGAAAAAAACTAGATAGCCTGAAGGATCACTTTCCAGTATGAAAACCTTGATAACACATAGCTCCCTCTTGCTACCACAGAAGCCACATGTTCTGATGGCATCATAAGATGATGGAGGCTCCATGAGCCTCACCAACCAAGCACACAGTGTCCCTCCTCCAATTATAGCCTGGCATGGTCTGACCATCACAGTGGGAACCAAAACAAAACAAAGCAAAAACAAGCTAAGGAGACACATCTGAGAGCCTATTGCAAAGAAAAAAGCATCTTTGGGAAAACATTTAAAACTTGATGACTTGGAATCAGGAGGCGTAGCTAGGGCAGAAAGGCATTGAAATTATGCAGTCTAAAAACACCCTGAAAGTCACCTTGGGAAGGCCTGTGGGACCAAGAGTCAGAAGACTTTCAAATGCATCAAATGGAAAGAGGCCAGATAAAGAACTGTCGAGATGCTTGATGATCACAGCTCTAAGATGAAAAAGAGATATCCAGAAGATCTGAGGAAGCCTCAGCCCCAGTCCTAACTGAGGAGGACCTCAGGGAAATCCCTGCTCCAAAATGGTCTCTTGGAAGTAAGGGCACCAAAGGCACTGCTCCTGCAGGCAAATGTTCTAACTCCAGTTGACAAACTAGATGCAGACAAATTACCAGGAACAGATGGCACCCACCCAATAATGCCGATGCCATTCAAGGGTGAAATTGCAGATTTGTTGGCCTAAAATATGTGCATCTTTGAGGAGGTGTGGAGATATGAACTGGGATCTGTGGATATGAATATTTGGACTTTGGCAAATCTTTGAGCAAGCACCACCATTGTGAGTTCCCTCCCTTTCAGTCAACGTGACCATGGGGACCAGCTTGTAGTAGGTCAAGATGCAGCTTAGAGACAAAGGAAGATCAGCTTCTTCTTGGAATGTGAGAATATTAAATGGTAGGGCTTCCCGGGATTGGGACCTGCCTGATAAGAAGTTTTCTTAAGGAGGGGACACACAGCTCCAAAGTTACAGGTTCCAGCAGGTCCCTTCCAGGTGGCCAAGACAGAAACCTAATTCAGAGCAACTGAAGGAGAAAGGCAGCATTTATTGGCTCACATAACTGAAAAGTGCATAAGCAGAGGAAGCTTCAAGGTACATTGAGACCTGTCAAACACTGTCATCAGGAATTTGCCTCCTGCCCTTCTCTCAGCTGTGTGCTTCTCTGCATTGGCATCACCCTCGGGCAGGCCCTCCCCAGGTGGTGGCAAACCAGTCACCAGAGTCTCAGTCCCACATTCTGCCAGCCCTGCTAATTCCATACATAGAGGCTCCTTTTGGTCAGGCACTGTGGCTCATGCCTGTAATCGCAGCACATTGGGAGGCCAAGGCAGGAGGATCACTTGAGCCCAGGAGTTCAAGACCAGCCTGTAGCCCCAGCTACTTGGGATGCTGAAGCAGAGGATCTCTTGAGCCCAGGAGGTTGAGGTGGCAGTGAGCCATGATTGTGCAATTGCTCTCCAGCTTCTGTCAGAGAGAAAGAGAGAAAGGAAGGAAGGAAGGAAGGAAGGAAGGAAGGAAGGAAGGAAGGAAGGAAGGAAGGAAGGAAGGAGGAAGGAGGGAGGGAGGGAGGGAAGGAAGGAAGGAAGGAAGGAAGGAAGGAAGGAAGGAAGGAAGGAAGGAAGGAAGGAAGGAAGGGAGTCGCTTTCCCATTGGTTCCAGCTAAAGTCCCAGGGCTGACTCTCATTGGCTTAGCTTGTGTCACTTGCCATCCTAGAGCCAATCACCATGGCCAGGTGGCTACCCAGCAGTCTAATTAGCTGGCTGTGGATCTAATGCCCACCCATGGCAGTAGGACATAGAGTCAGCCCCACCCAAACCACAAAGACTGAGGGTGGAGAATACAGGAACTCCAGGCAACACCAGACAGGTCAAAAATGTATTATCACCACAGCAAATTACACCAGAAACATCTCAATGACAAAATGCCATAGTGATAGGGCGAGAGCACGGAAGGAACTCATGGGGTTATATGTGTGGGTAAGAAATACAAAAAAAAAAAAAAAAGTTTCAGAAGGGGCAAGTGCAAGATTTAAACAGCTATTATTATGCTCTGTGGTCCAGAAAGTGGCCTCAGTCTGCAAATCCTGCCCCTGAGATGGGACCTCAAAGACTGTGGGCCAAGGCAAGTTATTTCAACTCCAAGCAGGTGGGGCAATGCCAGGCATGTATTCTACCTCTGGAAATATTCACTGACCATCCACAATCGAAAAAGTCTTGGGCTTGATGTTGGGGATTCAGGGATGAGTAAAGCATGCCCTTGCCCTCAAGCAGCTTAGGATCCAGCAGCAGGAGACAAACAAAGATAGGGGGAAAAGGGCACCCCAGAGGTGTGGAGGGCTCTGCAGCAGGGAGCGCTGTGTGGGAAAAGAGTTGAGGTAAACAGGTTGACAAAGGAAGCAGAAGTCAGATCAAGAGGGGCCCTAGTGGATTTGGACTTGATGCTGCAGGTAATCGTGAGTCATCGAAGGCCTTTGAGCACAGGAGTGACCCAAGCAGGGTGACACTTCACCGCCTTAATGGATCCAGACAAAGGCCCAGTGGAGAGTCATAGAGAGGATCAAAGGGCTGGCAACAGGCCTAGAAGGGAGATGGTAGAGGGAAGGCTAGAAAGCTGGAGGCGGGGAGAGCACTGATTAAAGTCAGGCATGGGAGCACGGCGACTTCCAGACACTGGACTCAGGTGGGGACAGAGTGGCCTTGTGAAGTCAAAGAGAATGTTGCTTTGTTCAGCTCCCACCAGGAAAGGTGAGTGTTGCACAGACGCACCCCAATGTCATTTATGTAACCGTGACCCCCTCAAGAGGGGGTGTAGGCTGGAAACTGGGACCAACTCAGTCACTAACAAACAGGTTTTGGTAGAGTCCTGAGTAACAGTCATAAAGGAAGGCAGAGGGCCACCTGGGTGTCTGGGGATGTTCCTTAATCATTCATTAAACAGCCACTTCCTGAGGGCCTGTTTTGGGGCTGGTCCTTCTCTGGGCTCTGAGCCCAGAGACATGTAGCCAGCATGCCCCTGTCTTATTCTGTCACAGCCCAGCACCTGCTGAAAGCGCCCTGCCCCTGGGTGTGTTTGCTCGAGCAGTGCCCACTTCTCCTACTAGAAGAGACAGAAATTTGTGTATTTTCTCACCATGTATCCCCAGCAACAAGAAGAGCCCCTGGCATACAGTAGATGCTCAGTATGTGTTTGCTAAGTAAAGGACTCCGTCCTCTTCAGTGAGCCCCATCCTCCAAGGGCTCACAATCCAGTAGGGAAGTCAGCCAAGAAAGCAACCTTACGTATAAAGCTTAGTGCCACAGTGAAGGGGTCCACCTGGGTGCCTGAAAGAAACCCTGGTTCCGTCCTGTTTCCCAAGTTAGATTTTTCTTTAATGCTCTAGCTGTGCCGTAATGGTCAAAGCAAAGGTTTGCCAAGCACACAGAGCAGACAAAGCCATTCCACCCAGAGCAAACAGCACGGGCAAAAGCTCAGAAACATGGTTGAGGTTGTGGCGTGTCCAAGAACTGTAAATCATTTGGTGTTGATGGGGCACAAGGGGCTACTATGAGACTGCAGAAAGCAGTCAGAGTCTGATCACCAAGGGCCTTCAAGGCCAGTTTAAAGGGCTTGGACTTTATCCTGAAGGCAATGGGAAGACATTAAAGGATTTTGTATTAGTTAGGATCCTTTTGGATTCTTAAAGTGGCTTTAAACAAGAATAAAAGGGAAGAGGCAAAAGTAGAAAACCCAGATTGGAGTCTCTGGCCCTCTCTGCTCATGTACCCTCAGCTGATCTCTGGGGCCGGGGGGACCAGATGTGCTCATCAGTCCAGCCCAGGTCATGTGATCCACCACCCATGGGTCCAAATGAAATACACAGGTGGGCTCCTCTGAAGCCAACACCACACGAGGGAGGAGTTGGCCAAAAAACTGTGACCACGGCGTGTTTTAAGGAGAGGAGTGATGCAGTCAGATCCGTGTTTTAGAAAGCTCTGATTCTCCTACAGGTCTGGAAGCCAGTTAGAAAGTAAAGAAGAAGGCAAGAGCAGAGGCAGGAGCGGTGGTCCAAGGTTGCTGGTGAGAACAGGGTTGAGCCAAGCTGATTGGAAGTGAGCAAAGGCCTGCCCCAGAGAGAATTTCTTATGTAAGTCCTTAGGGCATAGCTCTGAGCCCTGACCTACAGCTCCATCACTTTTGGTCACCTTGAGACCTAGAACACCCAGCCCCATCAAGGACCAGCCCGTGGCGAGGTCTCCATATAGGGTGCCCTAGCAGGATCACCCAAACTCTGGAACTAGTTGCCTTGAAGCTGCAGACCCAGGCTCAGCTTCTAGAAACCCCCCAATCTCCCTCAGGAAATGTGGCCACCTGGAGAGACACACCAGGTTCAGATGCTGTTGCTCCTGCTTCTTGGCTGTGTTACCCTGAACAAGGGCTTAACCTCTCTGAGTCTGAATATCCCTCTCTGAATATAAAGCGGAGGTAATGATATTTAAGGTAACAGAGGCGAGGGCCTGGGGATTAAATCAGATAAAGATTATGAATCACCTTTCCCCATGAGAGGCTCAGTTGTTGAAAATCCCTTCCTCTTCTGCCCTTTAAGCTTTTCCCTGGTTTCATCTTCCCAAGACTTCCCCAATCCTTTGCTTGTTTGCCAAATAAAAGGGGGTTTTGTTTCATTTTGTTTTTCTGCCAGGAAGAAACAACTGGAGGTTGAGTGGCCCAGAGCAGCCATTTTTAAATTTGTGGGTGGAAAATTCCTCCTCTTGTTGGGCCTGAAGTCTAAGTCCCTTCTGGACGTTCTTCACACAGTTCTCATTTTGAGGGACCCAAATATCCTGGGCCCTCGTATGCAGGAGAGGAAGGGAGGGAGCCAAGAAAAGGGGCAAAAAGAAGAACCATCTCCCCCATTTTCCTCTAAGCTTTAAATTTTTTTCTTTCTCATTCCAACTTAAATACATGCAGGGAGATTATGAGGCAGAGTTCTCTGACCAAGCGGACCATAAAAGGAGGTTTTGTCTAGTGGTCAGTCTGCCCTGAACTCCAGAAGAGAATGCTATGCCTCGCCTGGGTGTTGGAGAGAAAGAGGGAATTAATACGTGCTGAGGCTATGCTACTGTTTCCTAAGCACTGTTTGATTAGAGCCACACAACCACCCTGGGAGGTAGAAATCACTCCCCCATTTCACCAGTGGGGACACAGTCTCAGGGCAAAGCCACACACTAGGGTCACACGGGAAGGGGCAGAGGATTAGTGAGATTTAACTCCCTGTCTTTACGTGGCCAGTGCCCATGGCTTCCACCACCATGAAACCTCTGAGATGACTTGGATGGCCCCAGAGCTTTCATGCATCAGGAGCAGGGGGTGTCAGCCACCCCTGCCCCTTCCCTGCTTTAAGCCTCCAATTCCATCTGGCTTGCAAGCTGTGTGTGTTTGATTCTCCTCCTCAGAGCTCCCTCTTCACTAAGACAGCACTTAACATGTTGTATGGTCATTGACTGTTTGCGGGCATCTGTCTCCCGCTTGCTTCTGAGTGCTTCGAATCACAGAGTCTCGGATCTGAAAGGATCTGGAGAGTGTGAATGGGTCCGTGTGTCAGCTCTCAGTGAAGCATTTGCATCTCTCACTGTGGAACGAAGTGGGGGAGAGAAACTCTGAAACTTCTGGTACACCTTTGCCTGGGAGAACTCCTGGGGTGCTGCAGGACCTCTGTACATGTTAGATAAGAGAATGAGTGAGTGAAAAATGCCTGCTACATATGGTTGTCAGACAGCTTAAAGGGTTGGCATCCGTAACGTCCCTAAAGCAATGCTTGGCACACTGGAGGTGTTTAGGACATGTGGAGCTGGGTGCTGAGTTATACCTAAAAAAGAATACTTACCTAGGGTGAGAAGTTTCATTAACTTGTTATGCGACCTTGAGAAAGGCCTTTCCCCTTTCTTACCCTCTGTTTCCCCATCTGTAAATTGAGGACACTGGGTTAGATGACCAGAAAGTTATCTTTTCATCACTGATTTTTTAAATGTATGTCTCATTGCCTCCCTTCATCCAACCCTCCCCCAACCACATACGCACACGCATGCACACACACACACACTCGTCTATTAATCTCCAGTAGCATTCCACTGCCCCTTGGCACTCTCTCTCTCTTTCATTTCCTCAACCAGAGGCCCCATAAGCTTATTAACCTCTGTTGTCCATGTTCTACCAATATCCTTGCTTTAACAAAACAGGAATAATGTCTTTTTGAATTCATTTTTATCAACAAGCAAGATCTGTTTTGCGGGCCAGAGTGCGCTGGTTCTAAATGGAAAGTAGAAGTCATTTCCAGAAAGCTCACTTACTCCATAAATGCAGGGGTTCTGCCGACTGCCTCTGTACCAAGATGGAAAGAACATCTATCTTCACAAATGTAGGCGACACCATAGAGGCAGTCGTTCAAGGGACAAGGGAAAAAGCTTTCCATTCCAAAAGGAACAGGAAGGTTGGAAACTAAAAATTCCTCCTAGAACGAGAACAAAATCACACTCCAGGGTCACTTCCAACTTCACAATTCTTGACACTGAGATTCATAGAATTTAAGATTCTAAAGTTGTGAGTGAATGTGTATAATTGGTTGATTTGAAGCTTCCATGAATCCTAAAATATTCTATGGCTCCATGATCCAGTTTTTCTGTAAGACGGGGGTCCAGGATCTTATGATTCTCTGACTCTATTGACCCAGGGCAAAGGTTTTTCAACCAGTCGATGTGTCAGAAACACTTGCGGAGCTGGGCAAAAGATGCAAATTCCTGGGCTTCTGTGTCAGAGATTTTGGTTTGTGCCATGTGGGATGAAGCACAATAATCTGCAATTTTTTAACAAGTCCCCCACTCCAGTGGTTCTGAGTAGGAGTGGGCTACTCTTTGACATATAGTGTTGTAGGGAGCCTATAATTCTGTGATTCTAAATGTGATTCTAAAACGGTCTTTTGCATGATTCTGGTATCCTGCAACTCTGTTATTCTATTTCCCTGTGGCTAAGGAGAATATTCTAATGTGTAAAAACTGTCTTTCTGAGCATGGGTTTCACAGGTGGAGAGGGAAAGGGACCAAGCATCCTGAGGGTGGACAGACACTCAGGAAGGGGACCCTCTCGAGAGCATGGAAAGCAAACTCTGATGCTCCACTG
Source organism: Piliocolobus tephrosceles (assembly GCF_002776525.5). Classification (NCBI taxonomy): domain Eukaryota; kingdom Metazoa; phylum Chordata; class Mammalia; order Primates; family Cercopithecidae; genus Piliocolobus; species Piliocolobus tephrosceles. The sequence continues at coordinate 114,581,081 of NC_045437.1, read as the reverse complement.
ATTGTGCCTGGGCAAGTCCAGAGCTGAGACTCAGAAATGAGGATGCTTGTCTGGGGTCATTGGCTGGCTCTAGGGACAGGCCATCAGAGAAGAGTTCTTGATGCATGGGGATGTCCAAACACATCTCAAAGAGTGAGAGGAGAGGAGACAGAAGTCATAAATGAGAGCTGGAAAAAGAACCAGAGGCAAGAAAGGAAAGATTTATTACCAAAATATTCTTCCTTTGATAGGATGGGGGCAAGGAGACTGCAGACTGGTGTGCAGACATGAAAATGCAAGGTTTCAGGAAAGCACAAGATGAGGGGAGCTAACCATGTGGGCATATCCAGGGGTACAGTGTGGGCTGGGAGACAACTGCTTTGACATGCTAATGAGTGCCTGAATCTGGGAGGGTGGGACGGGATGAAGGCTAGCAGAGGACCTCTGAGGAGCTGCTGGGCAGATGCTGGGCTGGGAGAGAGGCTCTGAGTTAGGGGCTGGGCTTTGGGATAGGGAGGGGCTCACCCAGGGAATTTCCACATGGACTCCATGCACCACCAATGAGTCAGAGTTCATATGTTGAGCCTGGTACCCTCTTTCTGAGAAAAGTGAAGAATGACTCCAGGTACCATGGCTCCTGCCTGCAATCCCAGAGCTTTGGGAGGCTAAGACAAGATTGCTTGAGGCCAGGAGTTCAAGACTAGCCTGGGCAACATAGTGAGACCTTGTCTCCATAGAAAATAAAAAATAAAAATCAGCAGGCTTGGTGGTGCACCCATGTAGTCCCAGCTACTCAAGAGGCTGAGATGGATCACTTGAACTCATCTTCAGGGCTTCAGGGCTTCAGGGCTGCAGTGAGCTATGATTGCACCACTGCACTCCAGCCTGGGCAACAGAACAAGACTCTGTATCTAAAAAAAATAAAATAAGAATGAAGGGTGCTGGGGCTTCTGCAGTTTCCCAGGTGGGATAGGAGCCAGCAAGTTGAATTAATGAGGGTGTCTCTGGTGGGGGCAGAATAGACAAGGAGGGGTCAGTCACTATCTGTGATGCATTTTGCCTGCATACCTGCCCAGTGGTAATGACACACTCCTGGCTGTACACACACACCCTTACTGCCCTACACAATCGCAGTGACACATGTTCCAGCCCACTGTAGGACACTCATATCTGCAACCTTACCACTGATGGTTACACAGGACTACACCATTTCATACTGATGGCAACACCCTATCACCTGGAGCATTCCTGGTTGACAACAACACTTAGATATACACCAATATACAGAAATGGTGACATGTCCCCAGAGCCTTTGTGTCTGGCACAGTCTATATAAATGGTGCCCTCTGTGGTTGTGCAGTACACAACCTGCACAGCTCTAGGTAGTACTCTTGCCTTACAGTCAAATGCCCAAACAATGCCATTGACTTCTTCTACTCTAACAACACGCCACATAGGTCTATACCATCACACACCAACAACACACTGACACAGGAGTCGCATCCCATCGGGAGGGAAACACCACCACACACTGAGAGTCACAGACCCATGCCTGCCCTGCCACACATTAATAATGACACACAGTGCCTGTGTCACTGCACCTAAGTGCTACCACTCTCCCACCTGCACAGTCCCACACTGCTGGGCACTCAGATACACCATTGCACACTTATCGGTTTGCCTTCACACCATGCCATTCCATGTTGAAGGAGGTACACTGGGACCCTCACACTGATGGCACCCAGCCATTGTCAGTGACAAGAGGGAAGGCACTCATCAGATGAGCAAGGTGGCCTAGAGCCCTTCTCTGTGTACCACCCCCGCAGTTCTGTTTCCTCAGGCACATGGCCAACCTCCCAAACCAAGACCAACTCTGCCCCTCCAGGCTCACGCTAGAATGACAGGATGTGAAGCCAGTGTCTGGAGCATTTGAATGTTTCCCTGCACCCACCAACGTAACTCCCAGCAAGCTCAGGACCAGCCAGCGAGCTCCAGATCAGAGCTGGTGCCTGGCATTTCCTAGACACCCCCTCACCTCCCACATGGCATCCAGGATGCCCTCTGGGCTGAGGCAATTGCAGGGAAGAAATGGGCTGACCTTTGGACAGGAGCCTTATGCAAGCTCTCTCACTGATCACCACATTTATGGTCTGTGACAGTTGTCATTCCTCACACATTGTTCCTCGATCCTCACACAAAGTACTAACATTAGCTCTCTTGATTGGCTTCCTACTGAACATTCAAGGCATATACATAACATCTTACAAATCTTTTCAAATCTGAGCCCCTCCTCCTGCCCCCAGGGCTCATAAATAAAAGTGGAAATTCAGCTCCAGCCAGGATAAGTCACCTGAAGCAGAGCCACATCTATATTTTACCAGGTGACTCTTAGAAGCTGTCTACAGAGCAGGCTCGGCAAGAACCTGCGGCTAGGCGTGTTTGCACTCCCGCTGGATTAGAGATGCAGGAGATGAAGGAAATGCTGGCAACCCACATGACATGAGGACCCTGATCTGGGTGTGATTTCCTGGCAGTTTTTTTTTTTTTTTTTCTTTCAGTGAGAAACTGGAGAACAGGGAAGACTGTAAATGCCAATGTAAAAAAATATCTGCAGAGCAAAAGTTACATTTCCATAGGCTGTGGGATGTGTCAGGAGAGAAACAGCCCCATGTGCTGGAAGGACCACAGAACTCAGTGTCAGGCAAGCCTGGTCTGGAATGCTGGCTCTGCCAAAGATTCATTTTATCTCCCTGGGCCTCAACTTTCCCATCTTGAACATAAGCGCTTGTGTAAATTAAATGAGAGCATAAAAATTATATAAAGCACCAAAGTTAACATCTGAGACATAATGAAAGCTCAAATATTCACTATTAGTAGTAGTATTTTAATCATTGGAAATGCTTATGATATTCAGCAACTTTTTCAATAATAGTAGGTCATTTGGGAAGCATGTCAAGGCTGGTAACACTGAATAGGGAGCAGGTACTCATCTCTTCATCACCTTTCTTTAATGGCTAAAGTGTCATGATTTACCCCTTATTGCTCAATAAAATGAAGTCACCAAAATGTGGCTGAGCTGTCTTCCTATTCACCAGTAAGACTTTCTGCAGTGAGACACAGTTCATGTCAGTTTAGGCAGATTTTTATAGACTCAGAGATGCTTGGGCTCAAAGGGGGCTTTAGCCATCAGCTGAACCAGCCTCCCACCCACGTGCCATCTTCCAGATGTAGAGAACCCCCATAACCCCACATGGGGCAGTCCATGCTATGGGTGGACAGCTCCTATGGAGAGCAGGTTCCTCCTCTCAGAGCTTCTGCCTGCTTCCTTTACCTTTCCCCCATTGCCCTAATTCTATCGCCAGCAATAGAAAAAGCAATAGTACTACTCTTCCCCTGCAACAGTTATTCATCCATTCAAGCACTTCCTTAGCACCTACTTTGCCAGGCACGTTACTAAGCGGGGGAATTATAAATTAAGCAGGAATTGCCAGCCCTTCAAGGGTTAATGCCCCCTCAGTGTTCTTTCTTCCAGATGAAAGATCCTCAGACCTGCCCTCATTTGACCTGTTTTCCAGGTGCCCACCACCAGACTAGCCCCTTCTCGAGCTTGACATACTCAAGTTTGTCAAAGCCCATCTGAAAGTGTGGTGTCCAGAACTGAGCTCAGTATTTCCCCTAAACCTCAACTGGATTTGTAGCCCATTTCAGTTGTGTCCATGTCAAAAGCAATACCAGTTGTGGAAAAACCTCAGTTGTAACCAGAGTGCTGGCAGCCAGGTCCCATTTCCTAAGCATGTTCTTGAAGCACATGAAGAAAGAGGGGATGAGGAGGACTGTGCACTCAAAATGACATGATGTCAGATCTCCCTGCCCAGAACTCCCCTCAGGCATTAGTGGAAAGTCTAAGTCATTCTAATCAAAGAGCCTCCCTGCCACTGCCATCCCCCTCTTAGTATCTGCCTTAGGAAAGGGAAGAAAAATAAAGAATAAGCATTCTATGCTGACGGCCCAACACAGTGCTAAACATGGAACTCAGCCCTAAAGGAGGGGCCTTCCTTATCCAAGCCTGTAAGGGGAGAACAGACATAGGCTTCCGAAGGTGATTCTCCAGGTGACAAGGCCTCTTGTTCACCAGTGGCCAGGTTCACCAGTTCACCAGGTTCACCAGTGGCCTCTGACTTGTCGGCGGGTGGGGGGGTCTCCTGCTTTAAGGCCTTGGCTGTGATCGTTGTGTGAAGGGATAAACTCCCCCTCATTGGAACGAATAAGGCCTTTGCTGTGATCATGTGTGAAGGGATAAGCTTCCCCTCATTGGAACGAAATCACATTTCTGCAACTCTTGTTGCCCCTTCCTTGGAAGGAGGCCATCCCCTTGGAAGGAAAAGCCATCTCCACTCTGACATACCCTGACAGATGTAGAAACTCCTGCAGATCTTTCAAAGGCCTTGTGCAAGGCCCCTCCTCTCTGAAACCATTTTCCTACACATCGGGCCTGATTAAAGGGAGCAATTGGGAGCCGAAAGATGGCAGGCAGAATAAAGAGGCTCATTAAGAGAGAGTAATAAAACAAAAAAAAATGAGTGCCAGGGGAAGAGGAAAGGCTGGGGATGGTAGCAGATGTTGTCGCGCCTCTTGGAAGTCCTTTTACTTTCTTGGGCATAGGAGGAAAAGAAATGGCCTTCTAGAATAAATTTTGCCAGAGGAGTCCTTATTCTTCACAGGATATCAGATCTCAAAGGGATTGGTGAGTGGCTTGCCTAAGATCCACTGCAGTTTTGCATCAGTCTTCTCTCACTGAGTGCTGACCCACTGCGAGGCTCTTGCCCACACGCTCCATCAGTGTTTCCTGAGTGCTCCTGTGGCTGGGCACTGTGCTGGGGAGGGGGGCGGCTGCAAAGATGATCCGGCGGAGGTCCAGTCCTGGAGCTGCTCACAGGCAAGAGACAAGCCAACAGGTGGAATGGGAGTCGCTGAGGCAAGGGCTTGTCTAGGAGCCGCAGGAACCCCAAGAAGTGCGACCACTCTGCCTGGAGAAACCAAGGAGGGCTTTCCCAAGGAGGCGAACTTTGAGCTCTGCTTTAAAGAGCCCTTCCTCCACCCCCTGCCCCCACCACTCCTCAGGAGCAGCAAGCTTGTGGGCCTGGAGCTGTGGCTAGGATGTCTGGCTGCAGGGAGACCGCAGGGGCGTCTGCGAGGGGGAGGAGAACAGTGTAAGGTGGAGGAAAGAGGAGAGGGGAGCGAGAAAAGAGGGGGAGGGATGGAGGGAGAAGGAGACGGGAGGGAGGGAGAGAGGGAGAGAAGGAAGGGACGACGGGGGAGGAGGAAGGGAGAGAGAGAGAGTGAGGAGAGAGAGACGGGGGAGAGAGAGAGAGGAGAGAAAGAGAGAGGAGAGAGAGAGAGAGAGAGAGAGAGAGAGAGAGATTTGAATTTCCCATCTGGAAGGGGAGCGGTAGAACGTCAGGGCCCGGCTGAGGGGCGTGATTGGAGGGCGCCTTCGGCAGCCGCCCGCGGCAGAAGCCGCGGCCCCAGCTCGCCTGGCGGAGTTGCACGCGGCGGCGGGAGCTGGAATAGCAGAAGGAACCACCTCGTGGAGTCGGGCCGGAGCCCTGCAGTGGCTCAGACCGTTGCAGGGACCGCCAGGTCGGTGCTGGCCGAGGGCCGGGAGGGCGGAGCCGGGCTGTGGGCAACAGGGTCCCAGTTCTCGCCTCGAGGCCTTGGGGCAACTCGGGAATCTGGGGAGCACGGCTTTCGGGGGGACAGCTCCCCAAGGCTGCCTGGGCGCCGGAAGGGGGCTGAGAGGCGGTAGAGGGGACACTCCCGGACGCGCTCTCCATGGTGCTGAAAGGACAGCTCCCTGCGAGGGGCCGCGAGCAGGCGGCTGGCTGCGAACTAAGGGGAGGCGTGGGCCCTAGCCGGAGACTCCGGGTAGAGCTCGAATGGCCGGGGTCCTGGAGCCAGGACCGCCCCGGCTGCGGCGGAGACTCAAGTCTGAACCCAGAGAACAACTTTGAGCTCGCGGGGGTGGGGGACGTCGATCTAAGCTACTTCTGGCTGTGCTTAACCCGAAGCCCGCCGGAGCACGCTTCGCCCAGGAGGAGGGAGTCGCCCCCAAGGGGTACAGTTCGTGCTCCCGGAGTGAGTCAGAGGGCGGCGGCAAGGGGGCGGACAGACTGCAGGTGGTGGGGAGGAGAACGTAAACGTCAACTGGGGATGGGGGACCAAGGGGACTATTTGTCCCTTTCCGGGAGGAGAAGCGGCTTGGGCAGCGTACGTCCGGCGCCTGGAGTCTTTGGGAACGACCCCTTCTGTGCTCTCGCTCTCGTCGGCCTCAATCTGCCCCCTCCCCCAGCAAAGTTTGAAACCGGGCCGGGTCTTGGGGTTGGAGCTATGTGTGTTGGGGGAAGGGGCGCTCTCTGTGGCCCACTGGGAGCTCCAAGGCAGAGTTGCTGGGGGTATAGGTCTCCGCGGGGGTCCGATAGAGGGGCGCCGGGGTTCCTGTCCTCTCTTCTGGCGGGGAAACGGGAACCCCCGGCCACTTCCGCTTTTCAGCCGGGGCCGGCTCCCTACCTCCTCCCATCCTCCGCTGCCCCTCCCCTCCCCCATGCTTCTCCCATCCCGGGCCACGGGGTGGGGACGGGGCGGGGGGAGGAGGTGGAATGACGTCCCCTGTCTCTGCCACTGCCTTTGGCGTACAGTCCCCTTTGGCCACAAGCAAATGAGTGTTGAATTGAGTTGCGGTGAATATAGCCCAGACTTGAGCCATAAAAACAGAAAAACAGCCATAAGGACAACCACTGCAGGTGCCCGAGTCGGCTTGTCAGATGGCGGGGCCCAGGCCCGAAAACCTCCAGGGGCTCAGATGGTCGAGCCTGAGCCGGTGCTTGGGCTGGGACGGGCTCGGAGGGAGTCGGAGAGGGCAAGGAAGCTGAAGGCGCGCCCTGGGTCCCCGGCGCACTGAAGGCAGGGAAACCTGGCCCTACAGCAGCATCCCTCCCCGCCCCCCGCCTCCCCTCCCCCAGTGCAGCGTCCCCCACCCACTCCCACCCCCACCTCCACCCCCACCCCACTTCCCGCGCAGGGATAGACCAAGACTTCCCGCAGAACCGCTAAGGAGCGCCTCCTGGCGGCCCCGTCAAAATCCTCAACTGTTGGCAACCTGCTGGACCTCAGCACTCCCGCAGGCATATGGCAAAACATCCACACACACGCCTGCACACACGCACGCACTCATACGATGTCTAGGTCCAGAGTTGCACACACGGGGTCATACTTCCAACGCACACACCCTCATGCACTCGTTGACACGTTAAATTCAACCCAGCACACATGTCCTCGGGATCTACCATGTACCAGGAGATGTAGCCAATTCTGGGGACAGGAGAAATGAAACAAGATACTGGTCCTGTCCTGAGAGGAGCTCAGAGTGACCAGGAAGGGAAAAACAGACAAAGAGAGCACGTACTGGAGGCGGGCAATACTGCCCCAGAAAGTGCCACAGGTCTCCAAAGGGGAAGATGCCCTCACATCTTGCCAAGGAGATCCGGGAAATTGCATGGAGGGAGTGCTATTTGAGAGGGATCTTTGGAAATTAATGCTGCTGATGATGATAATGATGACTGCAATGATGTTAGATAATATGTACCTACTCTGTGCCAACACTGGGCTGAGCACTTTATTTGCATCACTTCATTCAATGCTCACTACAAGCCTTGGGAATAGGTGTTGTTGTCTCCATTTCACAGATGAGAAAACATTGAGTCATTTGCTCAAGGTTACTTAGTAAGTGATGGAGCCAGGATGTGAACTGGCAGAGATGAGGATAAGAGGTTCCAAGGCTGTGGGAATAGCATGCACAAATGCCCAGGCATTTTCAGAAAGAGTATCTGTTGGGAAATACTACATGCTGAAGCAGAGCCCTGTGCAAGAAGCAGAGCCCTGTGCAAGAAGCAGAGCCCTGTACAAGAGGTGGCACACCAGCAGCAAGGAAGACAGACGGGTGCTAGACTGTGCAGGCCTTGAAGGTCAGCACAAGGACTCGCATCAGTTTAACAAGGCCATGGGGAGCCATTGCAGGGTGTATGTGAATGAGCAAATCTGCCCCTTAGAAAGATTAATTGGACGGCCATGTGGAGGCTGGATGAGAGCTGGGGGAGAGACAGTTAGAGGTTATGGATAAATCCAGAATCTCTAGGTCCTGAACCAAGGCATTAGCAGCAGTCGGAGAATGGAGGGTGGGGACGCAGGCAGCATTGCAAAGCCACAGCATCTGGACTTCTCCCTGGAATTCTCCCTCGGCACCCCTATCCCAATCTTACTCACCAATTCCTTGTGTGATCTGTTATTCAGCTTCTACCTCCCCAGCCCAGCTGACTGTTGTGAGACCACTGCTGGGACTCCCTTGTTCCCTGCCACAGCCCCAGCACCCAGAACAATGTCTGGCAGAAAGTAGATACTCAAGGAATATTTGTAGTATGAGCAAGTGAGTGAGTGAATGAATGAATGAATGAATGAGGAATTTGCTGTCTCTAGAGTTTTCAGTTGAGGTGATTGGGACAAGGCATGCTAGAGAAAAAGATGGGTGTGTGGGGAAAGCCAGGATGAGACTGATCTTTGGACAGATAGAATTTGAGATTATCCATGTGACAACACCCAACAGAGAGTTAAAGGTGCAGGTTTGGGGGAGGGAAGGCAGAGAGAGGGAGGCATCTGTGGCTAAAGAAGTGCACTAAACCAAAAGGGGTAGATGAGATTCCCAAGGGAGAGGAAAGGTGTCAGCAAAGAAGAGAGAGAAGACCTATCTGAAAAGCAGGATGAACACCACAAGAGTGCTGTGTCATGGAATTCAGGAGGAGATTCCAGAAAGCTGGAAAAGGTGGGGGGAGGGAGTCAGCAGCAGCATGTGATTCAGCAGAGGGATGGAGAAGGAGGATGACGGCTGTGAAGACCCTCTTGGATCTGGCAATGGGAAGGCCTGTGGCGACTGATTATGGCAGTTTCAGGGTTCCTGCAGAGGCAGCAGAGCTCTGGTCTCACAGAGAGGTAGGGCCTGACTGGGAGGTGAAGACGTGGAGATACCACGTTGAAACCACTTCGTCACAAAGTGAGAGGGGTGAGATTAAGGGAAACACAGACTATAGGGAATGAGTTAAAGAAGGGAGGGGATAAAAGCAACCTGTGGAGAGGAGATGGAAGATGTGAGGAAGAGGGAGTGATGAGGTATAAAGAGAGGGAATCCAGGGCACAGGTGGATGCATTGGCTTCTTCCTCAGGAGCTAGAAGGAAGGGAGGTTACTGGAGCTCCCACTCACGGACATTAATTGTTTTGATTATTACAACCACCATTTACTGAGCACCCAGCATGTGCAAACACATCCCATAGAGTATTTCTAAAATTTCAAAGTGGCATTATAATTCTCATTTTATAGAGAAGATCAAGTATCAGTGAAGCTAGGTCAATTACTATTGCACAGCTTAAAAAGCGGCAGATGCAAGATGTGAGTCAGGCATGCCTAACCTCAGAGCTCATACCCCTTATACTTTGGCCCTTGAAGCGGGGGAAAGTCACTTGCTGAGAGGGAGAAGGCAGTAGTAGTTTAGGCCTTGAGAAAAGGAGAATTCGTTAGGAGAGTGTAGACAGAGTGAATAGGAGACTGCTTAACAGCTCAGAGGTGTATACTGGGATTGGGCAGCATGATTTTTGGGCAGAGTTGGGAATTTCAGATAAAGAATCCCAGAAGGCTGAAGAAGAGCTATTAGAGCCACAGGAATGTAAGCATTGAGAAGACTCAGTGGTGAGCAGAGGTACTTTGTAAACTGGGGGAGGGGTGGCAGTGGTAAACAATGTCTGATGAATGCATGCCTGCAAGCAGAGGTGGCTGGAGAAGGTGACAGTTGGGTGATACAGAAATGGCATGTTGAGTTTGAGTGGTGCCCACAGACATCCAGGAAAGGGTATCCAGGATAAGGTAAATGTGTTTTTTTACTTATGTATTGCCTATTTCCCTACACATGTATGCATGTACACCCACACTCACATACACACATACATACCTCAGAATGTAATCTGCATGAGGTCAAGGCTTTGTCTGTCCTGTTTCCTGTAAATCTCCAGTGCCTAACACATTGACTGGCATAAAGTAGGTGCTCAATTGATACTTCCTGGATGAGTCAATATACAGGTCTAGGTGTCATCAGTTTCAGTGGTCATTAAAACCCCTAGAATGGATGAGTTCTCCCAGGGAAAGGTTAGAAAGAAAAAAGAGGCAGGGGCTGAGGTCAGAGTTAGGGGGAAAAAGCTTATGTAAGAGACAGGAGGAAGAAGAGGAGTCAGAAAACGCAAAGGAAGAGAAGAAAAGAGGAGAAGAGAGGAAACAGGGGAAGCAGGAACAGGAAAGAACTGAGTCACAGAACCAAGAGAGAAGGAGGTTTGGGGGTACAGTGGGGTTGTCAGCAGTTCAAATGCTGCAGACTGCTTCAACAGAGGCACAGGAGAAAGGGCCTGGAAGATCATCTGCTCCAGGAGAGAGACACGTCAGAATCACCCAGCAAGTTAGGGATGAGGGTGCAACTAAAGCCTGGGTGCCCTGCCCACCAATTTGGAACATCTCAACTTAGAGCCCTGCATCTCCCACTGCCACCTGGTAATTCCTTGAGCTCTATGTAAACACAGAGTAGGAACCCAAGAGTTCCTGAAATCACTTGATTATTAAATTGTTCATTTCCTGTTCTTAGAAATGAAGTTTTTTCACAATGTATTAAATCAAGCGAAAACATCTTGACTGAGCTGAGCAACCTTCAAACTCAGAATTTGGGGTTAGGCAGGTGGGTTCTCTTGCATTTCTTAGAAAGCATGGAAAGCCTGTTCCTTTTTGGCTTGTTCCACAAATATGTAGTCAGCAACGGCTGACATTTTATGAGTTCCTGCAACACCCCAGGCACTTGACTGGTATCATTCATTCTCCTTCAAAAATCCATTCTAGGGCGGCCTTAATACTCCCCCATTTTGCAGGGAGCAAACTGAAGCTTGCCCAGGGACCCACAGCCAGTAAGTATAGCTGCCTGGATTTTGAACCAGGTGTGTCTGATGCCAAAGCCCCTGGGTTTTTTGTTTTGCTTTTTTTTTTTTTTTTTTCTGCTACATAATGACTTTCTCTTCCCAGAACAACCTATCAGATGAAATGGTCTGATCACGTAGATAAGCTCTTGGGCCCCATATCATGAAATAATCTCAGTCTACCGATATGACTTCTCATCTTGAGAGAAATGAAGAAAATCTATCAAAGAACAACCAGTGACCCGGAACTCAGCTAGGTTGCAATATCCAGCCTTGAATCCAACAAGGTTGCAATATCTGCCGCCCTTTCCCAGGAACCTTTTTTCTTCCTTGCAAGGCTATGTGGGACAAAAGGCCTTGGGGAGCAGGCCTGGCCTCCACTTACCATGAAGCTACTTCACACTTTGGATAGCTCACAGGTGTCCCCTCTACACTAGAAAACAGATCTGTGTCTATTAAAGAACCAGTGGAAATGAATGGTTAAAATACAAAGAAACTCTCAAGTTAGAGCACTAGGGTTCAGCTTCTCAGGGATGTGGGGTGAAGATGGTAAGGAGGCCAAGGGGGAAGGCTCTTCCTCCCCCACCTCTACCATTGGAAGAGTTCCACTTTTACATATTTTGCATATTGAGATTCCCATTAAGATTTTATTTGGAGAACACTTCTGAGGCAAAAACAGAACAATAAAAAATATAATAAAAACCGAAAGTCGGTGATTTAGGAAGAGGGGTAGGGTACTAATGTCTGCCAAGTGCCTGCAAGGCCTGTGCTAGGTAGTTTAAAAGCCCTAAGCCCCCAGAAGGTTATGTCTCCAACACTCCCATGTGAAATTCAAAATAAAAATCGATATTAAGCTATAAAACATAAAAATTACATGTACACTACAATAAAAATAACTTATTTTCCATTTGTCTAATTTTCAAAGTCGGGATCTGTTTATCCAAGCTGGCTGCCCTCATTTGCTCAGCTGCCTCCGATTGGCTGGGGCAGTAACACGGGCTGGTCTTTTGATGGGCTGATCCAGTGGCCCAGGCTGGGCCCCCTCCAATCTCCGCGGGACCCCGGGGAAAGGTGGCATTGCCATTTCTCTCTGAGAGAGGAGGAAACTGGGGACATGAGCAGGTTAGGGCCTTGCTGAAGTTTCCATGGCAAATAAGGAAATGACGGTAGCATTGGAACCCAGATCTGCCTAACTCCAAGTTCACAGCTCTTTCCAATGCTCCTGGCTTCAATCAAATCTGAACAATAGGGTCAAGATGAAGGCTTTAAAATAGGGACCAAACCGCTTTCAAAAAGCTGTTTGGCAGCACCTACGTGTCTGCCCAGTAAATCGCTCTCTTCCCTCTCCTTTTTCCTCTAGCAGGGTATTGGGTCTTGACCTGAGTGATGGGTGCCTGGTGTCTGAACCAGGGTGAGGCTGCTGTCTGTCTAGCTCCACCGCCCTGCCTGCGCAGAGGCCTCTCCCATCTGACTCCCAATTCTCTTTTGCAGGTTGTCACGTCTTCCCGAGCCAGGCCAGCCAGGAGCGCTGCATGCAAATTCTGCCGTGGGCTAAGGCACGCTAACCAGAGCCGGCGGCATGGACTTCGTCATGAAGCAGGCCCTTGGAGGTGAGGTCCAGCGCCCCACCGCGCGTCCTCAGCGGGTCCGACCCTTGTGGGAGGGGGCTCGGCCCGCCCAGCCCCTCTCTCCCCAGCCCTGATCCCTGGCTGACCCCGCCCTCTCCCTCCCACCCCTTCCTCGTAGGGGCCACCAAGGACATGGGGAAGATGCTGGGGGGAGAAGAGGAGAAGGACCCAGACGCGCAGAAGAAGGAGGAGGAGCGGCAGGAGGCCCTGCGGCAGCAGGAAGAGGAGCGCAAGGCCAAGCACGCGCGCATGGAGGCGGAGCGGGAGAAGGTCCGGCAGCAGATCCGAGATAAGGTCAGCTCCGCCCGCCAGCCCTGGGGAGGGCCACAAGCGGGTAAAACCGGTTCAGCGAAAGCCCCTGCCAGGCCTCCCCTGGATCCCAGCTCTCACCTTCGCCCTAGCTCTCCCTGAGCCTCACTCTTCTCATCAGCAAAATGGGTGTCACAAGGACACCTCCCTCAAGGGACCCTTTTGGGGATTAAGAGAATGTGCCTAGTAGGTACTCCAAGAGGGTGGACCCTACGGTCCACCATTTAGTACTGCAGATCCTTGGGACCAAAAATGAGTGCAGTTCCGAATTGGAGAATGTTCGAAAAATACCACAGCGTCCTAAGCACCTTGTGCTGTTAGGTGTCACTCCCAGCGGATCTGGGGCTGCCACCCTACTCCAGACAGTCCAGTGCGTGTCTGTTAGTGCTGTGCAATAAATAAAGGCTAGAAGTAGTCTTCCATTGGTTCAAGTCAGATCCGTCACCAAATTTGGCTCAAAATATATGAGCAAACGCCCCGTGTTCAGATCTTTGGGGATTTCAGCACAGCAGGAAGTTCTCATGGGCAGACGTTAATTTTAAAGGAAACCCCAGGCATGGTCTCTCTCACTGAGGACCAGGCACCGTCCTACAGGAAAGACCCCTTATGCCTACTTTACGGATGAGAGAACTGAGGCTCGGGAAGTACTCCTGGCCACCTCGGCCAGTGCTGCATGATCTTGAGACTCCTGCTGTCTCCTTGCCCACCCCGCTTCATGCGCGTCTCTGCCCTCCCCCTCCCCAGTATGGGCTGAAGAAGAAGGAGGAGAAGGAAGCAGAGGAGAAAGCGGCCCTCGAACAGCCCTGCGAGGGGAGCCTGACCCGGCCCAAGAAGGCCATCCCTGCGGGCTGCGGGGACGAGGAGGAGGAGGAAGAGGAGAGCATCCTGGACACGGTGCTCAAATACCTGCCTGGGCCGCTGCAGGACATGTTCAAGAAGTAACCAGGCCTCCTGCCCCAGCCCACTCCACCTGTTACTACTTCTTTTTGGTTCTTTCTTTTCTTTTTATTAGGTTAAGTCTCAATTCTGAAGGGGAAAACCTCAGTTGGCCTCTGCCCCCCTTCCCCGGCCAGGGGCTTCTCCCCCTCAGCTCTCCCTCACACCTCCCTTCATTCCAGGGTATCCACCTGCACCCCACTCCCAAGTAGCTTGAAAAAGGGAAGACAGTCTTTCCCCAGCGGGGTTGGGGAGGCGCTGAACCCAGGGCCAAAGGCACTGGGAGCCCCCTCAGGAAGCCTAAGGTCGTGCTAGTGTGGTGACCCCTATACGTTCCTTCATGCTCCCCACTGCCAGGAGGACCACTGTCCCCAGTCAGCCAAAGTAATGACACATTCCAGCCCTGCCCAGCATGCTGACCTTTAGCCTCCAACCCTCAGTGGGCCCCCCGGTCAGGGCAGGGGCACTGAGTGGCCTGGCTCTGAGGAAGGGAGTCAGGGGAAGCCTGTCCTGGGTAGGCCCAGGCCGAGAGACCCCGGGTCTGGCCAGGCTGGGATCTGGGCAGGAGGCTGGGGCTCTCCTTCTTCCATCTCCTTGGTGACACCCAGCCCAGGGGCACCCCCTTCTCCAGCCCCCACCTGGAGAGACATGGCCCCTGCCAAGCTGGTCCCTCCAAATGGATCTTTTGTGGACTTTAGCTCATCTGTGGAGGAGCCCCAGGTAGGGAAGCCCCTTGTTCCTCACCCCCACCCCACTTAGGTCCTGGGCCCCCACTGCCAGGCTGGGCCCAGCTTGCTCAGCCAAGGGGCTGCCCAGGCCCCCAGAAAACACTTGGAGCCATCGGGCAGCGATGGTCTGTGCCGTGGGGAACACCCCCATTGGTGTGGCCAAGCTGCCCCCATTCTTATCCAACCCTCTCCCCACCCTGTCCTGTCCATGCGCTTCCAGGGCCCCATGGTCCTCAGGAGGACCCTTCCTGGCCAAAGCCCCAAGCCTTTGGTGAGAAGCCAATTCCCGCTTGACAGAAGGCACCATCCATTCATCTCACTGGCCAAGGACAAACTCTCCTCTGCGATGTCTGGGACTGGCATTTGTCCCCCACGCAAATTATCACAGCTTTCTGCTCAGTCAGTTGTGTGGGGATGGTGAGGGAAGAGGGGTCAAATGAGGGAGGAAACTGTATCCATGCAAGCATGATAGCGTGTGGCAGAGACTGCATCAGAGATCGCGTGTTCAGAGATCATATGCATATGTGTAGGGCTAGAGCGTGTGTGTGTCTTGAGATTGTGTGTGTTGTAGTTGTTATATCTATGTGTTACAGATTGTGTGTTAGCCTTGTGTATGTGTGATTGATTGAGGTGGCGTATTTGGGTTGAAATTGTGTCATGTGTCTGTGCTATCCATCTCGTGTTTAGAGGCTGTATATGTTAGCTTGTGTAAGAATGTGTTTTCAAAATAGCGTGTGTATTGGGAGTGATGGGTTTGTGTTAGGTGTTGTAGAAGCGTGTGTTTGAGAGAATTGAGAGATATTTGAAGGCTTGTGTGTGCATGTTTGGGGGTCTGAAAAGACAGTTACGTGCATGGATGTGTGCTTGGGGAGAAAGAACGTGGGTAAGATGTCCCCTCCCAGCCCTGAGACCATTGGTCACAGTTGGCCACTTCCAATAGGAGACCTTGTCCTTGGCCTAGAGTGCTCCCACCCTTGGGGGGCTCCTGCCTGAGGTCCTCAGAATCCCACTGCGACAGACCCAGGCAGTGCCCCAGGAAGCCATGCTGGGCCCCCGCCAGGGCCTATCCCAAAAGCAGGGGCCAGGGAGGGGGCGACTTGCCTGCCCCTGAAGCCCCTGTTCCCATTGGCCCCAGTTTGCATTCTGCAGGTTTTCCATTTTAGTGGATTCTGCTTTTATTTCAGAGACAGACATGTGTCTTCTCTGTCCGTTTCCAATAGGTAAAGCCATATCAGTTAGACTGCAATACTTTAAACACGAGACAAAACAATCCATATGTTTAGGGAACCAGAAAAGTCCCCTGGTCTGTCCCTTGCTTGGGGAGCAGGGCCTCGGCAGCTCCAGCTCCCTGGACTTACCTTCCTCCCTGCATCCCCGCCCCCTCCTTGTGCCCCTGTGTCCAGCCCCCCGAGGGCCTGTGTCTGTGTCTGTGCCTGTGTCTGTGATGGGGAGCCACCTTGCACCCCTGTTGTCTGCTTGTCTCTTTGTGTCTGTTATCCTGGGCAGGATGGTCATTCTCAAGAATCCTGGGGTCCTGGGCCAGAGACAAGCAGGGCCCAGTCCAGGGGCCCCAGGCCACCCCAGCCCCTGTGTGTGAGCCCCGCTTGGACACAAGTGTTCAGAGGTGCCCCTCCGCCAGTTGACAGGGACCTTCAAACCTCGATGGTGATGCCAGGACAGAGAGGACCAGATAGGTAGCAGAGACCAAGGCGCAGGGCACTTCAGATGAGCAGGAGAACCCAGTCAAACCAGATATTCCAGGTGGGCTGGAGGGACCCCAGACCCTCAGAGGGCTGCCCTGGTGGTCTCCACAGTGCAGTCCCTCTGTATTCCCAGAGAGGGATCAGGGCTTTCAGCCCCACCCTGATGCCTGCCCTCCAGGATGGCTGGTTTAGTCTGGGTCCATGTCCCAGACCCCTCTATCTGCTCTGGGACAGCAGGACTTGAGGTCTTCCTGGGGATGGGTATGGAGGAAAATTTCTGCCTGGCACACACCTGGCTCCAACCACTACCAAGTGATCACTCTTAGGCCCAGGGGAACACAATGACTGTCATTACTGACGCAGACCTGGCTGTGGAGAGCAACTAATGTGTGGCCCAGAGAGCATGTCTGTGTGGCACCCGTAGTGCATAGAATACGTGAGAGTTGCTCTAGCAGGGGTGGGATCCTCAAAGGATCGCCTGGGAGGTAAGGTGTGCATGACCCACTGGGTGGGAGAGGAATGAGTGTGCACACATAAATGGGGCAGTGTGCATACAACACACTTCGGGGAGGAGTGGCCCCAGAATTCAACACACACACAAGGGAGAGAACCCCCAGATAGGAAAATAGGAAGGAGCAATCATTTGTAGATGGGTGAAAAAAGAATGAGGTGCAAGGGAGCGTGCACCAGGTGAGGTGAGCGTGTGTGCTCTTGGGGAAGGGCCCAGGCTCCCGTGCCTGGGAGGCGCTGCCAGAGAGAAGGAAAAAGGCAGCTGCAGATCGCCCTGGGCTGGGCACCGGCGACGGGTCAGGATGGGTCAGAATCTCGAAACATGGATGTCCTCCCCTCCAAATCCAGAAGCTCCCAAAAGGTGTCCTTAACAGCAAGGCTGTGCGGGGTACTCCTCCAGATGGAATCAGGAAGTGGAGACGCCATCCCAGGTGTGTGTGAGAGAGAGAACGAAAAAGAGACAGCAGTATTGCAGCCCAGACCCCCTGTCAGGGGACAGCTGGTGGGCAAAGCAGCCAGCCCACAGCCTTGTGGCTAGAGTGCAGTGCGGTGGGCCCCAGCTCCAAGAGCCCGGCACCCAGCTGGCAGGGTTGCCCATCCCCGCTGGCCACCTGCTCCATCCTCCAGGGTTCCACAGGCCCCTGATCGCACAGGGAGGCTGAGGTCAGCCTGGGCTCCCAGGCCTGAGGACATGCCTCCTACCAAATGTCCCCTGCTCCAGTCCCACTCCTGTCACCCCACGCTCTTCACTGGGGAGAGAATGGGAGGTGCTCGTGCTGGCCCTGGGTGGGAGCGGGGAGTCCTGGTGAGACCCAGGTGAGATCGACCATCCTGCTCGCGCGGGGGAACCCCTTTCCCACATTTGTGCTGTGTCATTGTTGCTCTGCTTCCTTTCAATGTGTCAGTGCCTGGGGGGAGGGGAGGAGCACCCCCTCAGCCCCCCTGAACCTGACCAAAAGCCATGGCTGTTGCTCCCTCCTTTGTATGATGCAAATGCTGAGATGTACAAAATCAACCATGACAACAAAGAAAAAGACCTTGTACAGCAGCTATCTGTCTCTCTGTCCTCTTCTGTCCATCGGCACCACCAGGGACAAACAGGGGCACCGACTCACCAGGGAGGAGGCAACCCACAAAGCTCAAGAGGCCCCAGAAAATCTTCAGTTTTACCCTGACTTCTGGCCAGGACCCCATGAAAAGGACACCAGAAATCAACCGCGGCCAGAGTTGGGACTGGGCTCAGGGTTCCAGGATCTCTCTGCCTCCCTGCCTTCCAGAATCAATTCTTCAGCCCCAGGGGCTGAGTGGTCCCTGTGGACCCCCTACACACAACATCCCTGACCACCCTTTCCCCCAGGACCCTCAGGGTGCTGCTTCCTGAGAATGCTGCCAAGTCACACAGTGGGCAGCGGCCTGTCCTCATTCATTCCCCGAACACTGAGGGAGACCTGCTCCCCGCAGGCCACGTGCAGGAGGCTGGGGTCCCAAAGAAAGGACATTCCTCCTGGACACAGCCACTTCCCATGCCTTGGTGAGGAGTCAGGGCCATTCCGGAACCCCCTCCGCCCTTACCCTCACCCTAATACCCTGCCTTAAGTTAGGTCCCACTCCTCTCAGTTTGGCTGGGCCCTTCCCGTAGCCACACAATGGTCTCCCAGCCCCCACCCCTCTCCTTCCATGCACCCTCTCCCGCCACCCTGCCCCTGCCTGCAAGGCGCATCCAAAATGCAGACTTCACTATGTCACTCCCTGCCCAGAGCCCTCCAAAGGCCAATAGGAAGGCATCTGCCTATAGGATAACATCCAAATTGTCCAAATGGCCCTGTGTGATGTGGCCTCAACCTGCTGATCAGAACCCACACCCACCTCTGTGCTCCAAGTGCCCCAGTCCCCCATCCATACCGTCTTCTTGGCGTTTGCATATTCTGCCCCCAGGGCCTGAGATAGATGGTGCCCTTACCCTCCCTGGTGCTCCCGGGAGCTTGGAGCTCCCTCAAGCTCCAGCTCAAACATCACTTCCTCTCTGAAGCCCACCCTGACCCAGCTCGTCCCCCTGACCAGAGCAGAGGCTCTCATTGCACTCGCAGCCACAGAGCATCATGTCTGAGTGTTCAGACAGCGCTGGATGTGTTTACGGCTCTGTCACCCAGCAGAGTGATCTTGAACAAGCCACTTAACCCCTCTGAGTGTTTGCTTATAAGTGAAATGGGATGATAAGCATTGCTCCAATCTCTACACTTGTTGTGAAGAGTAAATGGGGTCCTGCACATGCTATGAGCACCACATGGCAAGCATTCAGTGAATGGAGCTTTGCAAATTCTGTTGAAAGAGATGTCGCTGCACCTGTCTCCCTCACTAACTTGAGAGCTTTATAAAGGCAGGTCTGGCCTGTGCTCTGATCCCTCCCTGGCTCCCAGCATAGGGTCTGGCCCACGGTGTGTTGCCAGGGACCCCAGTGCTGATTCAGGGCCCAAGATATCGATCTCTGCACCTTCTACATGAGATCCACAGTCACTCTTCTTTTGGCTCTTTGTACTTACTAGGCAATGTGGGGAGGGGTGCAGACCCTGATCCCCCACCTTCTATGTCCTGACATCACCCTCCTGCCTGTTCTCCCAGATCTGCCCATACCCCTGGCTTAGTGCACTACGGGTAGCAGCGTCCCTGGACTCTGAGTCAGAGGGAGCTCAGTGTGCAATGGGAGGCTGTGCTAGTGATGGATGGCTACATAACAAATTATTACAAACTTAGCAGCTTAAAACAACACATGTGTATTTTCTCCATTTCTGTGGGTCAGGAGTCCTGGCACAGCTTACCAGGGTCCTCTGCTTCAGGACCTCTCACAGGGCTGCAGTCAAGGTGCAGGCCAGGGCTGGGGTCTCATCAGAAGGCTCAGCTGGTCACAACTCACTTCCAAGCTCACGTGATTATTGGCAGGCTTCTGTTCCTGTTGGATTGGGGGCTTCAGTTCTTGGCTGACTGTTGGCTGGAGGCCATCCCCTGGCCCTTGCCATGTGGGCCTCTCCACAGGGGCTGCTCACAATAGGGCAGCTTGCTTCACCAAAGCATGCAAGCCACAAAGGCAACAGAGAGAGTCTGCTAGCAAGATGTAAGCCATGTTGTTATATAAGCTAACCATGGAGGTGACCCCCCTGTCACCCTTGCCATCTTCTATTGACTAGAGATAAGTCACAGGACTCACCCACACTCACAGGCAGGGGACTACACAGGGTGTGAATACCAGGACAGGGGATTACTGGGGGCATCTTAGAGGCTGCCCACTGTAGAGACTGAGGCAAATTTCCCCTTTCCTACAAAGCACTAGAGTAGAGCAGGGCCTTGGAGAAGCCAGAGCTCCAAACCTCTTCAGCCACAGTGTCCCAGGTAGCAGAGGAAATGTCTCAGAGCTGGAGCAGCAGCCAGTGGCAGGCTCTCCTGGAGCCTCTGCAAGACTAAGGTCATTCCCAGAGCTCCCAGGCTGGGCTCTGAGGCCTTCCAAGGGTGGAGACTGGAGAGAAAGAGAACAAAAGGGCTTGTGGCTTCCCTGGGAGTCTATCTGTGTGCTCTGCCCAGCACCCCAGGCATTGTCCTCCTAAGACCTGGGGCCCACCTCCAGAAACAACCCAGCCTGGGACACTTGGATACTCACCCTTGGCTTCCCTCTCCTCTCTGCTCAGTGGATCACAAGGTCAGTAAATGCCAGCATCCTCTCATTTTCAGTCCTGAATGTCTTCTCCTGAGAGTCTTAATCATCTCCGGTAAAATGAGTATTCACTGGGCTCCTACCATGTGCTAGACACCAAGAATACCAATCATACAGCCCTCCCTCCAGGAACCTACGTGCTGAAGGAGGAGATAATGGAGAAACAGAACAGCTGCCCACCACAACATGAGCAGTGCCACTGGTGAACCTGGGATCATGGTGCAGGCTCCCTGGAGGGGTTTACATCTGAGATGAGTCTTCAATGAGGAGGAATCAGCCTGGTGGAGAAGGAGGGCACATCCAGGAGAGGCACTGGCATGAACAAAGGCACGGAGCAGACAAAAGTAGTTTAACCTGAGCAGTGGGAGTGGGGGAGGGAGAAACAGAGGGTATCTGTGTGAATTCATTGAGGTCTCTGTGAAAGGCTGAGAGGCCAGGGACTTCAACTCGGGTGCCAGGAGGTGGAGCTTGCACTCTACCTGCAGGCAATGGGAAGTCACTGAAGGGTACAGAGCAGAGGTATGATCTGATCAGATGTGCAAATTGAGGAAGATCAGCTGGGGCTGTGAGGAAGGTGAACCCCAAAATGTAGCCATGTCTTGACTACTGACTTCACTACAGGATCAAAGCATAGGAAATCAAGAAACCTGGGATGGGAAGGGGATTTCAAGTCAAATTCATCCTCCCATGCAATTCAGGAAAACCTCCTGTGCCACCTTAGGCAGAGGGCACGCTCCTGCTTCCATTCCCTCAGTGTTGGGAAGCTCGTTCTAGGCAGACAGCTCCCCTCTTTCCCCTAAACCAAAAGCTGCCAGGAAGCAGGGGGTTAATGAAGCCTCCTCCAGCATCTCTTTAATTGACTGCAAAATCCTGCTTCCAGACCACTCACTTAGCACTTGTAATTAATTGGGGCTTCTTGCCTGATCTGAGAGATGATGCGATACCCCCTGAGGACAATGTTTTCTCAGCTGGGATTCTCCAGCTGGAGACGACACTACACACCCAGCCTCTCCACAGGCACTGGCCTGGGTATGAATGCAGGCTCCAGCCCTTCCCCTCTGGGTGAGCTCAGGCAGGGCACTTCCCCATGGGAGCACAGAGCCAGCACATTGCACAGACTCAGTGGGTGGGTCAGAGCTGGTGTCACCGTCTCCGTGGGCTCCAGACCCAGGGCATCCACTCTATCCTGGGGCAGGACCAGGGGTCTTCAGCTCTTGGCCACATCAACTCCAGGCTGCTCTCATTGTGAGAGGCGCTTGGCATGGCCCTGTCTGCATGAGGGTCAAGACAGCCCATGTCAAAGTACGTAAGACGGGGGAGAAAAAGGGAGGGCAAGGGAGCCCTTACCTAACAACCATCTGCTGTATGCCACACACAGGGGCTGAGTGCTTTAAAGCCTCCTGCTCTCCTCATCCCGACAGCAATCTGTGAAGTCAGTATTCTCCCCACTTTACATATGAGAAAGCTGAGGCTCATAGGTAAAAGCATGAAATGAGAATGGGCACAGGCTTTGCACTTAGACAAACCTGGCTTTCAATCCTGATTCCTTCCATCTGACCCTGGGCAAGTGCCTCAACAGCCCTGAACCTGGGTTTTATCTATTTTTAAAAAATTATTATGTATTATAATACATACATAATAATACATAATAAAAATTACTATATATACTAATGACCACCAGGGTCATTGAGGGAATTAAATAATGCCCACAGATCTCCTAGCACAGTGCCAAGCACATAGCAGGTACCTAAAAAATGACAGTGACTGGGCATGGTGGCTCACACCTGTAATCTTAGCACTTTCAGAGGCCGAGGTAGGTGGATCACCTGAGGTCAGGAGTTCGAGACTAGCCTGCACAACATGGCGAAACCCTGTCTCTACTAAAAATACAAAATTATCTGGGAATGGTGGCACATGCCTGTAATCCCAGCTACTTGGGAGGCTGAGGCAGGAGAATCACTTGAACCCAGAAGGTGGAGGTTGCAGTGAGCTGAGATCGCACCACTGCACTCCAGGCTGGGCAACAAAAGCAAAACTCCGTCTCAAAAACAAAACAAAACAAAACAAAAAGACAGCCATTGCTACTAAATGCTACTATTACTATAGCAAGACTGATGAAGAAAAGTAACTATAGGAGGAAAGGAAAGGAGGGAGAATAAATGAAAAGGATAAGGAGAATAATTTGTTATGATAAAAACCCTCCAGTCATCCAAATAGTAAACTGGGAAGCCTGGATTTAAAAAACAAATCTGTCTTTTGTCTTTTCATGTAACACAAGACAGGTGAGAGGCAAGGGCTAAAGTGAGTGAGGGGACAGAGGGAAGAACTGACTCCTTCAGGAGGCACTCTTGAATTTTTAGCTCGAAAGAGACTTAGCAATGTGCAGTAGCTACCTGTTACTGCATAATAAATTACCCCAAAATATTAGTTGAGTGTGGCGGTGCACACCTGTAGTTCTAGTTACTCAGGAGGCTGAGGTGGGAGCATTGCTTCAGGAGGCTGAGCTGCAGTGAGCTATGATCATGTCACTGCACTCCAACCTGGGCAACAGAGTGAGACCCTATTTCTATAAAAATAAATAAATAAATCACCCTAAAACTTAGTGGCTTCAAGCAATAAACATTTATTTTCTGTCCATTTCTGTGGGTCAGGAATTCTGGAGTGGCCTAAGTAGTTCTGGATTGGCGTCTGTCATGAAGCTGCAATCAAGATGTCAGCCAGTGCTGCAGTCTCATCTGAAGGCTTGACTGGGCTGGAGGATCCACCTCCAAGGTGGCTCTGTCACAGGACTGGCAGCTGGTGCTGGCTATTGGCAGAAGGCCTCTTTTCCAGAGCTTCTTTAAAGAGGAACTTCTTTAGCATCCTCACAATATGGCAGCTAGCCTCCCCCAGAGTGAGTAATCCAAGAGAGCAAGGTGGAAGCTGCAATGTCTTTCATGACCTAGCCTCAGACACATACCAAGCCTTCTGCAGTATTCTATTAGCCACACCAACTAGCTGTGATTCCATGTGAGAGGATGCTACACAGGGCACGAATACTGGTGGGGAGGCTTCCCGGGGAGTGCCCCCACCTGCCCCCCCGCCTTGCAGGTTGTCTGCCTCACAATGCAGACCTCAGCACACCTGCAGCTCTTTCTTCAGCCCCTAGTTAACAAACACTCCTTCATTCATCCATCCATTGAGAAAACATCTCCTCATTCCTTTCTGCCATCAGCAAGTGCCTTCCTCCCAAGGGCCTCCTCAGGGCCAAACCCAGGCTAAGTACTGCCTTTCAGACCCACATCTGACATGGTCACCAGAGCCTGTAGTCCGGACGTGCAAACCAACACATAGCAAGCGGCCTATCATGAGAAAACACTCGGAACGTGGTTCCCAGTCAGGCTTCATTTGACCTTGATCACATTGTCTCACCTCTCAGGGCCTCCGTAAAGAGAGATACGACTTCCACTGCCCAGTCATGGCAAAAATGTGTTAAAGGACCCAGCACAAGGAAAGTTCTCAAAAAATGATGACTAAAACTGTGACTATTACTATTCTAAATAAACAGAACTTGCACCCCAAACCCAGACAGTCACCCACCTAGGCTTCCCCCGCCCTTCAAGAGAAGGCTGGGCTCTTGGACCCCAACGCTGGCCCCCAGCTCCTGCCAGCCACCTTCTCCAAGGCCTAGCTGAGCCTTGCCTTGGCTCTGCCTGCCAGAGCCTCCCCAGCTGCCAGCCCTAATCAGCTGCTCCAGCCAAGACCTCAAATTGATTTGCCATCGTTTAGCTGGGAAGCAAGAGCTCTTCTTGACTTGTGGCCAAAATCCATTCTGTGATAGCAGAGTAATCACCTCCGTGGCGGGTGTCCGGAGAATGTGATAGAGATCTAGGACACAAAGTCTCCATCCTAATGCCCAGAACCCCAGCCTCGCTGCAGCACAGCTCTGGTCTCCCTCCTCTCTCCTGCACCTGTGGGGCTGCCATGTGTGTCCTCTGCAGTAGCATGTCCCCTCCTGCACTTTACGTGGTCTGATGCAGTGGCTCTAAAACTTTGCAGCACAGCAGACTAGCCTGGGGCAGCTCCAAAAAATACTGAAGCCTGGCCCTGGCCTCCTAACAATCTGATTCAATCGGTATGGGGTGCATCCTGGGCACGGAGGTGCTTTTCAGTTTGTTTGTTTATTTGTTTGAGACAGGGTCTCGCTCTGTCACCGAGACTGGAATGCCCCATGGTGCAATCATAGCTCAGTGCAGCCTTGATCTCTTGAGCTCAAGCAATCCTCTTGCCTCAGTCTCCCTAGCAGCTGGGACTCCAGGCATACACCATCAAACCCAGCTAATTATTGTTTTAAGAGATGAGGCCTTGTTGTGTTGCCCAGGCTGGTCTTGAACTCCTAGCCTCAAATGATCCTCCTGCCTCAGCCACCCAGGCATTGGGGTTTTTAATTAAGAGCTCTCTAGATGGTTCTGATGGGGAGCAAAGTCAGGGAACCGCTAGTCTAAGGCATATAGCACTGCCACCCCTGGATGCTTGTACTCAGCATGACTCATTTAGTCACTCAACAATTATTTATTGAGTACCTACAATGGCTGAGCACTGTTCTAAGGGCTGGAAATGCCACCAAGAACAAAGTCATTGCCTGCATAGACTCAACATTCTAGTCAAAGGCAGTGGCCAAGAAACAAGAGAATAAGTAAAATCTATAAGCTATTAAACAGTAATAAATGCCGGCCAGGCACAGTGGCTCACACCTGTAATCCCAGCACTTTGGGAGGCCGAGGCCAGCAGATCACCTGAGGAGTCCAAGACCAGCCTGGCCAACATGGTGAAACCCACTCTCTACTAAAAATACAAAAATTAGCCAGGCGTGGTGGTGCACACCTGTAATCCCAGCTACTTGGGAGGCTAAGACAGGAGAATTGCTTCAAGTGAGCTGAGATTGACCCACTGCACTCCAGCCTTGGTGACAGAGCAAGACTCCATCTCAAAATAATAATAATAAGCACTTAAGAAGTCATGTGTGGCCAAAGTGGCTTTTGAATGACACCTGAGTCCCCCATATACCAACTTATGGCATCTGCCCTGCCTACTGCTGAACAGATTCTGATCCCTCACCCCAGGCCTAGACTGAGTCTCACCTCAGCCACGCAGTGACCCCAACTCACACAGTACCCCCAACCCCGGCCACACACTCAGTCTTGACGCCAAGCACAGAGTGAGGCTTAACCCTAGTGGCAGACCCAGCCTGAGGTTGTGATAGTCTCTGACCATTTGCTTGGGCCCCAAATTCTCCCATGAACCCAGGTCTTGCCTCCCAGCAGCACCGCATGCAGAGAACAAAGCTCCCTAGTGCCTGTCTAGCCCTGCTGCCAATCCCAAACTTAGCTCTACTCTCCACAACCTTCCCTACAGAAAACCCACCGGGTTTTCTAAGGATTTTTACTACTGGTGTCTACAGGCACAAGAAAACAGATGGGCTAAACAGATGGGAAAAGCCTCCGAGTGGTAAGGTTTTTGAAGCTGGAAGGGCCCTTACAGAGCATCCAACCTCACCCCCTTGCTTTACAGCGATGCCCAGAGAAGTTCGTAAGTAACTTGCTCAAGGTCACGCAGCAAACCAGCAGCTAAACCAGAAATGGAACCCAGGTCGCCTCTCAGCCCAGTGTTCCCTCTCCTGCCTCCCTAGGACAGAGTAGGGGGTATCACCCATCTGGTAAAACAGCGCCCAGAATTTCCTCTGGGAACCCACTTCTCTATTCTCTACGCCATGATTTGCGTGAAATCCAATCCAATCTTTGGCAAGTCCTCCTCTGGCCCTGTGATTGGTTGGGAGCCAGACTCAGCACCCAGCTGGGCAAGGTGGGTCCGGGAAATGTGCTGAGACCGCAGTTCCTCCTCCCTGGTGCACTCAAAGCTGGGCACTGGGAGGCACGAGTGCCACCTCCCTCACTGTCATCTCACGTGGGCTGGGGATGAAGCCAATCCCGGATGAGGAGGAAACATGTGCCATGAAGAGAAATGGCATTGTGGGGGCATCATCTGAACATCCACCAACCCATACCTGGAAGAGTTCCCTCCCTTCTGGCTTTTCTAGTTCCATGAGTCAATAAAATCCCCTTGTACTTAAAGCCATCTGGGTTGGGTCTCTGTCGTGTGCAGGCCTGACCAGTATCAAAGGCAAGCTCTTTCTGGCTCTCCCAGAACGGTGCTTCCCTACATCAAACCCTCCCGCTCTCAGATCTCAACCATTCTTTTGCCCTTGGTTTCTCCCCACTCCTGGAGCTCCATGGGGTATGGTCCCTCCCCCGACAGGGCTCTGTCTTCTCCAGGGTCCTCCACATTGTGGTAGGTAGAACAACGCCCCCTACTCCCACAAAGATGTCCACATCCTAATGCCTGGAATCTGTGAATATGTTCTTACCTTATGCAGCAAAGAGGAATTAACGCTGCAGATGCAATTAAGGTTTCTAATTCATCTGATCTTAAAAGAGTAGATTATCCTGGACTATCTGATTGGGTGCAATGTAAACACCAATGTCCTTAAAAGTGGAAGGAGGAGGTAGAAGAGACAGTCAGGGTGGTGGCAGTGTGAGAAGGACACAGCCCAATATTTCCAGCTTTAAAGACAGAGAAAGGGTCCACAAGCCAAGGAAAGTGGGCGGCCTCTGGAAGCCGGAAAAGGCAAGGAAACAGACTCCCAGAACACAGCCCTGCCCACACCTTGATGTTAGCCCAGTGAGATTTGAGTCTGGTCAGATTTCTGACTTCCAGAACCCTAAGAGAATAACTGTGTTGTTTCAGGCACTGTGTTTGTTACAGCAGCAACAGGAAACTGACACGATATTGGTACTCAACAGGGTGGTGAATAAACACTCCCCCTGAGGCCCTGGATCAGCACTAAGCACAGGCCTGACTCTGAGCTGGATGCCAGGAACAGTGAGATAAACATGGCCCCCAATGCCAACCCTCCAGGCTCTGGCAGTCAGCTGGGGCAGGGGCCAGATATGCAGTAGACTCTGACACAGCATGCTCAGTGCTGCAATACAGGACCGCGCAGGATGCTGCGGGAGCCCAGGGTAGAGATACCCAAACCTGCTGGGGGCATTTCCTAGAGGAGGCAGAAGCTGAGCTGACTCTCCAGTTAGCTAAGATTAAAAACCAAAAGCCAGGCGATGGGGGTGGGGGGCAGGCATCCCAGGCAGAAAGAGCTGCAGGGGCAGAGGCTCCAAGATTGGGGGAGCCGCCCTCCACTGTGGGAACTGGAGGGTGCAAAGGGCTGCAGGGGGATGCAGCGGAACCAAAGTGAAGACTGAAATGGTCCATCAGGGAAGGGAAGGTGTGAGGTCTAGGGCTGTGGGGAAGGCAGCGGAGGGAGACACTGGACAGCTGACTTCCCTGCGGGGGGTCAGGAAAGAAACAGAGTCGAAGATGAGTCCGGTTTTCTGGCCTGGACTAGTGCTCTTCCACAAGACAGGCGCCACAGAGGCAGAGCAGATTTGAGGGGATGAGAATGCAGGAGTCTGTGGAGCCCGGAAGCACCCCAAGAGACATCCTGGAGGCAGCTGCTCAGCAGAGAGATCTGAGCTGTAGACAGGAATTCGAGTCACCACTGATGGCCAGGGAGCGCATGGTAAGGGGGAGAGAGGAGACCAGGGGAACTGAGCCACCTAACAGATGTCTTTCCACATGGAACAAGGGAAAATGCTATGGTCTGCAATATGGGAGCAGGAAGAGGACCCAAAACTGCAAATAGAAATGGCAGGATTCTCAGAGACAGACAAGGCAGAGAGTAAGGGTCCCAGGGAACTCCCGGCCCCCACCATGGAAGCCAAGGAGGCCTCAAGATGGGGGTGGCCCTCAGAGTGGCCCTGGGGACCAGCTCTGACATTGATCCAACTCCCTGCCTGCATCCAAGGATGCCCAAGACATCTCTGCTGCCAGGGGGGAGCCATGGTGACAGGTGGAGGCCCTGGAGAAGCCCCAATATCAGCCCTCCCCCAGTCAAATGAGACCAAGGGGTTTCCTAGTCCAGGCAGAGCCAGGCCCCACCCCCTCCACACACAACTCCCACAGGTGGTTTTTCCTTCTCACCAAGCTCTTCAACATAGGGAGTATTTAATAACTGGCTGCCAAGTCCCCTGGGGACAGGCTAATGAAGCTACCTCCCTGCCTCCTGCCTCATCTGGGGCCGTGGCCCCTGCCCACCTCTCCCTGCCTATTCTACCCCTCCCGGCTCTCTCCTAAACCTCCCACCTCCTCCCCTCTGAAGCAATGGGGACCCAAATCGCTTTAGATGAGAAAGGCAGGCAGGAGACTCAGGCCCGATAGTGAAGTCTCCCTCTGTGCCTCCTGTTCCAGTGTCCTCAGAATATTTGCTGAGTAACTGTGGGAAACACGTGCACCACGCACCTGCTATGTTTCTGGGGTGCTGCAAGCTGCAACTGGGTCTCTGGCCTCCAGCAGAAAAGGGGTCCCAGGGTGGAAGAAACGGTGCTTGTATGTCACATGGACTGGGGGGAATCTGGCTTCTCTACCTTCCAGTGTGTGATCGCAGTGGAAGTCTCCTAGCTTCCTAGAAGCTCAGTTTCCTCATCTGCGAAATGGGAGCAATACCTGCTCACGCAGATGGGCTGGAAGGAGACCATGTATGCACAGCACTGACACACGGCCTGGTTCACAGAATGTTTGCAATAAATTATATGGCAGAATGTTTCCAATTGCACTCCTTGGCAAGGTGAGGTGTCCAATCAGGAAGTGGTGGTTGCCCTGGAAACACAGGTTTCTCTACACAAAGGGTCAGCAGATGCCATGGGGACTAAGCTCACCTCTCTGGCTTCCCCTAGGCTGGTTTTGTCCCTCCAGGGGTTGGTACTAATTTCTAAAACCCCTTTTTTCCTCTTACTTAATCACTGCTAATCCCTGGAGGGCTTTGTCAGGCAGAGTCGGCAAGCCCGTGAGTTGTGGAAGCTCAGATCCTTCGGTCACACATCCTTCCTCCAGATCACAATCAGCACAGTGTGGGGAGGAGACACGAATGCTTCTCGCCCTGTCTGAGTAGCTCGCCGCAACCATGCCTGTTCCCCGACACGGCTTTCCACCGTCGGGATGGTCATTCTGCCTCTCGGGCGGGCTCCTCGGGGTTGTGTGCCCTTCCCCACCTCCCCCAGCTCAAAAGCCTGGTGCTTTTCTCAGCCCAGGTTCAAAGGAGATCACTGGGCAGCTCTGTCTCCTGCAGACCAGGCTGCAGACTCCTCTGGGGTTCTGTGAAGGACACCGGCTGAGCATGCTGGCCATCTCTCCTTCTTCTAAGAGCAGAACCCCAATACTATTTTGAGGGACCACCCTTCTCTACTCTCACCCGCTGTTCTGGCTCACCTGGCCAACTTCAAAGGTGAACCAGGATGGGTTCAAGGATGATCCCATGAAGCAGCTATGACCAGGAAGAACCACATCTGAAGCGCTCACAAGAACCACTGGGAAAGCGGCTGCCCCTCCCCCTCTCCCCTTCCCGGTCCTCCCCTCTCCTCTCCTTTCTCTGAATGGCTAAACACAGGCCTGGAGTTGCCAGTGTTCCTCCTGCCACCTTCCAGGGAGGGCCCACCTGGGAAGAACGTTCACACAGGGGAGAGCAGAGCTGAGTGCTGGCGGCAGGTGCGTGTCTGGGTCTCCGAATGCCAGAGTTGCAGCAGGAGTGAGTCTTGGGAACAGGAGCGCTCATTTTGTTCTGACCTGTGTGAGATTCAGTTACATCCTCTAGGGTTAATCTAATCTAGGGTTAATACCTGAAAGCAAGCCAGGAGATCCAACATTATTTCCTTCGAGGGAATGTACTCCTCCAGCTTCTCCACTTTGCAAGCTCCTACTTGGCCTTCAAAACCCCACTCAGTATCACCTCCAAGCAGTCAGATTCTCTCTGCCACACCCCCACACAGAACGAATGCTTACTATATGCCAGGCATTGTGTTGTTGCATTTAATCAGCACAATAACCCTGAAAGGTAGGGACTAAAATATCACAGTTTTGCAAATGAGGCATCAGAAATGTAAAGGGTTTAATTAACTGGCCAGGGACAGTGGCTCATGCCTGTAATCCCAGCACTTTGGGAGGCCGAGGTGGGTGGATCACTTGAGGTCAGGAGTTCGAGACCAGCCTGACCAACATGGTGAAACCCCGTCTCTACCAAAAAATAGAAAAAATTAGCCTGGTGGTGTGCACCTGTAATCCCAGCTACTCGGCAGGCTGAGGCAGGAGAATCACCTGAACCCAGGAGGTGGAGGTTGCAGTGAGCCAAGATCATGCCACTGCACTCCAGCCTGGGCAACAGAGTGAGAATCCATCTCAAAAAGAAAAAAAAAAAGAGTGTAATTAACTTATCCAAGATCATACCCTCCATTCTGGTCTTATAATTGTCCATTTTGCCTCATTTTGCTCTCTCCTCCACAAAACTATGAACTCTCTGGATCTTGTTTATGTAAACTCTGCATCCTGCCTCTCAGGCAGGCTCCTTGGGCTGTGTGCCCTTCCCCTACCTGAGAGCCTTTACGCCAGATGGAAGCATGTACGCACATGCCAACCACCAAGAGAAATTCAAAAGTCCCTCCTTCCATTAATTATGTCCTCTCAGCCCCAGCCTGCATCCCCGCCCTTTAAGAATGCCCCAGGACATATAAGGGAGGCTGAATTTGAATGCCCCCAGGAACCTACTAGACACTCAAAGAAACCTGGTGTGGGGAGGCTCCCCTTAATGGAGAACCCAGCCCTTCTGAAGGGCCAGCTTCTGTCTACGAATTTGGAAATCTCTTCCAAACACATCATTAAATGATCAAAGCAAAGACAGAGCCTATTATAAATGAAAGACAGTTGAGGGAATATTTATTTATTCATATTTATTTGTACCTGCATTAAAAAAAAAAAAAAAACCTGAAAAGATGCACAAACTCAAATAAGGGTTTCTCTGTGGTGGGGAGGTTGAGACCAGTGAATGGTGGCAGGTGTAGGAGTTGGAGATTTCATTCTATACTGTTGTATATTGTTTTGATTGTTGAATCCTAAGATGTATTATTTATTTGATATAAACGTTAAAATTTGTAGATAACAGAAGAGGAAAGCCCCACTCCCCTCCAGCTGACTAACGCTGTGCAGAGACGCAGGCCCTGTGTGGCTGCAGTTTACAATTACTCAGAAGAAACCAGAATACAGGAGCTTAATGTGAAATAGCTGGATTTTTAAAAACATGTCTTCTCATTATTTTTTATTGTGGTAAAATCCACATCAATAACATTTCCCATCTTACCCATTCTTAAGGGTACACTTCAGGGGCATTAATTACATTCACACTATTGTGCAGCCCTCACCACTATCACTCTCCAGAACTCTTTTCCTCTTGTTAACCCAAAACCATGTGCCCTTAAGCACCAGCTCCCCATTCACCCCTCACCTCAGCCCCTGGCACTCACCTTTCTGCTTTCTTTTTCTTTTCTTTTTTAATTTTTTATTTTTGAGATGGAGTCTCCCTCTGTCTCCCAGGCTGGAGTGCAGTGGCACGATCTCGGCTCACTGCAAGCTCCGCCTCCTGGGTTCACGCCATTCTCCCAAGCGCCCGCCACCACGCCCAGCTAATTTTGTTTTTGTATTTTTAGTAAAGACGGGGTTTCACCGTGTTAGCCAGGATGGTCTTGATCTCCTGACCTCGTGATCTGCCCACCTCAGCCTCCCAAAGTGTTGGGATTACAGGCGTGAGCCACCGTGCCCGGCGTTCTTCTTCTTTTTTTTTTGAAATAGTCTCGCTCTGTTGCCCAGGCTGGAGTGCAGTGGTGTGATCTTGGCTCACTGCATCCTCTCCCTCTTGGGTTCAAGCAATTCTCCTGCCTCAGCCTGAGTAGCTGGGATTACAGGCACACACCACCATACCCGGCTGATTTTTTTTATTTTTAGTAGAGACAGGGTTTCACACCATGTTGGTCAGGCTGATCTCGAACTCCTTACCTCATGATATGCCCGCCTCCGCCTCCCAAAGTGCTGGGATTACAGGCGTGAACCACCACGCCTGGCCCTGCTTTCTGTCTTTGTGATTCTGACTCCTCCAACTACCTCATGCAAGTGGAGTCATACGGTAGTCGTCCTTTTGTGTCTGGCTTGTTTCACACAGCGTCATGTCCTCAAGTTCCATCCAGGCTGTAGCACGTGCCAGGATTTTCCTCCTTCCCAAGGCTGAGTCATCCTCCACGTGTGTATGTGCACGTTTGGTGTCTGTCATGGACCCCTGGGTTGCTTCTATGCTCTCACTATTGTGAATAGTGCTGCTGCGAACCTGGGTGGACAAACGTCTCTTCGAGTCCCTGCTTTTATTTTATTATTTATTTATTTATTTATTTGTGAGACAGAGTCTCACTGTCTCCCAGGCTGGAGTGCAGTGGTGCAATCTTGGCTCACTGCAACCTCTGCCTCCCTGGTTCAGGTGACTTCTCCTGCCTCAACCTCCTGAGTTGCTGGGATTACAGGCACGTACCACCACACCCGGCTAATTTTTGTGTTTTTAGTAGAGACAGGGTTTCACCATGTTGGCCAGGCTGGTCTCAAGCTCCTGACCTCAAGCGATCCACCTGCTTTGGCCTCCCAAAGTGCTGGGATTATGGGCGTGAGCCACTGTGCCTGGCCAAGTCCCTGCTTTTAACTCTTTTGGGTATATCCCCAGAAGTGGAATGTTGCCTCATATGGTATTTCTATTTTTAACTTTTTGAGAAACTGACACGCTGTTTCCCCAATGTTTAAATGTTGATAATTACTGTATTTCACCAATACGAAGCAGTATATATTTTCACATATTAAAATCACTGAAATTGGAGGCCATCTTACAATTGCTGGATGTCAGAGTTTGTGAGCTTTATTTTCTTGGTGGTAGGTAAAATAGAGGCTTACCTTGCAATCAGTGTCATAGTAGATTTAATGAAATAGTACAGAAATGGTAATGTAGATAAATGCTTTCAAACATTTGCAGCCCAAAGAGAGCACCCCCGAGAGCCAGACAGACCCAGGGACTGCCGGCTCAGGCTGCGGCTGGCTCCTCCTCAGCCTCCCAGCTCCCTGCGGCCTCATCCCATGGAGCACTCTGTGGCCCAGTCCTCAGCCATCCATCCTTCACCGAGGAGAAGAGGCTCAGACACCACCACCGGGGCCTCACGCTGGGGCCAGCCAAAGTAGATGCTAATATTGTGTAGTGAATGGAGGAAGCCAGACGGAGGAATGATTTCAAGACAAATTAGAGCCAGAGATGGCCTCATGGTCCACCTGGACCCAGTCTTGGGGCCAGGGGCAAGGGTTCACTGCCCAGGACTGACTGAGCAAGGGATATGCAGCCAAGAAGTCATTCAAGAAAACCAGGTTTCCAGAACCCATGGGCCAAAAGACGGTGACTGTCTGGTGGGGCTTTGAGAGATCAACAGCTTAAGCCAAAAGAAAAAGATGTTTTGACACAGACTAAAAATCCTGGGGGTCTTGCCCCAGGGAACGTCAGAGAGGCAAACCTAGTCCTTAGGGGTTCCAGACCCTTTGTGCAGAGAAACCCACGTTTCCAGGGCAACCACCGCCTCTAAGTAGGCGATCTCATCTGCCAGGGAATGCATCTTAAAATATTCTCATGTTTAATATATTGAGAACAAACAGTGCACCAGGCCCCATGCCAGGGGCTTCGTGAGCATGCTCTCACTTAATTCTCACAGGGAGAATCCGGCCCCCCTTCAGATCTGATGCCCGCGGGGTTCTCAGGCTCAGCAACAATCGAAGCCTAACCCCAAGGTCACACAAAATTTCATCCAAGTCTGTCTGACCCCCTGATTTTTTCCCATTTCCCCGGGAAGCTGGAGCCCCTCTGATGCTAGACCCACTTCGATGTACCCCAGAAACATGGCCTGTGGGCCATGCAGCGTGTCTCCAGGCAGCCACACAGAAACGTGTCACATGCGGTCACGTGAGCCACATTCCTGAATTTAGCACACGCCCCCACACAGGACGACCAGTCTGATGCCCCTTCGCCCTCTCGATGGCATGGCGAGGGCTCCTAGAGTCGGGGGAAGTGGGTATCTGGTTTTTGCCAGTGACTGCTCTCCTTTATTGTGCTCACAGCACCTCAGTTTCCCTTTAGAAAACCTCCTTTCCCCACGTTCCTATGGAGAGGGGCTGCCCACATCTCCCCAGGTCTGGGGATGAGCCCACGTCCCAGGCCTGGCCCACGGGTGTCTGCCCCCGGGGTTTATCCTGGAGCTATTAATTGCTGGGGGTGGGGCCCAATCTTTCCACCAGTGTTGCTGAGCTGGCAGGCTGTGGGCCTGGAGCTGTTGGGGGCAATCTTTAACCTCAGTACGGAGATTTGCCTGGGAGTGAGGCCAATGCAGAGAAATTAGAGATGGAGAGACAGGTGTGTATGTATGGAGAGGGAGGTGCAATCCACTCTGAGGACATCCTTTGAGCTGCTGAATCCACCCATTCCTGATGCTATCTTTCTAATTGCATGAACAAGTACATTCCTTTCATTACTTAGATTATTTTGAGTTGAAGTTTTATCACTTATAAATATCTTCAAAAGGCCAGGTGTGGTGGTTCATGCCTATAATCCTAGCACTCTGGGAGGTGGAGGCAGGTGGATCACTTGAGTTCAGGAGTTCAAGACCAGTTTGGCCAATATGGTGAAACCCCGTCTCTACTAAAAATACAAAAACTTAGCCAGGCATGGTGGCACACCCCTGTAATCCAGCTGAGACATGAGAATCACTTGAACTGGGAGGCAGAGGTTGCAGTGAGCAGAGATCATGCTACTGCACTCTAGCCTGGGTGACAGAGTGAGACTCTGTCTTTAAAAAAACAAACAAACCAAAAAAAAAAACCTCAGAAAACTACCTGTAAGTATGTAATAGCTGTCATTTGCAGAGTCCTTATCAGTTACCAAGTATTAGCTAACGACATTTATCCCTATTTCATAGAGAAGTGAACTCAGGTGTTAGGGTGGATACTGAGATGCACCACCCAGGTTCCCCTTCAGAAATAAAAGGACCTATTACCCCAGCTGTAGGAAGTGCCACCATCAGACAACCCTCAGCTATCCGCATCTTCAAGGGTTGCCTCCAAAGGAGAGGGCCACCTCACCCGGGCCACACGCTGTTCCCAGCACTGCCCACATCCAGTGACTGATCAACATGGTGCTACAAGGGCCAGGCCCTCTTGCTCCAATGGGGACAGCTCCAAAGGCTTCTACCACCTTCAGAGCTCCCAGCGAGCCAGCAGAGGTTGCCATCCTGTGTTGCAACTTGACTTCCCTCCTTGCCCAGTCCTGCCTCGCTCCCTTTCCTTCCACAGGTGTTGATCCCAAAATTAACTTTCCATAAATATCCTGCATGCTGAACTTCACCACAGTCTTTTTTCCAGGAACCCAACCTGTTACAGTTGATGCTGAACATGAGTCAGGAAAGCAGACACGGGTGGAGAGTCTGGAGCTGAACTACCTGCTGCTCAGCTGGCAATGTGACGCCTGGCACAGATCGCCCCTGGCCCAGGTGATGAAGGATGCCGGACTTGTGAAAGAAATTCATTAACCGGTGTGATGTGTCAGTGTGATAGATTTGAGAAAGACGCGGGTGGAGGGTCGGGAAGTGGGGGAAGTAATATAACACTTGAACTAGGTAGCTATTGTTAAATCCACTTGATCTGGAAAACAATAACAAAAAGCTAAGCGTGATTAATCAGCAATTAAAGGCCAATGTGAAAGCCAGAGGCCCTTCTGTTGGCGTTTAAAGAGGCTCTCCTCTGCACCAGGGCAGAGAAAGCAGAAACCAGGCTCAGGATCCACAAAAGATACAACTCCAACCAAGCCAGGTCTACTGTGCCAAGGCCAGGGCCTTGGTTAGAAGACAGCGCAACCCTGTGGCCTGATACAGCAGCTCATGCTTGTAATCCCAGCACTTTGGGAGGCTGAGGTGGGTGGATCACGAGGTCAGGATTTAGAAACCAGCCTGGCCAACATGATGAATCCCTGTCTCTACTACAAATACGAAAAACTAGCCTGGTCAACATGGTGAATCCCTGTCTCTATTAAAAATATGAAAATTAGCCGGGCGTGGTGGCAGGCGCCTGTAATCCCAGCTACTCAAGAGGCTGAGGCAGGAGAATCGCTTGAATCCGGGAGGCGGAGATCGCAGTGAGCTGAGATCGCACCACTGCATCTCTGACATATGTCAGCATCGGTGACATAGTGAGATTCTGTCCCCCCACCCGCTGCCAAAAAGAAAAAAAGAGAGAGAGAGGGTACAACCCTGACACACAGGCTGGGGACATCTAGGTTGAGGTCTCTACAAACAACGGACTCTCTATATCCCCCTGAGCCCTCTGAGCCGGCAGGAATGCCACCCTGCTGCTAAGGGCTGGAACTCCCTCCCTCCTTGCCTGGACACTGTGCAGAGGCCTCTCCCCAGCTAGACAACACGTCTCCGGCTCGAGCTCTGCCTCGTCTGTCCTCCTGGTCATTAGGCCAACGACTAGGATGAAGTCACAACAGCACCGGCTGTGGGCATGTTGAGTCTGGTGAGGAAAGATGGGGCTATATCCCAAAGGAGCTGTAGGACCTAACCAGCACAGGTCTGCAGGAACATGGGACCAGAATCCAAGGGTATCTGGTCAAGAAGATCAGACGGTAAGGTTGGATAAGGGAGTATTTATCAACTTGCGAGAACTCTCCCAGAATACAGGATTTAGTACTCTCACCAGTGTCCCAGGAGATGGTATAAACTCACTACAGATGGTTCCTAGAAACATGGGAAAAGCAGTGGCCAAAATGAAGTGAGAAATGCCAGAGCAGGTGGTAGGCCCTTGGCACTTAGGCCCAGAGAGGTGGGCCCACCAGAGGAGGTGTACCGTGTAAGGCTGGAACTCCCATAGGCCTATGCTGCACGCAGGACCCAGATGATATCCCACTTCCCAAGGCTGTTAGGAATGGATTACTTAGAAATTCAGTGATGGGGACCAGGGCTGGCAGGAGGAGTTGCCATTGTAGAACCAGGCTTACTCACAGAAATGATCCCAAGGACCCTGGAAAACTAGAAGCCATCTGCCTTAGTGCTGCCGTAACAAAATGCCATAGGCTGGGTGGCTTATAAAGAAATTTATTTCTAACAGTTCTGGAGGCTGGGAAGTCCAAGATCAAAGTAGATTTGGTGTCTGCTGAGGGCCCACTTTCTGGCTCACAGATAGTGCCTTCTCACTGTGTCCTCAGAGAGTAGAACAGGCAAGGCAGCATGCTGGGACATCTTTTCATTAGGGAACTAGTCCCATTCAAGAGGCTCCACCTTCATGACCCAATCGCCTTCCAAAGGCCCCACCTCCTGATACCCTCACATTGGTGATTAGGTTTCAATGTATGAATTTTGGGGAGACACCAACATTCAGACTATGGCACCATCAGAAGGCAGGAAGATGTCGTTGTGGTGAGTGGCAGGGTAGAGAAGAGGCCACGGGAGCCTGACCTACAGAGACCTGTGGAGTGAATAGAACTTGGCACCCCTAGGGGCCACATACATTTGGAGCCAACAAGGACACTACTGTAAATGCATAAGATGCTGGGGAGCTAAGGACAGTCACCTTAATTTTAAAAAAAGGAAAAATCCCTTCCCCAGTGTCCATCCCTGAGCAAGTTCTTGGAAGTGGAAACTTGACTGACAGAAAGCCCATGTCCCCAGGAGGAAGAATGCCCACAATTGCACACAGCAAGGATTCCCCCATTTCTTCCCAACATTACTCAGGTAACTGTGTGTTAGGGAAGGGGAAACCCAGAGCATTAGCATGGTCCCTCCTAAGGGAGCCAGGTGATAAATGGAGTTCTAGCCTAGGTCCAGCTCACAGTGGATCCACAGTCCCACCCTCAGTGGTCTCCAAATGGATAAATGTAAAAGTGGTCTCCAATTACTTAGTAATTGACACAAGCCCTTTATCCTGTGAGGTAAGAGCTATCACAGTGGGGAAATCCAAGTGGAAGCCTCTGAAACTTCCCCTTCTGGCCAAGATGGTAAATAAAAAGCAGTATTACAGCCCAGGGAATGGCAAAGATGAGTGCTGTTCTTAAAGATCTAAAATATGTGTGGATAGTCATTCCTATTATAGTCCCACTTAATTCACCAGTCTGTTCCCCATGGAAACTACCAGAAGTGCAACAAGTAGTAGCCCAATTGCAGCTTCCTTGCTAGGTGTGGTATTGCTGCTAGAGAAGATTAATATGAATTCAGGGAGCCAGGCGAAGTGGCTCATGCCTACAGTCCCAGCATGTGGGAGGCTGAGGTTGTGGATCATTTGAAGTCAGGAGTTCGAGACCAGCTTGGTCAACATGGTATACCCCATCTCTACTAAAAATACAAAAGTTGGCCAAGCATGGTGGCTCACGCCTGTAATTCCAGCTACTCAGGAGGCTGAGGCAGGAGAATCACTTGAACCTGGGAGGCGAAGGTTGTGTGAGCCAAGACCGCACCCCACTGCACTGCAGCCTGCGTGACAGAGCGAGATTCTGTCTCAAAAAAAGAAAAAAAAAAACAAAACTGAATTCAGACACATGTTATGAAGCCATTAATCTGGTGAATATGTTCATTTCCATCTCAATCAAGAAAGAGAATCAGAAAGAGCTCACATTCACATGGAAGGGACAACAGCACACATTCACAGTTTTCATCAGGGCTCTGTCATGACCATCCAAAAAGATCTGGATCATCGGACACCCTGCAGAACATCACACTGATCCAGTACACGGATGTCATCAGGCTGACCAGGCAGACAGACAAGCAGTACCTAGCATGCCGGAAGCCAAAGGGTGAGAGAGAAAACTACTGAAGATCAAGAGGCCACCACATTAGTAAAATTTCTAGGAATTCAATGGTCTGGTGAATACTGGGACATACCTACAAAATTAGTCCTACAAAGTAAGGACAAATTATTTAATCTTTTACCTCCTACTATGAAGAAGAAATCCTAACACCTGACAGGTAGGTCTGGAGGCAACATATTCCATAGCTGGGAATACTGCTCCAACCCTGTAGGCCAGTGCCATGAAAGGCTGCCAAGGCCCAGAGCAAGAAAGGACTCTGCAGAAGTACCAGGCTGCTGGACCCATCCGCCCCATCCCTTGAGCCATACAACTCAGCAGACCCTATGGTGTCAGCCATGTGAGTGATAGGAAGAGATGCCAGAGAAGGATGCAAGCTACAGTGGGAGACTCCCTTAGGATCTGGAGACTCCCTAGAATTTGGGATTGAATCCTTACCATTAGCAGCAAAGGATTATACACCTTTTGAAAACAGGTCCTGGTCTAGTGCTCCTAGACCTTGTGTGACACAGAACACCCATACCGAGTGATGAGGCAGCCGGAACTGCCTGTCATGAGCTGGGTCTGCCAGCCCCAGTCAATTTAACATGGTAGGAACATCCCAGGTCAAACATGAGCAGGCCTTGAGGACACCAGCAAGCTACACGGCAGGTAGCCCAGACCCCACATCATCCCCGCTGTGGCACCAGCAGCCTCAGCTCATTTGAATGGCCACATGGGGGACTCCCATGTCACCAGCTGAAGAGGATAAAACTGAGGTTGATTTGGCCTGGCATGTGGCAGATGACTACATTGGACCCCCTCCTGGAAAGATCAGGAATAGAGACCTGTTCCAGATAGAGATTTGCCTTTCCTACCCGTGGGCTCTCTACGCAAGGGTCTATGAAGTGTTTGATTCACTGGCACAGGATGCCACATAACATCACTTCTGACTCAATAGCCCATCTTCTAGCAATAACCTGGAGGGGCAGGAGTGGGCTGGCCCATGACCAGGGATCCACTGGTAATACTGCACACCACATGACCCCAAAGCTGCTGGCCCGATGGTGCATTGTGATGGCCCGTTGAAGACAAGAGCTACAATGCCAGTTCAGAAACAAGCCTTCACAACGTTTCAGGACCATCCTCCAAGATACAGAATCACTTCAAATCAAATACTATACACGGCACTGGATCCCCACTGGGCAGAATACACGGGTCTAGGAATTTAGGGGTAGAAGCTTAAGTGGCCCAGTGGGCCACTTGGAGAATTTGTGCTTTCTGTCCCTCAACTCTGGCTTCCGTAGGTGTAGAGGTCCTTGTTCCCAAAGAGAAAATACTTCTGCAAGGTGGCACAGCCAGAGTCCCTCAAAGTCTAAGCACAGCCACCTCCTTGGCACTGTGGGTTTCTTGTCCTTGCATCAAGGGGCCAGCGGTAAGAAGAGGAGTCGCACCCCGGCATCCAGAAGAGGTTGCACATGGGGTCTGGGAGGAATATGTTTGACATCCAGGTGATGCCCTTGGGTGCTTCTTGGTACTCCCTTGCCCAATTTTGATGGTAAGTTGACAGGTATAGCAACCCTGGCCTGAAAATAGCATGGTGACCAGGGTCTCAGTTCCCTCAGGTAATCAGGAGACCAACAGAGATGTCATCTGAGGGTGAGGTGGTCTGTAATGGGCAGTGGAGTGGGCAGCTCAGGATGTCAGTTGCAGCCCTAAGCCCCCAAAACTTCAGAGACAGGGGCTGGAGTTCATCCCAGTAATTTTCCTCTTCAGGTTGCCTCCTAGAAGAGCTTCTCGGAGAACTTACATGAAATGGATCCAAGAGGTGGACTGTGAAGGACTCTGTAAGGTGCCACTCAGGTCCCTCTGCAGGAATAAAGGACTTATTACCCCAGCTGCTGGGAGTACTGTCTGCAGAAAGTTGACAGCCCTCACACTCCATTCCCAGGGTGGCCTACATCAAATGAACCGACCAATGTGGGGTGCCAAGAACCCAACATTTTGCCTTGACCCGGAATAGTCCTGAGGGGTCATCCCATCCTCAGGCCAGCTGAGGCTTCTGCTGAGATAGCATCATAGGTCAGCCTCCCCCTTTGCCCAAGCCTGCTCCTCCCCACTCTCTTCCACTGGTATTGACTTGAGGAGCACTGGCCAATGCGCCTACACACACTTGATCTCAGAGACCTGCCCAAGCTCATACTCAGACCTGACGTGGCAGAAACAAACCTGACTCTCTGTGGCTGTCCAAAGCCCAGAGACTGGAAAGGTCAGCATGTGCAGGACTCAGAAGTGAGAAACAGAGCAGATACCTCGGATGCAGTGGACATTTGAACTCCGTACAAGGAATGACAGTCTAATTACCTTAGGCTGCTGGTTGTGATGTTGCTCAGTTTCTGCTCACAGGATGGGGAAGGGGAGATATTCCAGAAGAACAGAGCAGCCCCCTCACCCATATCAGGCTTTGGGGTCATTCAGACCTGAGAATGTCAGAGCTTTAACTTCCTAGCTGTGGGGCCTTGAGCAAACTGCTCCACCTCCCTAAGCCTCAGTTTCCTCCACTCCAAACTGGAGCCAATAAGATGCACCTGTGATTCTTGCATAGATGGCATTTGCAGGGCTCCTGGTGCACAGAAATCTCTCCGTAAATGTGGCCATTATTATTCAAGAGCTGAGGAGCTAATTAGCCTTGCTGCTGATGCAACAGGAATTCACAGCGCAGGGACTGGCCTGCCGAAGGGAGGACGAGGCTGGAACATCTCATTTTGACAAATGGCTTTTGTTTACCCACGACTGGCAAACAAACGCTCCACGACGTGTGGCTAATCACCTAAAAATAACAGCACATATGTTCCCTCTGAGGAGTGTTCCTTGCTAACAAGCACAGCGGGCCGTGGGCTGCTGGGGGTGGGGTGGGGACACTCTGCACTCCTCTGAGGCAAATACAAAAGCCTCTCTCTCTGCCCCCAGCCGTCCTCCTGCACCCCACATCCATCCTGCTGCCCAGCCCTGTCCGCAGCGCCACACACAAACCACCCTCCCTTCTGTCTCCCTGAACACCGTCCCCACCAAGTCCCCGGCTGCTGTCCTGGGGCAGGGCTGGTGCCACAGTCCCCTTTCTGCCCTCCTGGCCTCACTCCATCCCCTCCACCCTGCCCCGGAGGCACCCTTCTGAAACACACACATCTGACTATGTCACTCCCCCTCTCAGAACTGCTCGTGGCTCTCTGCCTCCAGGCCATGCCAGTCTCCTTTCCCACACCGCCTGGGCCTCACCATCCCTGTTCACCAGGGCCTTCCAGCCTCCAGGCCTCTGCAGATGTTGGAGTAGGGCTGCTTCTCTACCTACACACCTCCTCTGCCTTGGGCAGGTGCTCAGCTCTAAATGACATCCGAGCTGATGACGAATGAATGATTCTCTCTGAACTCCAGGCTCATGTGCCCAGCTGCCCACTGTATGTCTCCTCCTGGTTGTCCAGTGGGCATCTCTGAACCATGTGTCCAAAAGCACACGCAAACACACACACACACACACACACACGCATGGGATCCTCCTGCAATCTTTCCGGTTGCTCGGGTCAAAAGCCCAGAAATCCTCCATGTCCCCACCTCTCCCATCCCACAACAAATGTATTAGCAAATGGGGTCAGCTCTGTCTTCAAAACACATACAGACTCCCCTCAGCACCTGCACACTGCCTCCTGGGGCCTCCATCCCACCTCCCACCTCCAGTGGTCCCCAGCTTCGGCTCTTGCCAGCTACAGTCTGCTCACGACCCAGGACCCTTTAAAACTGGTCACACCTCATCTCTCCTGCACCCCAAAGCTTCCAGTGGCTTCCATCTCAGAGTAAAGCCAAAGTCTTAGGGAGGCCACAGCTAGAGTGGACAGATTTCACAAACAAAAAGGCAGGATGCCCATTAGGTTTGAATTTCAAGGACATGTTAAGTGAAATAAGCCAGACACAGAAAAACAAATACCACGTGATCTCACATGGACATGCAAACTCTGAAAAAGCCAAATTCATTGAAGCAGAAAGCAGAATGGTGGCTACCAGAGGCTGGGAGGGCAGGGGGTGAGAACTGGGGAGCTGTGGGTCAAAGGACACAAAGTTCCAGTGAGGGAGAGTCAGTGCAAGAGCTCCATGGTGTGCCGTGGCAGTATAGCTAATGACAGTGCACTGCATTCTTGAAAATCGCTAAGAGTGCTAAGAGTGGATTTTTAAGTGTTCTCACCACAGGGGAAAAAAAAACGATGTGGGAAGTAATGCATATGTTAATTAGCTCAATTTAGTCATCCCATAATTGTATACATATTCCAAAACATCATGTTGTAGGCCATAAGTATATGCAATTTTTATTGGTCAATTAAAACAATGTTTTAAAAAGAAGAAAGGGATATTAGGAACTAAAAATCTTTTTTTTGAATTTCACAGAAAGGCAAACTTGCGTGGGACACACTTCTACTAAAAAATTATTTGCTGTTTATCTAAAATTCCAGTGTAACTGGGCATCCTGTAATTTTCCAGCAGCCAGACCTACAATGCCTGAGATGACCGGGAACACCCCCACACCCCATTGTACCTCACGCCCCCACCTCCCCTGCAGCTTGGGTGTCCTGTTTTTCCTGGAGCCCAGGGAGAGTATCTTCCACTTCAGGAATGCGTCCCGCCACCCCTCTGCTCCTGTATCCCTGTGGGCCACTCCCCTGGCCCCTGCAGATCTCTGCCCAGACGGCGCCTCTCGCCGAGGCCTGCTGTACCAGTCGGTACGAAACAGCAGCCCTGTCACTGCCCCCTCACTGCTCGGTGGCTTCTACGACCTTCCACCAGAATGCCGTCTCCTTGAAGGCAGAGTTTCATCTCTGCTGTCCACAGCCGTGTCCCCACACTGAGGACAGTGCCTGGCATGTAGTAGTCAGTCAATACATATTTTTCAAATAAATGATGTCCCTACTGCCCCACCCCAGGCCACTTGGCAAACTCCTTAAACCACAAGGACAGCTGTATGGCCTCTCCTCTGCAAAGCTCTCTCTGACCACACACGTGTCCTCCAGGCAGGGAGAGCCTCCTCACCAGACGAAGAGTCCCTCCGAGGTAGCGATGGTGTCCCATCCACCTTTTTATCCCCAGTGCCACATTGATGGCAATGTGAGAGGTGCTCGGTACACGTGTGAGTGGATCAATGAATGAATATCTGAGTGAGTGAAGAAATGAAGAGCATAGGAACCAGGCAGAACTCTATCTCTAAGGCTCCCTGCAGGAGCTGGTTTGATTCCTGTTGCCCCTAAAGGAAGACTTTTGACATTTATCCCCACTGTGTAAAGAACAATGAAGGAGAAGGAGATGGTGAAGATGCGCTTCACTCCCCGCTAGTCCACATTCTACAAAGTGTGTCCACCTCATTCCATGATCCCCTCAC
This sequence comes from Piliocolobus tephrosceles, assembly GCF_002776525.5. Lineage (NCBI taxonomy): Eukaryota > Metazoa > Chordata > Mammalia > Primates > Cercopithecidae > Piliocolobus > Piliocolobus tephrosceles. Next base: position 114,536,302 of record NC_045437.1, on the reverse strand, counting down.
CAGCCCGAGAGGCAGCTATCACTACCCCACAGTTCAGATGAAGAGACACAGGCCCAAAGACATGAATCGAGTTGCTGGAGCCACAGGGAGCGGGGAGAGGAGATGCAGCTGGGACCCAGCCCCGGCCCATCTGGCGCTGAAGGCCTCCATGCCCCGCTGCCTCTCCGGCTTGCCCAGGGTTACAGTGACCCAGTGACCCATGCAGGCCTCCCAAGCAGGGAGGAGGGAGAAGTCAGGCTGCACAAGAGGACAGGGACCCTGCCCAAGGCAGAGCTGCTTTGCCCCCTCTTCCCCTCAGGCATCCCGGGGACCCGGCCTGGTTGTCCACCCACGTATGCACGGTTCTCTCTGTCTTTGACCGTGGTTCCATTACCCACACCAGCTTCAGAGCCAGTCCTCCATAGGCGTCTGCCCTGAATCATGCATTTGTCTCAAAAGACTTTGATATTAATGTCATTCTGTACTAATGAGTTCAGCCCACTTGTCCCAGCTGGAGCCTCCATTGTCTGCTGATTAATTGGTACAGAACTCTGGGGGGTAGCAAAGGGAGGGGAGGGAAGAAAGAGGTGGGGGAAGAGAAAGGGAGAGAAGAGCTATTTCCAGAGCAGAAATAGGTTTCCTCTGCTCACCGGTGATTCTTCTCCTTATCCTGAAGCCTTCAGCTAGGTATGGAGCAGAAACCAGAGGGTCACTCTCTCCCCAGCCACTTAACTGTCCCCGCTTCAGGAAAAATAAGACCCGTGGATACTGTCCCAGGCTGAGAAGGCAGGTCTGGAGGAAAGCACAAGTTAAGAACTGGTAGACTTGGGCCGGCACAGTGGCTCACACGTGTAATCCTAGCATTTTGGGAGGCCCAGGTATGTGGATCACTTGAGGTCAGGATTTTGAGACTAGCCTGGCCAACATGGTGAAACACCATCTCTACTAAAAATACAAAAATTAGCCGAGTGTCATGGTGCGTGCCTGTAGTCCCAGCTACTTGGGAGGCTGAGGCAGGAGAAATGCTTGAACCTGGGAGGTGGAGGCTGCAGTGAGCCGAGATTGCGCTACTGCACTCCAGCCTGGGTGACAGAGTGAGACTCCATCTCAATAAAAAAACAAAACAAAACAAAATAAAGAATTGGTAGACTTGGATTCTGACTCATCCCAGCTCTGCTCACTGTTGCCCTGGGCAAGTCGCTGGCCTCCCCAGGCCTCATTTTCCATCTGCAAAATGGGGGACAAAAATCCCACCAAAGCACAGAGTTGAAAGCTCTTGGATTTGACAACTTGGCTTTCAACTCCATTATCTTCCATTTAGGGGGGTTGTGTGGCCTTGGACAAGCTGCTTAACCTCATATGCAAAATGAAAATATTAACAGCACCCACCTGAGGGGGCTGCAGCAAGGACTGAAGGAGAGATAAGGAAGGTGCAGTGCTTGGCCTCGCGCCTAGCGGATCAGTAAATGGAGGCTACTGTTACCATGTCTGGAAATAGCCGCCTGATTAAACAAAGCATGTGACTCTACTTGGTGGAATATTATGCAGGCACCAAAAAGGAAACACAGTGGATGGTGCAGCCCAGGAAATGCCTATGTCCAAATGCCTTCTTCACTAGATCTACTCAAGGGAATCATGATCTCCGCTGACAGAAGGGATAGCTGAGGCTCACTGAAGGGGCTTGAATGGTCCCAGGTCACAGAGTAAGTAAATAGCTGAGCTGGGAATTGAACACAGGGAAAACCTGCCTCGAAATGCAGACTCCATCCTCTTTGTCACAATTCCTGCACATCATATTTTAGAAACTGATTTGCTGAAGTCATGAGCCTGCAGGAATTTCATTTTAGTTTCTGTCCAGGTGATCATGATGCTTTTGTGTCATTGATAATTATTTTTTAAGGCAGATAATAATGTTGACCTGCACTCCCCACCTGGCTGATGTGCAGAGCAAAGGAACTCAAGGCTGTGTGTGATCTCTGGCAATAGGACAGAGCATGTGAGCAACAGTTAACATCATTCCAGGACCAGGGTGGCTTGGCTTAACACTACACAGTCATTCATTCATTCATTTATTCTATGAGCATTTATTGAGCCTAAAGGTACATGTTCTAGGCTCAGAGGACACAGCTGGGAATCAGAGAAATGACATACTCCTGCCTTCTTAGAGCTGACATCCGTGGGGAGAAGACACACAATAGACAAGTAAACAGATACAAATACTAGAGAGGAAAATAAAGCAGAATCAGGGCATTGGGGAGGCGGGGTGAGGCTCCTTTGTTCATGGTGTCACGGAAGGCCTCTCTGGTAAGGTGCCATAGGAGGCTGAGGTTTAAACAAAGGAGATAAACCATGATATCCAAGGGAAAAGCACAGAAATGGCAAGTGCAAAGGCCCTTAATCTGCTGGGGCCGCTATAACAAAATACCCTAAAATGGGAAGCTTATAAACAACGTAATTGACTTCTAACCATTCCGGAGGCTGAGAAGTCCAAGATCAGGGCACCAGCAGATTCAGTGTCGAATGACAGACAGTCTGCTTTCTGGTTCACAGATGGCACTTTCTCACCATGTCCCCACATAGTGGAAAGGACAAGGCGGGCCTCTTTGATAAGGGCACTAATTCCATTTGTGAGGACTCCACCCTCATGACCTACTCACCTCCCAAATGCCCCCCTTCCTAATACCCTCACCCTGGGGATTAGGTTTCAACTAATAGATTGAGAAGGACACAGTTGGACCACAGCAGGCCCTGAGGCTGAACTGTACCTGCGATGTTCAGGAAACAGCAAGGAGGCCAGTGTGGCTGCAGCGAGTAGGGGAAGGAGATGGGGAAGGGGTGTGGTGGGCAGCAGATGCTGCAGGGCCTCACAGGCCACTGTAGGAACTTCAGAATTTACCATTCAGCATGAAGGATCTGGCTTGTCATTCTCTCACTGGTTGTATTATTTGCATTTTCTTTACCCAACAGTTTCCCATTTCTGACCAGATAAAACCTGAACTCCCAGATGTGGAATTCAAAGGCTTTCAGAGTAAGGAGAGGACAGGGAGGTGTTCAATACCCCACCTCGCTTTCCAGCCTCCAGTCCTGCCACTCCCCACCATACATCGTCACCGCCCCCCTCCCCTCACCACCCTGCGTCACACCTCTGTGCCTTTGCCCATGCAGGGCTCTCTGCCTGCCTTCATTCAAGCTGATACTCAAATGCCTGAGGAGCACCACCTGAGTGCCAAGCCCTATGGGAGGGGCTGGGGAAATAGTGGTGAGCAAAACTGTCCCCGTCTCTGTTCATCTGGCATCTAGCAGAGAAGACCAACACTAACCTGGTAACTGTGGGAAATAAGTAATGACCACGATGGGGAACTGTGGGCCGCGGCAACAGCTACTCTGGAGTGAGGGTAGTCAGGGAGGCCCTGAAGAGGGAGTGTTGAAGCTGAGACAGAAGAATGAGCAGCAGTCAGCTCAGGAAAGAGGTGGGAAGAACGACTAGCCCCCCTGAACAGCACAGCACAGGGAGGAGGGAGGGAGGAAGAGGGTAGAGCTTGCCCAACCTGAGCCAGGCCGGGAAGGGAGCTCAGCAAATAGGCAGCGCCTGCCAGGCTCAGCGCTAGGTAAACAGGACTCTGCCCCGCACCTGCTGCCTCCTCACAGCCCACAGCTGCACAGGGATAAATATCTGCCTACAGACCTGTCTTGCCTAATGAGTGTTTGGGCATCCGCCAGGCAGACCTGGCTGGAGGGGAGCTGGCAAGAAGGGGGACAGTCCTGGGGGATTCCAGCGCCTCACTCCCTGTAGCCCTGAGATGTAGGACCCAGACCTAGCAGAACCACAGCCAGTAGTCATGGGCAGGGCATCACCAAAGGCCTTTGCTAGTGCTCCGGCGGGGTTAGGAAGGCCTGACGCCAGGAAACCAGGGACAGAGTGACCCCAAAAAGGGCAGCCCACCTCCACACCTGACCACAGCTGCCGACCGCAGAGCAGCAGCTGCCTGTGTCCCCCACCCTTTCTCACTCATTTCTCCTCCTCTTCCTTCTAAACACACTAAATGCATGCTGGGAATAAATTAATTCTATCTCAGATAGTTGAGAGAACTGCAGAATTATACATCTTTACCTTGTGCCTTTTGAAATTTTGTGCATTATCGGGTATCCAAAGGAGTAAACAAATTGTAAAGTGCACATGTTCATAATTTTTAAAAATCAAATTGTAAAGAAGATTAATTCATTGAAAATAGAAGTCCCCTGACCCCCTAATTCTACTTCCCAACTTATCTTCATCTTAACTTTGATTAGATTTCATTTTCAGCATAAATAGCATCATATCACACATCCTGTTCTCCCCTAACGACATGGTATACCCTGGCCACCTTTCCACCCCCACACATCTGGGGCTGCCTCATTCTTTCTAGCAGCTAAAATGTTTTCCATGTCTTGGATGTACTGGGATTCGTGTAGACCCATTTTGGTGGGCATTTGTTTCCAGTTTTGTTCTGTTTTCTTTCGGTTTTGGTTTTTGCTATTAAAAATAATTCTCTACTGGACAGCTTTTTACTTGCATCTCTGTGTATTTGTTGGAGTTTCTTTGTAGAATACATTCTAAACTGGAGGGCAAATGGCTTGTACACTGTTTACATTTCACAGACATTGCCACACAGCCCTCCGAAGAGACTGTGCCCCTTCCCCTCCTGCTGCCTCAGCCCAGGAAACAGCCTATTTCCCTGCCCTCAGCTGTTAGGAAACCTTGAGCTCCTTGACAAACTCATGAGTGAAAGATGATAACTGTTTTATTTGTATTTCTTAATTATTAGTGAAGCTGGGTATCTTTTAGGGCTAAGTCATTTGCATTTCTTGATGAACCGCCTCATTATACACTTTACACAATTTTTTTTAAAGGGGCATTCTTTCCTTTTTTTTTTTTTTTTGAGACGGAGTCTCGCTCTGTCACCCAAGCTGGAGTGCTGTGGCCAGATCTCAGCTCACTGCAAGCTCTGCCTCCCGGGTTCACGCCATTTGCCTGCCTCAGCCTCCCAGGTAGCTGGGACTACAGGCGCCGCCACCTCGCCCGGCTAGTTTTTTGTAGTTTTTTTTTTAGTAGAGACGGGGTTTCCCCGTGTTAGCCAGGATGGTCTCGATCTCCTGACCTCGTGATCCGCCCGTCTCGGCCTCCCAAAGTGCTGGGATTACAGGCTTGAGCCACCGCGCCCGGCCTCTTTCCTTATTTCATTTCAGCAATGTTTTAGCACCTACTCTGTAGTGGATATTGTGTTTACCACCCCCTTGTGAAACAGGACAGAGTGTGTCTGCACTGAAGCAGGGCCAGAAGCAAAGAAGAGTTCCTGTGTGGGCCACTCCCAACACAAAAGGGAGGTCATCAAATCTTGAATCTGGCGAGACTTGAAGCATCTGATTACAAATGGACTGAGCCGCCATTTCCTTATCAGTAAAACAGAAAAATACAGTAATTCCTGTCCCTTGGTGAAAAAAAGCACAAAACCGTATGTGTAAGTCAGAAAATCAGTCAAAACTGACATAAACAAAAAGGGAACTTATTGGTTCATGTGACTAAAAGCTCCAACTTCAGGCATGGCTGGATCCAGGTGCTCAAACATCATCAAGCATCGTCTGGCTCTCTCCATATTTCAGCTCTGCTTTCCCCTGTGTTAGCTCCATTCTCAACCTAGAAACACTGAGACAGCCCCCAGTAGCTCAAGACTTATATCCTATTGATTCAACCATCCATGGAGAGCAGCTCCAGCAAAAACCCAGGGATTCGCTATGACTGGTCTGGACTGGGTCGTGCATCCATCCTCAAGCTAATCACTGAGGCTTGGGTGATAGATGATATAGATTCGCCAGGCCTGGAGCTGAGGGCTGAGAACGAGTCCCACACGAAGCATGTGGCCTGAGCAGGAAGAGGAGGAAATTCAGCTGCCATTACCAAAAGAAAGGACAGGATAAAACTACCGATGTCCCTATGCGGGATTTTAGCCCTGCCTCAGCTATGTGACCCTGGACATGTTATTTCTCCTCTCCAGCCCTTGAGTTCCCCACCTGTAAGATTCTGACTTCAAACTCAATCGTGGATTTTGATACCTTTTGTAGCAGAAAACTTCACTTTTCAAGAAACAATACTTGGAACCCAATACATAGAACAGATAAGAGCTGTGTTTTGTTAGAAATGTTATTTGTGGTTTTTTAAATTTTTATTTTTACTTTAAGCTCTGGGATACGTGTGCAGAACGTGCAGGTTTGTTACATAGGTGTACATGTGCCATGGTGGTTTACTGCACCCATCAACCTGTCATCTAGGTTTTAAGCCCCACATGCATCAGGTATTTGTCCTAATGCTGTCCCCTCCCTGGCCCCTCACCCCCTGACAGGCCCTGGTGTGTGATGTTCCCTTCCCTGTGTCCATGTGTTCCCATTGTTCAACTCCCACTTATGAGTGAGAACATGTGGTGTTTGGTTTTCTGTTCCTGTGTTAGTTTGCTGAGGATAATGGCTTCCAGCTTCATCCATGTCCCTGTAAAGGACATGAACTCATTTGTTTTATGGCTGCATAGTATTCCATGGTATGTATGTGCCACATTTTCTTAATCCAGTCTGTCACTGATGGGTATTTGGGTTGGTTCCAAGTCTTTGCTATTGTGAACAGCACTGCAACAAACATACGTGTGCATGTGTCTTTATGGTAGAATGATTTATCATCCTTTGGGTATATACCCAGTAATGGGATCACTGGGTCAAATGGTATTTCTGGTTCTAGATCCTTGAGGAATCACCACACTGTCTTCCACAGTGGTTGAACTAATTTACACTCCCACCAACAGTGTAAAAGCATTCCTATTTCTCCACAGCCTCTCCAGCATCTGTTGTTTCCTGACTTTTTAATAATCACCATCCTAACTGGCATGAGACGGTATCTCATTGTGGTTTTGATTTGCAAGAAACGGTATTTGTTTGATCCGGTATTAGTCAGGATAGACCAGAATCTGCTGTAATAAACCCCAATATCTCAGTGGCTTAACACACAAAGGTTTGCTTCTCGTTCCTGTGACTGTTCAGTGCAGGTCAGGGAACTCTTCTTAGCAGATTTTCTCTACCCCTCAACCAGTGGTCCAGAGATCCACCCTCCCATCATCTGTAGTTCTGCCATGATAAAGCTCTGGCCTCTGTGTAAGGGGAAGAAGCCCACATCTGCCCACATCCGGGGGGCCCTCAGCATCGAGTCACAGGCCTCTATTCAAATGCAAGAAACTCTGGGAAATGTAATCTTCCTCTACTGGAAAAGGAAAATGACGCTATATGTTCTATAACATTTACTTATTATAAGGTCAGTCATTGAGAACAATAGGGAGGTTGTTTTGATAGATCAAAAAGAATAAGAAATTCTGCTGGGCGCGGTGGCTCATGCCTGTAATCCCAAAACTTTGGGAGGCCGAGGTGGGTGGGTCGCTCGAGGTCAGGAGTTCAAGACCAACCTGGTTAACATGGTGAAACCCCGTCTCTACTACATATACAAAAGTTAGCCAGGTGTGGTGGTGGGCACCTGTAATCCCAGCTACTTGGGAGGCTGAGGCAGGATAATTGCTTGAACCACTGCACACCAGCCTGGGTGACCGAGTGAGACTCTGGCTCAAAACAAAAATAAGAAAACAAAACAAAACAAAAAAACAAGAAATTAGATATTATGGATGACAGATATAGTCATGTCTCAACTTTAGCATTGACTTTAAGCTTCAAAATTTTAAACTTTTTAAAGTTGCAAATACATTAAGAAAATCCCAGGTCGCCAAGTGATAGCAGTTGAAAATCCTAGCAGTATTTAGAACCTTGCTTCACTTGCAATTTTAGGGTCCTCTTTACTTATACAGAGATAGCAGGACAAACTTCAGTGTCAAACTTGCTGACAACTGAGTTAACAGCATGAGAAACTGTGCTGGCCATCTTCAAATGCTAACATTTAGTATGCAATATATCCAAGGGTTTTTGTTCTGTTTATTACAATGTTCAAATCCGTATTTCAAATGCGAAGCTCAAATACAGTGTGGAGGGCTCTGTTTTGGAGAGCACAGTGCCAGAGGACCTTTGGGCTTCACAATGCCTGCATGTAAGTGGAGAACAGCTGGGTGTCCACAGCCAGGATGTTTCCCTTCATTAGGCCTTGGTTTTCTCATTTATAATAGGGAAGGCTCAGCAAACCCAAGGCCTTGACCCGAAAACAAATAAACAAACAGACCACACACACACAACACACAAAGATCCTTTGCTTTGGGTGAAGGCATCTGCCCTGCTGCGACAATGCTCAGGTAGACTGGATCGAGCAATGGAGAAAGAACCTCAGGCTTCCAAACATCAGCCACTGAACAAGTCTGGAGATGTCTGCTTCAACTGGAAGCTTTATTGCAACCTCATGAGAGACTCTGAGCCAGAACCATCCAGCTAAGCTGCTTTCAGATTTCTAACACTCGGGCACTGTGAGATAAAAATATTTGTGGTGTTAAATGCTATGTTTTGGAGTATTTTGTTACCCAGCAGCAGATAACTAATATAGATGATAAAGGCAATGATTTCATCTTCTTAGGTGTGATACTGGTGGTGTGATTATGCAGGAGACTGTCCTTCTTTTTAGGCGTTTCATGCCAATGTATTTAGTGATTTAGTGGTGATACCATGCACACCTGTGACTCACCTGATTACCTACAACTTAATAACCTGCAAAGGCCATCAGCATGAAACTGCTGTTTTTATGGATCAAAAAATGGCCAAATATAAGCAATTTTTGCATGCAGTATAAACTATGAGAACTGAGAGTCTATGGCCCTTTTCTAGCCCATATACATGTCTGTTTTTCTAACGTGTTTCATTTTAATCTTACAAATGGAGACGTCGCACATAGAGTACAGATTTCTCGTCTCTCTTTAGAAAAAAAATACCTTTAAAAGAAAACGTAGGGGGAAATCCTTGTGACCATAGATTAGGCAGAAATTTTTTAGCTATAACACTAGAAGAAGGACCCATAAAGGAAAAAGTTGATCAATTGGAGTTCATCAAAATTCTGCTCTTCACCAAAATTCTGCTCTTCAAAAGATGTTGCTAAGAGGAGGAAATCAAAACCCACAGACTTGAGAGAACATATTTGCAAACTGTATATCAGATTTTTAAAACTCTTATATCCAGACTGTATGAAGAAGCTTCAAGTCACAAAAGACTACAGATTATATGATTGCACTTTATGAGGTGTCCAGAAATAAGTAGTTGCTTAGGGCAGGAGTGGAGGGGTTATTATGGGGCTTGGATGATGCCTAATAGAATGGGGTTCTTTTTGAGGTAAGGAATATGCTTTAAAATGGGTGGTGGTGATGACTGTACAACTCTGTGAATATACTAAAATATTTAGCCCGAGCCCTGAAGCATGCCCTCTCCCACTTACCCCCTTCATTTTCCTCCGTACTTATCACCATCTCACAAGTATCTGTTTGCTTGTTGTCTTTAACCTCCCACATAATATAAGAATAATGACAGGCCCAGGTGCAGTGACTCACGCCTGTAATCCCAACACTTTAGGAGGCTGAGGCGGGTGGATCACCTGAGGTTGGGAGTTCGAGACCAGTCTGACCAACATGGAGAAACCCCATCTCTACTAAAAATACAAAATTAGCTGGGTGTGGTGGCACATGCCTGTAATCCCAGCTACTCAGGAGGCTGAGGCAGGAGAATCGCTTGAATCCAGGAGGCTCAGGTTCGATGAGCCGAGATGGCACCATTACACTCCAGCCTGGGCAACAAGCGTGAAATTCCATCTCAAAGAAAAAAGAAAGAATAATGACAGCAGAGACACTGTTTAATTCATTGGTGTGTCCTCAGCACCTAGAATGGTGTCTGAATCAGAGCCAGGAGCTCAATAAAATATTTGTGAAATAAATTAATCCTTTTTTATTTATTTTTATTTTTTATTTTTTTTGAGACGGAGTCTCGCTCTGTCGCCCAGGCTGGAGTGCAGTGGCCGGTTCTCAGCTCACTGCAAACTCCGCCTCCCGGGTTCATGCCATTCTCCTGCCTCAGCCTCCCAAGTAGCTGGGACTACAGGCGCCCGCCACCACGCCCGGCTAGTTTTTTGTATTTTTTAGTAGAGACGGGGTTCACTGTGTTCACCGTGTTAGCCAGGATGGTCTTGATCTCCTGACCTCGTGATCCGCCCGTCTCGGCCTCCCAAAGTGCTGGGATTACAGGCTTGAGCCACCGCGCCCAGCCCTTTTATTTTTTAAGAGGCGGGGCCTTGTCCTGTCACCCAGGCTGGAGTGCAGTGGCACAATCACAGCTCACTGCAGCCTTGACCTCCTGGGCTCAAGCCATCCTCCCACCTCAGCCTTCCAAGTAGCTGGGACTAACGTGCGTGCCACCATGCCCGGCTGAATCCCTATTTTATAGATGGGGAAACAAGGTCTCACAGCTAGTAAAATCTGGGTCTTATTTGAGTTTGACTTTAAAGAACGTTCTCTTAACCAGAGTGCGGCAGAGGGGGCCTCGGAGAACAGTCTTTGGAATCAGAAAAGCCTTGGCTTAAATCAGTGGCTTTTAATCTTTGAGAATCATTGACCCCTTTGAGAATCCTCTGAAAGTTTTGGGCTCTTTACCCTGGGAAATGGACAGAAGTACAAACAAAAAGCATTTTGCAGACGATTTCAGGAGCGCATGGACACTTGGTACCTTCCTGAGTGTCTTAGGTTTGTGTCTGAATAGTCATTTCATCTCCCTGAGCCTCAGTTAATGCTATAAAGTGAGGATAATGAGATTGACCTTACATGTTGCCGGGAAGATCCAATGAGATCAGTATGAACGCTAGGTGTTCAAATATTGTCAGGCCCCAATTTCCCTTCCCTACCTGATCCTGGGTCCCAGGCTGGCCCCTCCGTTGTCCCAGCTTGTTTGACTCTCAGACCCTTATTTTCTATGAGCCTTAGTGCCCCCCGCCCAGGAAAATAGGATTATTGCTCATTTAATGGAATAACTCAAATGAGATAGGGGAAGCCCTCAGGAAACACGAAAGCCCTAGAAACGCTTCCCAAGACATTCCCTCTGCCTGCTGCAAATTGTTTTACTTTTTCAATTTCAGCTACAAAAAGCGTTCTGCAGGTCCACGCCTAAGGAGCTCAAGGATAATGTGGGTCAAATCCCATTTAACTAAATCCTATTATAGTGCCCCTTTTCCATGGAAGGCCGCTCTCACCCCTGGATCGCAGCCTCCCAGGGAGGCCCAACTGACTTGCCTTTGTCCCCAGCCACCCTAGCACAGAGCCTAGCACTGTGGGAGCTTTGCTGCCAAAACTCCTTTCACCTGCTGTCAAGAACTTTGGTCCACATGATTTCTGTTTCAATCAGATGCCAACATTTAAAAATCAGGAGAGTTCATAAACAAATTGAGGTTTTTGGCTCCTATTGGAAAATTAGATCTATATCCCGAGCTCAAGTTCTCATGTGTGGGAAGAGCTGGAACTGCAGCTGTCCCCATCCTTTTCAACGGCAACTAGCATGTGGCCTCTACCCCCCACAGTCCCCACAGCGGTATTTATGTCCATCTCCAGGCTGGAATCAATAGGCATGGGAGTCAGGTCCTGTATTTCATATTCTTAGAATGCTACATGAAACCTGTTTGCAAGCAGCATCTTCTTTAGCCCACAAGAAACCTCTGTCAGTTATGTACTATCAACCCACATCATAGGCGAAAAAAGTAAGGCGCCAAGAGGCAAAGAGACTCATCCAAGGGCACAAAGTTAATAAGACACAAACTCATGGCTCAATCATAAATTCCTGTTACCCGGAGAGAGATTAACACCTCTAATAAATGGCTCCCATTTATTTGAAGTGATATTCACTGCAACTACACTCTGGTGCAAAGACTTTGAGTCAAGCAGATCTTGTTTCCAATCTGGATTCTGCCATGCACTGACGTTGAGACTTTACCTTATCCATTTCTGCATCTCTAAAATGGAGCCTAAAACTCCTTCCTCACAGGGCTATTTACTAATCATTTGTAGATCTTAGTAAGTGAATCTGGAAAATGCTACCCTGACCCAAGAATGAGGGCCACCCCATGGAGTTCATCCAAATGAGAGTCAACATGTGGGTTTTGTTCGGTTTGGGACAAAACCAAAGGACAGTGATCTCTAAACAGGAACTATGAAAAGATATATAACCAAAGGCAGCTTTCTTTAAAATATTTGAACCATGTAGTCATAGCTGAACAGATGCCTAGAGGAGGTATTCAGAGTGTCCCAGTGAGAAGAGGAGATGAGAGCAACAAAACTAATGAAACTAGATGGATAATAACTGTTCTAGCAGAGACCAGAGGAAGCAGTAACCTAGGCTACTGGTGGGGAAGCTCAGAAGCTGGCCGATTAACACTGCAAGTCTCTAGAAAGCCTCGGGAATTGAAGGCACCAAGTATCTCTGAAAGAGACGTGAAGATGGGGCTTAAAGCAGGTAGTCTGGTTGAAAGTCTGTTTAAGAAGCAATTGGAATCAAATGATCAAACAGCATCACCAATAGCAATCCCTCCCGACATATGCCTCTGGGTGAAGTACATAGCTTTGGCTACGATATCTTCCTGGCAGGATGTTTAACCTGAATTTGAAAGGCCTGTAGATTAAACTTTCAATCCATAGGAAATACAGGGGATAGAGGAACAAGTCAAGCAAGGAAATAATCAGCAAGCCTAGACTGTGGGATGCTCTAGAAGACTGGCCTTTTCAAAAAGCTAATGTCATAGATTAGAAAGACCAAAGAGATACAACAGACAAATGCAATGGATCCTGGTTTTGTTTTGTTTTTTTTTTCATTTGGAGAAATTTGAAGATGAACCAGATATTAGATGGTGAGGCAGCCAGCCTCCAAGTCGGGCCACAGTGATCCCCACCCCCACACCCATACAAAGTCCTTCCTGCATTATACTAGGATTGGTCTATGTGTCTAATACCATACTGCAGAAGTGACGGCAAGTCACTGCTGTGAACAGTTATAAAAGACTACAGCTTCCGTCTTGGGTACTTGCTCTCTCTCTCTCTCTTTCTCTCGCTCTCATGCACACACACACACACACACACACACACACACACAAAGATCCTTTGCTTTGGGTGAAGGCATCTGCCCTGCTGCGACAATGCTCAGGTAGACTGGATCGAGCAATGGAGAAAGAACCTCAGGCTTCCAGACATCAGCCACTGAACAAGTCTGGAGATGTCTGCTTCAACTGGAAGCTTTATTGCAACCTCATGAGAGACTCTGAGCCAGAACCATCCAGGCTAAGCTGCTTTCAGATTTCTAACACTCAGGCACTGTGAGATAAAAATATTTGTGATGTTAAATGCTATGTTTTGGAGTATTTTGTTACCCAGCAGCAGATAACTAATACAGATGATAAAGGCAATGATTTCATCTTCTTAGGTGTGATACTGGTGGTGTGATTATGCAGGAGACTGTCCTTTTTAGGCGTTTCATGCCAATGTATTTAGTGATTTAGTGGTGAAATGTCCTGATACCTCGACAATTTAGTTTCAAATGGTCCAGCAAATTTATAAACATGGCACGAGTGCGCGCACACACATACACACAGTTCCTGAATCCAGGTGCTAAGTATACAAATAATCATTGTATCATTCTTTTAACGACTCTGTATCTGAAAATTCTCACAATAAAAACTTAAAGAATTTCTGCTTCTAGCCAAGATGAAGTAACAGAATCTTGATTTATCCTACCATTGAAAACAACCAAGAAACCATTAAAAATATATGAAATAGGCCGGGAAACAGTAGCTCACACTTGTAATCCCAGCACTTTGGGAGGCCAAGGCGGGTAGATCACCTGAGGCCAGGAGTTCAAGACCAGCCTGGCCAACATGGCAAAACCCCATCTTTACTAAAAATGCAAAAATTAGCCCAGCATGGTGGCAGGCGCCTGTAATCCCAGCTACTTGGGAGGCTGAGGCAGAAGAATTGCTTGAGCCCAAGACGCAGAGGTTGCAGTGAGCAACTGCACTCCAGCCTGAGCAATGGAGCGAGACCCTGTCTCAAGTACACACACACACACACACATATATATAATATTTTTTATATAAATACACATATTTATATATATATATAAAATAATGAAATAGTAGTTTTCAAGACACTGGACATCAGACAACAACAAAGGACAGTGATCTCTGAGAGATGCAAAATAAGACAAACCCTGTAATTTTCCCCAATCACTGTATTAACAGAGATTCGCAACCATAACCCAGGGCAGGCAAACTGAGGCAGATCCCAGCAGACTCCCTAAGTTGAGGAGATAGAGCTTCTTCTCAATGTCTGCCTACAAACTCTTCTTTGTGTTAAAATCTTCCATTCACTGAAAGAAAACAGTAACTGATGAATCATTTGGAAAGCAAGTTTCTTTTTACTTTTCAGGGCTGAATATCTCCATTGGCCCATAGATGCCTATGAGAATAAGAAATTTCTTCTACTAGGTTCTTCCTGATATCTACCTACAATCTCCTTTTTGTCTTAAGATTTTCCACTCCAGGAAGGGAGACAAAAGCAGAGTTTCTAGAGCAGATTGCAGAGAAAAGACAACTGCCCAGAGAGAGAGCACCAGAAGTCTGCAGTGGGTCTCGCTCATGGAAATGGCAGAGTACTGGTCGATTCATGTATGCAATAAAAATACCTGAGGCTAGGCCAGGCATGGTGGGCATGTGCCTACAGTCCCAGCTACTCAGGAGGCTGAGGTGGGAGGATCGCTTGAGCCCAGGAGTTCAAGACTGTAGTGTGTAATGATCATGCCTGTGAACAGCCACTGCACTACAGCCTGGGCAACACAGTGAGAAGCCATCTCTAAAACAAACAAAATAGAAAAGAAACCTGAGGCTGTGGGGAAAAAAAGAAAACATCTGAAAGGATTCAAAGCAATATTATCTGGCACTCACACAGGGCTAAGAACAGTGCTTACTGGCACCAGATAGACAGTAAAATCGAACAATTCATGGAGCACTGGATGGAGCACTCACAAGGGTCTTTCTTTAGTCATGTGGAATCGTTAGTACTAGACTAAGCATTGCTCTAAACCTTCCTAACAAATAATAAAAGCAAGACCCCAGAAAGATCAAACTATTTCCAAGTAAATTGCATTCCAGAGCAAATATTTATAAAAATACAAATATATTAAACACCTGACAAAGTAAAATTCACATATGGCATTCATTCATCAGGGATTATCAAGCATGCACAGAGGTGGTAAAAACACAAACTATAATGAGGACAATAATTCATAAATCAAACTGACCAAGAACTGACACAGATGTAAGAATTAGCAAAGCAAGGCTAGGTGCAGTGGCTTATACCTATAATCCCAGCACTTTGGGAGGCTAAGGTGGGTGGATCACTTGAGGCCAAGAGTTTGAGACCAGCCTGGTCAACATGGTGAAACCCCATCTCTACTAAAAATACAAAAATAAGCTAGGCGTCATGGCAGGCACCTGTAATCTCAGGTACTCAGGAGGCTGAGGTAGGAGAATGGCTTGAACCCGTGAGGCAAAGGTTGCAGTGAGCCAAGATCGTGCTACTGCACTCCAGCCTGGGCAATAGAATAAGACTCCATTTCAAAAAAAAAAAAAAAAAATCATCAAAGACGGACATTAAAACAGTTATGAAAATTATACTCCAAATATTCAACATTAGGTAGAGATATGGAAGATACACAAAATACCCAAATCAAACTTCTAGAGATAGAATCTATAATGTTTAAGAGGAAAAATATATTGTCTAAGATTAAGAGCAGATGAGACATCGCAGAAGAAAAGACTAGTGAACTTGAAGACATAGAAATTACCCATAATCACACAGAAGGAAAAAAGAAAAAAATAAAAAGAGCAACAACTCTATGTCCAAAATGTAATAACTTAATCGAAATTGACCAATTACTTGAGGGACACAATCTACCAAAACTCACACAAAGAGAAACAGACAATCTGAATAGACCTGTATCTTTAACAAAATTGAACCGGAATTAATAAACTTCCAAAACAGAAAATACCAGGTCCAGTTGATTTCACTGGTAAAACTGTACCACTTAAGGAAGAAATGATACTAATTCTCTATAATCTCTTCCAGAAAATAGAAGCAGAGGGAACACTTCTTATTCTGTGAGTCCAGCATTACCCTAATATCAAAACCAGATAAAGAAATTACAAGAAAGAAGACTTCAGATCAGTATCTTTCATGAACATAAATGCAAAAATCCTCAGCAAAACATTAGCAAATCAAATTCAACAATGTATTTTTTAAAAACTACATGCCATGGATAAATGGAATTTATTCCAGGTACGCAAAGCTGGTTCAACATTCAAATGGCAGCAAAGATGGTGCAATGATCACACTGCTGCAAACTGGTCTCTTGGTGGGGGTGGGTGCAGCTGGTCTCTGGGAGGCCGAGTGTGTCTGTTGGACTGTGCAAGGAGAAGAAAAAAGATATCAACCAGAGGAAAGGAATGGAATATTTTTCCTCCCTACCTTACAGAGGGGAGTAATAATCTACACTAAAGCAAAGGTCTTAAGTAGGGGACTAAAACTACTGGAAATTTTATGCACAATTACACATTTTTGTAGAAAGAAGAAGGTCCATAATATCAGCAGATTCTCAAACAGGACAGTGTTCCGTAAAAGCTTGAGAACTACTTCTCTGCGACTTCTGACATCTTTTTAAATTAACCCCAGTGCAGGTTCCTTATTACAGGAAGAACATTTTTTCTCAAATTTTATGTGCTTTGATATGCATGTCAAAAAAAAATTCTGAACTCAGGACTTGGCAAGTATCTCTATGTTGTCTCCTAAAGTGGGCAGTCCTGCTTCTTTTACCCAGTTACTTTCTGTATTCTTTAAATGTGGTTGTCTCTTCTCTACACATTACCTCCATGGCTTGGAATGGAAACGGCCACTTTTCTTTTTGTTTCACCTCTCAGATTCAACACAGAGATGCCCCTAGGATTGCAGTTATCCTGTCAACTTCTCCAGGAAGAAAAAAGCAGCTAGCATAGGTTTTCTGCTGCTATTTCTTTAATTATAAGACATTATTTTGCAAGCTGAATGATGTTTCATTTGAAACAGGTGCTTAGGTGGCAGTATTTGTGAATTACTTACTTTTCGTTCCAAACAAGAAGACTAAATAAATAGCAAGTATGGATAACTTCAGGATTTTTTTAATGTCTTCTCATGTCAGCCATTATCACGAGACTACAGCAGTAAATTCTAAATACGTGGTTCTAATTTGAAATGAAAGATGCTAAAAAGTTACATATATTTACATATCTAAATCCTGGCTCATCCTGTAACATGGATTTACTGAATAAGAACAATAAGTCCAATAAGTCCAATTTTGCAAGTAAACCTTTGATGTGATAAGTCCAATTTTGCAAGTAAACCTTTGATGTGATAAAGAAGCCTGAAGATAACAAAGTTAATTTCATATGCAATTAAAATCATCACAGTGTCAGTACAAATAGTTTTAAAAAATGGTCAAAAGTCAATAAATATAATCTGTTACATCAAGAAGCTAAAGAAAAAAATCATATGCTCATATGAATAAATGGATAAAAAACATTTGACAAAATCCAACCTCCATCTTGATAAAAATTCAGCAAACTAGAAATAGAGGAGAAATTCCTCAATTTAATACAGAACATCTATAAAAAACCTACAGCTCCTGTCATACTTCATTATGAGAAACTGGATGTCTTCCCCCTAAGATTAGGATGTACTCTCTCATCACTCTTATTCAACATTGTACTGGAAGTTCTAGCTGGTGCCCTAAGACAAGAAAAGGAGATAAATATACACAGATTAGAAAGAAATCAATGAAAACTGTCCTTGTTCACAGATGACATGATTTTTATATAGAAAAATCCTAAAGAATTAACAAAAGAAAACTGGAACCAATGATCAATTATAGCAAGCTTGCCAGGACAAAAGGTTTAAACATAAGTCAATTGTTTTCATATATACCAGCAACAAACCACTGAAATTTGAAATTTCAGACACAATACCATTTATATTAGCATTTAAAAAATACTTGGTTACAAATCTAATAAAATATATATAAGATCTATATCAGGAAAACTACAAAACTGATTAAAGAAATGAAAAGAAATCTAAATAAATAGATACTTCATGTTTATGGAGAGGAAGACTCAATATCACCAAGATGTCAGTTGATCTATAGATTCAATGCCATCCCAGTCAAAATTTCAGCAAGTTATTTTGTGGATATTGATAAACTGGTTCTAAAATTTATATGGAAAGATGAACGACCCGGAATAGCCAACACAGTATTAAAGAAAAACAGTCAGGGAACCAATAATATCTGACTTAAAAGACTTATTGTAAAGGTACAGTAATCAAGACAGTGTAGTATTAGTAAAAGAATAGATGGAACAGATCAGTGGAACAGAACACAGACCAGAAATAGACCCATACAAGTAGGTAACTGATCTTTGACAAAGGAGCAAAGGCAATTCAAGGGTAGCAAAGGCAATGGAGCAAGGGGTAGTCCTCTCAACAAATGGGGCCGAAACAAGTGGACATGCAACATCACATGCAGAAACAACAGGGAGGGAGGGAAGGAAGAAGAGAGGGAGGGAGAGAGGGTTCTAGACACAGATCTTACATCTTTCATAAAAATTTGCTCAAAATGAATCATAGACCTAAATGTGAACTACTAGAAGATGACATAGGAGAAAATCTAAATAACCCTGGGCTTGGCAATGACTTTCATTATACAACATCAAAACCCGATCCATGAACACCATCAAAACACCGATCCATGAACAACACCAAAACCCCGATCCATGAACAACACCAAAACCTCGATCCATGAACATGAAAACCCTGATCCATGAAAGAAATACCTGAAACATTGGACTTCATTAAAAATTACAAACTTCTGATCTGAGAAAGTCCTTGATAAGAGAATACAAAGACAAGTTGCACAGTAGGAGAAAATATTTGCCAAACACATAAAAGACTGGTATCCAAAATATGTGAAGATCTTTTAAAACTCAACAGTAAGAAACAAGCCAAATTTAAAATGGCAAGAGATCTAAGCAGACATCTCATCAAAGAAGATATATAAATTAGAAATAAACATAGAAAATATGCTCAACATCATATGTCTTTAGGAAATTGCAAATCAAACCAACAATGGGATAGCACTATATACCATTTAGCAGAATGACTAAAAATCTGACAATACCAGAGGCTAACAAGGATCCGAAGCAATAGGAACTCTCATTTATTGCTGGTGGGAATACAAAATGTTGCAGCCACTCTAGAAGACAATTTGGTAGTTTCTTACAAAATTAAACATACTCTTACCATACAATCCAGCAACCATGTTCCTAGGTATTCAAGTAATTGGGTTGAAAACATGTCTACATAAAAACCTGCATATGAATGTTTATTATAGCTTTATTAATAATTGTCCCAAACTGGAAGCAACCAGGATGTCCTTTAACAGGTGGATGGTAAAAACAAACATATATACAATAGAATATTATTGATGGATAAAAAGAGATAAGCTATCAAGCCATAATAAGACCTGAAGGAAGTGTAAAATGGGTATTGCTAAATGAAAGAAATCAGTTTGAATAAGGCTACATCCTGTGTGATTCCAACTATATGACATTCTGGAAAAGGCAATAAAAGATAGTGGTTTCCAGGGAAAGGGGAAGCAGGTACATTCAGGTGGAGCATAGGGGATGTTTTTCAAGGCAGAGAAGTAGCTCTGTATGATACTGTAATGGTGGATATATGATATCATCATTTGTCAAAATAGCTAGAATGTACAACACGAAGAGTGAACCCTAATGTAAACTATGGACTTGAGTTAGCAATAATGCATCAGTGTTGGTTCATCAATTGTAACTAATGTATCACACCAAAAAAACTATAGGAAGGAGAGGGGAGAATGGACATATGGGAATTATTTGCATGATTTTTCTGTACATCTAAAACTGCTCTAAAAAATAAAGTCTATTAATTTTAAAAAAGCATCAGTGAGTTGTGGGACAAGGCAAACAGCCTATTACGTATATAATTTGAGTCACCAAATAACAGGAATGGGTGGGGATAGAAAAAATATCTGAAGAAACAATGACTAAAAATTTTCTAAACTTGCCATAGATCTAAGAAGCTCAAAGAATCCAAGCACACACCCATGCCAAAAAAAAAAAAAAAAAACTGAAGAAAATTACATATTATAATCAAATTTGTAAAGACCAGTTAGTAAAAGAACATCTTAGAGGCAGCCAAAGAAAAAAGAAAAAGGCATGTCAAGTAGACAGAAATCAAAATAAGGATGGCACAGATTTCTTGTCAGAAATAAGGCCATCAAGAAGACAGCAGATAAACATCATTACACTACTGAAAGAAAAACATTCTCAATGTAATTGACAATAAAATATTTTCACTATACTTAGTTAAAATATTGAAAAATGAAAGTGAAGTAAAGACTTATAAAAGCTGAAGAAATTAATCACCAGCAGATCCACACTATAAGAAATGTTAAAGTGAGTCCTTCAGGCAGAAAAAAAATAATACCAGATGGAAATCTGGATCTAGACAAAGGAATGATGAATACCAAAAATGGTAGTAACTATGTAAGTAAATATATGTTTTTTTTTTATTTTTGAAACTCCTTATATAAAATTGACCATACAAAAATACTAACAATATATTCTGGATTTTGAAACACAAACAAAAATAAGATACATGACAATAAGTATAAAGAATAGGAAGGAGTCAATAGAGGTACATTATTGTAAGCTTATACTGTACATGAAGTGGTATAATAGTACTTGCTTGAAGATAGACTGCGATAAATAAACATGTACCTTATAAACCCTAAAACAACTACCAAAATAACAAAACAAAGAGTTATAGCTAATAATTTACTAATAGTGCACCATATAACATGGAATCACAGGCCAGGCGTGGTGGTTCACACCTGTAATCGCAGCACGTTGGGAGGCCAAGCCAGGCAGATTACTTGAGGCCAGGAGTTGGAGACCAGCCTGGCCAATATAGTGAAACCCCATCTCTACTAAAAATACAAAAAAATTAGCTGGGCGTGGTGGTGCATACCTGTAATCTCAGCTACTCAGGAGGCTGAGGCATGAGAATCACTTGAACCCAGGAGCTGGAGGTTGTAGTGAGCTGAGATTGCACCATTGCACGCTAGCCTGGGCAACAGAACAAGGCTTTGTCTCAAAAACAATAATAATAAATAAAATGGGATCATTAAAAAAATTAATCCAGGAGGATACTGAATGTTCCCAAAACAAAGAAACAATAAAATGTTTGAGATGATGAATATGCTAATTACCCTGATCTGATCACTATATGTTATATGTACTGAAACATCACTACGTTTTCCATGAATATATACAATTATTATTTGTCAATTTTAAAAAATAAAATGAAAATCCAAAAAAAGTCAAAACAAAAGGAAAAAGGAAACAAAGAATGATGGGAAATAGAACACAAATAATAAGATGATAGACTTAAAAGTAACTACATTAATAAACACATTAAATGTAAATGATCTAAATACTCCCAATTAAAATACAGGAATTACCAGATTGCATTTTTTTAAAAGGCAGGACCAGACTCTATGCTACAAGAAACACACTTTAAATATGAAGACATTGATAGGTTAAGAGTAAAAAGATGGAAAATTATATAGCATGTTAACACAGTTCAAAGATAGCTGGAGTGGCTATATCAATATTAGACAAGGTATACTTCAAAGCAAAAACTACTATAAGATAAAAAGAAGTTTATTTTATAATAAGGGGGACAATTAATCAAAAGAACATAACAATTCTAAACACCTATGTACCTAATAACAGAGTTTCAAAACACATGAAGTAAAAAATGATAGCACTGCAGGGAGAAATTTAAAAATCCACAATCATAGTCAGAAATTTTAATATCATCAATAATGAATAGAACAACTATATAGAAAGTCAACAAGAATGTAGAAGATGAATAACACTATCAATCAACTTGACCTGATTAACATTTACAGAACATTCCATCCAACAACCACAGAATACACATTCTTCTCAAGTGTACATAGAACATTTACCAAAACAGACCACATTCCGGGTCATAACACAAATCTCAATAAATTCAGAAGGATTCAAGTCATAAAAAGTGTGTTATCTGACCAAAATAGAGTTAATTAAAAATCAGCCACAAAAAGATCTCTGGAAAACCCCCAAGTGTTGGGAAATTAAATATCATACTTCAAAATAACCCACGGATCAAAGAAAAAAGTCAAAAGACATTTATATTTTGAACTGAATGAAAGTGAAAATACAACATATCAAAATCTGTGGGAGGCTGCTAACACATCATTTAGTGGGAAATTTATAGCACTAAATGCCTATATTAGAAAATAATAAAGGTCTGCTGGCTGTAGTGGCTCATGCCTGTAATCCCAACACTTTGGGAGGCCGAGGCAGATCACTCGAGCCCAGGAATTAGAAATCAGCCTGGCCAACATAGTGAGACCTTGTCTCTACAAAAAAATGCTTTAAAAATTAATTGGGCATGGTGGCATGTGCCTGTAGTCTCAGCTACTCAGGAGGCTGAGATGGGAGGATCACTTCTGCCCAGGAGATTGAGGCTACAGTGTGAGCTGTACTCCAGTTTGGGTAACAGAGCAAGAACCTATCTCAAAATAAAAAAGAAGAAAAGAAAAGAATCAGATATTAAATCAGTGAGTTCAACTTTCCCTTTACAAAACTAGAATAAGAACAGATGTTAAATTTAAAATAAACAAAGAGGCCAGGTGCAGTGGCTCATGCCTGTAATCCCAGCACACTGGGAGGCCGAGGCGGGAAGATCACTTGAGGTCAGGAGTTCTAGACCAGTCTGGCCAACATGGTGAAACACCATTTCTACTAAAAATACAAAAATTAGCCAGTTGTGGTGGCGTGCACCTGTAGTCCCAGCTACTCGGGAGGCTGAGGCATGAGAATCAGTTGAACCTAGAAGGCGGAGGTTGCAGTGAGCCAAGATCACACTACTGCACTCTAGCCTGGACAACAGAGCAAGACCCTGTCTCAAATAATAACAATCATCATCATCATCATCATTATCAAAGAAAATAGTGAGAATGAAAATCAATAAACTACAAAATAGAAAAACAATACAGAAAATCAATAAAAATAAAAGCTAGTTGTTTAAAAAGATAAATAAAATTGATAAACTTCTAGCCAGATAGATCAGGAAAAAGAGAAAGAAAATAAAAATTATCAAGATCAAAAATAAGAGAGGTGCCATCACTATAGATTCTACACATATTAAAAGGATAAGAGAATATTGTGAATTCTTTATGCAAATAAATCTGAAAACTTAGATTAAATAGACAAATGCATGAAAGATACAAACTACAAAAGCTCACTTAAGAAGCAATAGTTAAGGGGAATAGCCCCTTATCTATTTTAGAAGTTGCAGCTGTAGTTGAAACCTTCCCACAAAGGAAACTTTCAGTCCACATCACTTCATCGTGAATGATATCAAATATTTTGGGGAAGAAAAAATGCCAGTTCCACACAAACTCTTCCAAAAAATTGAAGAGGAGCAAATATTCCCCCAATTTGTTCCATGAAGCAAGCATTACCCAGATACCAAAACCAGAAAAACACATTGTGAGAAAAGAAAACTACAGACCAATAATGCTCATAAATACAGATAGGGAAAAAAATTCTAAACAAATTTTAGCAATTTGAATCTGACAACATACTAAAAGGATAATAACCAATTGGACTGACTATGTGTCAGAAATTAAAGGGTGGTCATTATTAGAAAAATCGATCAATGTAACTCACAATAATAACTAAAAAACAGAAACCATATGATCACTTACAGAGACATAAAAAGCATTCAAAAAAATTCAATGCCCATTCCTGATTTTTTAGAAAAAATCTCCTAGAAAACTAGGAATAGAAAGGAACCTGATAAAAAAAAAAAAATCTGCAAACCACCTACAAACAAAAAATCACACTTAGTGATGAAAGACGGAATGCTTTCCTCCTGAGATCAGAAACAAGACAAGACAAGCTCTCATCACTCCTTTTAAACATTGTTCTGGAGTTTGTAGCCAGTAATAAAAGGAAAAAAATACATAAAAGGCATCCTGATTAGGAAGGAAGAGGTAAAACTGTATTTGTCTATGTAGAAAATCCAAAGAAATGCAAAAAAAAAAAAACCTACTAGTACTAATAAATGACTTCGGGCAAGATTGCAGGATATAAGATGTATAGACTAGGGAAAATTATATTTTTGTATGCCAGAAACAATCAGAAATTACACCTTTTAAAAATATGATTTTATAAAACATTAAAAATGTGAAACAGAGACATCTGATAAAAGATGCAGAAGACTAGTACACTCTAAACTATGAAACCTTGCTGAAAGAAGCTCTCAAAGACAAACAAGTAGAAAGATATACCTGGTTATTGGGTCAGAATAGTTCTTTTTCTTTTTTTTTTAACTGAGATGGAGTTTCACCCTTGTCACCCAGTGGCACAATCTTGGCTCACTGCAACCTCCACCTCCCGGGCTCAGGTGATTCTCCTGCCGCAGCCTCCCGAAGGGCTGGGATTACAGGCGCCTGCCACCCTGCCTGGCTAATTTTTTGTATTTTTAGTAGAGATGGGGTTTCGCAGGCTGGTCTCGAACTCCTGGCTTCAGGTGATCCACCTGCCTCAGCCTCCCAAAATGCTGGGATTACCGGTGTGAGCCACCACGCTCGGCCAAAACCGTCAATATTTAACACGTCAGTTCTCCTGATTTGATCCCTATATTCAACACAATCTTTATCAAAATATCAGGAAGCTTTTTCTGTACAAATTAGCAAGCTAATTTTAAAATTCTACCAAAGGAGCTAGAATTCACACACACACACACACACACACACACACACACATTAGGTTGGTGCAAAAGTAATTGCGGTTTTTGCCATTGCTTTTGAGAGCAAACACCGCAAGTACTTTTGTACCAACCTAATAGAATGGTTTCAGTGAAAAAGACTGACCATAACAAGTATTGGTGAGAATGTAGAGGAAATGGCACTCTCATGGTGGTGCAGTTAAACACATGCTTACAATATGATCCAGCCATTCCACTCTTAGGAAATTCCCAAGAGGAAAGGAAATACACACCCATGTAAAAACTTGTACACAAATGTTCAGAGCAGCTTTGTATTAGCCAAAAACTAGAAAAAATTCAAATGGCTATCAACAAATCATGATGTAGCCATTCAATTGAATATTATTTAGCAATAAACAGGAATGAAATATTTATGCAAACAATAACATAGATTAATCTCAAAATAATTATGCTGAGTGAAAGAAGCCAGACAAAAAAGTACATATTCTATGATTCTAGCTAAAACACTAAGAAATGCAAACTAAATTATAGTAACACATATCAGAACCGTGCTTTCTTATGGGAGGGTAGCATCCACGGGGGAGTGATGACAATCAAGAAAACACCGTCGGGGCAATGGCTATGTTCACTATCTCAATTGTGGTAATGGTTTCGTGGATGTATACATCTGTGAAAGTTTATAAAACTGTATACTTTCAATAGATGCAGTTTACTGTCAATCAACCACACCCCAATAAAGCCTAGCAACAAATAAAAGCACAGAGGAACATGTTAAATGATACCACAAGAATGCAATCTACAAAATCCACACTGTGAGAGACTCTACAGGCAAATGACCCAGTGTCTTCAACAAGTAAATTGCAAGAAAAAAGAGAACCATGGAGAATTTTACGTTAAATAGACTTAAGAGATCTATCAACTAATGTCAATGATCCTGATTTGAATCTAATTCAGACATCCCATTAGAAACTCGACGCCGGCACAGTGGCTCACGCCTGTAATCCCAGCACTTTGGGAGGCCTAGGCAGGCAAATCACTTGAAGCCAGGAATTCAAGACCAGCCTGGCCAACATGGCAAAACCCCTTCTCTACCAAATATACAAAATAATAAGCCAGGCTTGGTTGTGCATGCCTGTAGTCCCAGATATTCAGGAGGCTGAGGATCGCTTGAACCCAGGAGGCAGGGGTTGCAGTAAGCCAAGATCATGCACTGCATGCCAGCCTGGGCAATGGAGCAAGACTCTATCTCAAAAACAAAAACAAACAAACAAAAAAAACCTTGAACATTGGGTATTTTATGATGTTAAGAAGGTATTTTTAATGTTTTAGGTGTGATAATATTGTGGTTACAATTTTTTAATTAATTAATTAATTTTTTTTTTTTAGATGGGGGTCTCACTGCTCACTGCAGCTTTGACTTCCCAGACTCAGGCAATCCTCCCACCTCAGCCTCTCCAGTAGCTGAGACTACAGGTGCACGCCACCATGCCCAGCTAAATATTTGTAGTTTTTGCAGTAGAGATGGGGTTTTGTCATGTTGCCCAGGCTAATCTCAAACTCCTGGACTCAAACAATCCACCCACCTGGGCCTCCCAAAGTGCTGGGATTACAGACGTGAGCCACTGTGCCTGGCGTCAAGTTTCTAATTGGATGTCTGAATTAGATTCAAATCAGGATCATTGCCATTAGTTGACAGACTGAAAGTAATGGCAAAAACCACAATTACTTTTGCACCAACCTGATACTATGCTACTTTTGCATTTGTTTCTAAGTTTTCATTGAAATTTTAAAAATATATTTCTTAAGAAAAAACAAGAGTGTAATCACTCATATAACAAATCACTGGTGAGGGAAAATCCCATGGACCTGGTTTTTGAGCTGACTGGAACCAGAATTCAAATAGCATCAAGACTAAGTCGTCAGTTGAGAGGCTTGTGGTCGTATTTTAGACCACAGAGGGTATTCATGACTCCCATATCAGGAGGAGCTAGAGATAGGATGGGCTTCAGGGAAGAACTAGCTAGACCCAGAATCTCTGCTTGTCTCTCTTTCTTAAGAATCAATCTTGCTGGGTGCGGTGGCTCACACCTGTAATCCCAGCACTTTGGGAGGCCGAGGTGGGCAGATCACTGGAGGTCAGGAATTCGAGACCAGCCTGGTCAATATGATGAAACTCCGTCTCTACTAAAAATACAAAAATTAGCTGGGCGTGGTGGTGCATGCCTATAGTCCCAGCTACTTGGGAGGCTGAGGCAGAAAATTCACTTGAACCCCGAAGGCACAGGTTGCAGTGAACAGAGATCACACCACTGCACTCCAACCTGGGCAACAGAGCAAGACTCCATCTCAAAAAAAAAAAAAAAAAAAAAAAGTCAATCAATCTCAGGCCAGGCAAGGTGGCTCATGCCTATAATCACTTTGGGAGGCCAAGGCAGGTGGATCACATGAGGTCAGGAGTTCGAGACCAGCCTGCCCAACATGGCAAAACCCCGTTTCTACTAAAAATACAAAAATTAGCTAGGAGTGGTGGCAGGAGCCTGTAATCCCAGCTACTTGGGAGGCTGAGGCAGGAGAATAGCTTCAACCCAGGAGGCAGAGTTTGCAGTAAGCCAAGATCTCACCATTGCCCTACAGCCTGGGCGACCAAGTGAAACTCCATCTCAATACATACATACATACATACATACATACACTTTATTTTAAAAAAAAAAGAATCAAACTTATTCCAAGACTGGTTTGCTTGCTGGTCCCAAAACTGAAGCTCACTGGGTAGCTGCATGCTTCCTGGTTCTCATCCAACAGGAAAGAGACACTGCACTTCAGCATTCAGTACAAGTCTTTAATTCACTCTGATTGGACTAGCCTGGGTAACTGCCAATCCTGGGCAGTTTCTGCAGTGGGGAAATGGGATGTGCTGAGTGCCCAGCCCAGGCCAGGTGGTCCCTTCTGGTGTCACGGGGACAGGGAGAATCGATGTTTCTAGAACTACATAGCTCTCTAAACAGAAATCAGAGCTTTTGGAAGGGAGAAAGAGAAACTGCCCATCTTTTCTTTACTTTATTGGCATATCTGTTTAATTTGTTGAAGTCAGCGTCTCCACAAGGTTAAGAATGTGTCTGTCAGATGATCTGGGAGGACCTACCATTACCCTTTGCTAAAGGGGTAAATAGGGTTATAAGCTCCAATTTTAAATACAAAATCTCAGAAAAGGATGTGATTGGCCTGGTTTGAGTCATGTGCTCATGCCTGGACCAATTACTATTGCTGTGGAGGTGGAATGCTATGATTGGCACAGCTAGGGTCAAATGCCCAACCCCAGGCAGGGAGGCAGTGCTGGGGATGCAGCTCCTGTTTCCCTGAAGACAGAGGGTTGCTCTTAGATGGACAAAATATTTGGAGTTCTCTCAATGGTTATCAAACAGGGTTATTATGAAAATGTACAATTAAGTTTCCTTTTCTCTTGGGCATCCACTGTGTCTTTAATCGTTGTTTTCTTTCCCAAGCCCCCATCCCACCTCACGTTCCAGTTCTGAATTTGCCAAGTGGAAGAGCAGGCCCTGGGAAGAAACAAAACCATAAAAACTACTGGATGATTTCCACTGAAGCAGGCTCTGACTCCCTCATGAACATCGTTCTCATCTCAAATAAATGAAATAAAATAAAATGCAGTGGGGGCTTGAACTAGCCACCATATCCCTGAGACACAGACTCCTCGCCTGTAAATGGAATTAGTAACAGAACCTACCTCACAGGGTAAATGTGATATGAAGTGGGTTGATGCACGTGAAATGCATTCCTAGCATACAGTAGATACTTAATAAATGGTAGCTATTATGTTCCATTCTATTCTACACTTTAAATAACCCAGTCAGAAGGAAATTTCACTAAAAATAAATTACCCAAGCACATTTCAAAATCGCCTCCATAGCCAAGAAAAGACCCCATCACCTTCTTCCCAGGAAACACCTGTGCCTCGGGTATCACCCACTAGTGCCCCCACCTGCAACTGTGCAGACCAGACTGACTCCCCACCACCCTGTTTCTCGAAGATCTGAGGATCTGCACATTCACCTCCCACCACCTCCCTCCCCACCCGCCAGTCATCTGTGCTGCCCACCCTGGCAAGCTGTCTCCCTAACACCTCACCTACTCACGGCTTCATTATTTTATTTCCCACCTTTCTCACTCAGAGAAAGGGGGAGGAGCAGAGATAATCCTACAAGCCAGAAGATAGTGGGAACCGGCTGGACCTAGCTCCTGTCCCCTGGGGCCACGCCATCCACCCACAGCTCCTGCAAGCCTACCCACTGGCTTTCTCCCTTCTGTACTCCCTTCTCCCTCCCCTCACCTCCCTGACCTCCCCAACTTGAGCAACCAGTACTCCTTATCCATTACCTCTTCCCTAATCCCTCTTCTCCACTTTTCATGAATGCCCATAAAGCCAAACCAAGTTCCAGACCCCCAGGTCTACAGCTCTGGCAAAAAGCCCAACTCTCCTGACTAGAAGGATGCATGAGGTAGAAGGCACCCTCCTTTATCTGAAGGGGTTGGGTATGGGAGCAGGGCATTAGGAAAACAACTCATGGAGATCTCTGACTCTCCACAAACTCCTAGGGCTCATTAGCCCTGTAGGCCTTGAAATATTACTCTCTGAGCCCACCTTTATTGGCCTCTCCCAAAAAATATATAGTAATGCCAACCCTTCATGCGGTTCTGTTTCCCCTGTGGGAACTACAAGTATAATGCGGATGTGGGTTCAATCCTGGCTCTGCCTTTATAGGCTGTGTGACCTTGGACAAGTCTCTTCACCTCTTTGAGGTTCTGTCCCCTTATCTGTAAAATGGGGATGACATGACACCCACCCCGCAGGCTTACTTTGAAAAGCAAAGCAATCACAGGACAATGGGAACACACTTTGTCAAGTTGTCGGTTGTTGTTACAGAGGAAGGTTCTAATGTAGGTTTTGAAGGAAAAATAATATATTAAAAAGGCAACACTTCTACTTCTAGCAAGATGGTTTCACAGGGTATGGATTTACTCTCTTACCTGACATAACCAAAAGGCCAGAAAAAAAAAAAAAAAACATGAAACAACAGTTTTCAGGTTTTCAGGCCAGTGGTCATCAGGCAACAAATGATAATAATCCCTGTGAGACAGAAAACAAACAAAGTGAGCCTACAGCTGCCCCGCCTCGCTGCCTGGAGTGTCCAGGCGGTAGGGCAGGGAGGGAGAGGAAAGCAAGGCAGAGGTCTGCCAAATCTGAGTTGGGGGACAGAACTTTGTAGATACTAAGGTGTCTGCGGTGTGCAGGGCAGATTCTAAAGAGTATACAGCTACACAGAGAACTCTGGAGCGCTCTGACGAGTTCCCCAGAGTACTCAGCAAAGCACTGAGCAGTACATGCACTATCCAAGGCCAGGGAAAAAAAACATTCGAGGGCATTTGAGGGAACAGCTTCAGGTTCTGAGGGCCAGGAATAGTGCCTGTTCCTACCAGCCAGATTGTAAAGCCTTAGTATCCACAGGGCATGCAGGAGAGTACTGAGGCTTGCCTTCATAGTGAGGGATAACTAGCCTGACACTACATATAGCTATGGTCTTGTACAAGTCATCTTCAAAGCAAGACATGAAAAATAAACTGTTTTCAAATGATTTAACTGCTTTTTAAAACAAAGCTCAGTAACATTTTTAGGAATACTAAAATAGCTAGCAACACAAGGAAAAATTCACAATGCATGACATCCAATAAGAGACTAATAGGCATAAAAAAGAACAGGAAAACATAACCCATAATAAGGCAAAAATCAATCATAACCAATCTAGAACTAACATGAACATCAGAATGAGCAAAGAAGGACATTACGTTACTATATTTTAGCATATTGTATTATATTATTACAATATTTTGAAAATACTCCATATTTTAAAAAAATTAACCAGACACATGGAAGATATATTTTTATAGACCCAAACTGAATTTTTAGAGATGAAAACTACGATGTTTGAAATGGAAAATATACTAGATAGGATTAACAGCAGATTAGTCATTGCAGGAGAAAATATTAGTGAACTTAAAGACACAGCAATAGAAACTATCCAAAATAAATCACAGAAAGGAAAAATGGTTTAAAAAATGTAAGGAATGCCAGTAAACCATGGAACAACTTCAAACAACCTAACATGCATGCAGTTGAAGTTTCTGAAGAAAAAAATACACAGAAAAATATTTGAAGAAATAACATCCTAAATTTTCTAGATTTGATGAAACTATAAACCCATAGATCCAAGAAGCTCAATAAACTCCAAGAACAAGAAACATCAATAAAACTACACCAAGACATATCATAATAAAATTGTTCAAAACCAGTAACAAAGAAAATCTTAAAATAGAGGGGAAAATGTCACATATAGAGTAGGATAAAGATGAAGATAACACAAAGTTTGCATCAGAAGCAATGCAAGCAAAGAAGACAAACAATGAAGCAATATATTTAAAGTATTTAAAAAGACAACCATAAAGCTGAAGATGTACCTTGTTATTGGTTAAGAATTATCAGGCCGGGCACGGTGGCTCGAGCCTGTAATCCTAGCACTTTGGGAGGCCGAGACGGGCAGATCACGAGGTCAAGAGATCAAAATCATCCTGGCTAACACGGTGAAACCCCGTCTCTACTAAAATATACAAAAAACTAGCCAGGTGAGGTGGCAGGCGCCTGTAGTCCCAGCTACTCGGGAAGCTGAGGCAGGAGAATGGCGTGAACCTGGGAGGTGGAGCTTGCAGTGAGCTGAGATCTGGCCACTGCACTCCAGTCTGGGCGACAGAGCGAGACTCCATCTCAAAAAAAAAAAAAAAGAATTATCACAGGATACAGAACCCAAAAATAAATCCAAGTATTTACAGCCAACTGATTTTTGACAAAGATGCCAAGAACATACATTGGGGAAAGGACACCCTATTCAATAACTGGTGCTGGGAAAACTGGATATCCATATGCAGAAGAATGAAACTGGACCCCATCTCTCACCATATACAAAAATCAACTCAAGATGGATTAAAGACTTAAACATAAGACCCCAAACTATAAAACTGCTAGAAGAAAACATATAGGGGAAACACTTCAGGATATTGGTCTAGACAGAGATTTTTGTGCCTAAGATCTCAAAAGCATAGGCAACAAAAATAAAAATAGACAAATGGGACTATATTAAACTAAAAAGCTTCTGCACAGAAAACAACCAACAAAGTGAAGAGACAACCCACAGAATGGGATTAAAATATATGCAAACTGTCCATCTGACAAGAGACGAATATCCAAAATGTACAAGGAACTCAAACAACTCAACAGTAAAAAAAATAAAAAATTCCATTAACAAGTGGACAAAGGACGTAAATAGACATTTACAAATGGTCAACAGGTATATTAAAAAACACTCAACATAACTAATCATTAGGGAAATGCAAATCAAAACCACAATGAGATATTCTCCTAGCCCAGTTAGAATGGCTATTACTAAATGACAAAAAGTAACAGATGATGGTGAGGATATAGAGAAAAGGGAACTTTTTATATACTGTTGGTGGGAACATAAAATAGAGCAGCCACTATGGAAAAGTGTATGGGGATTTCTCAAAAAACTAAAAACAGAAATGCCATAGAGTCTAGCAATCCCACTACTGAGTATTTATCCAAAGGAAAAGAAATCATTTTTTCAAAAGGATACCTGCACTCCATGCTTAGTGAAGCACTATTTACAATAGCAAAGATATAGAATTAACCTAAGTATCCATCAGTGGACAAACGAATAAAGAAAATGTGGTATATATACACAATGGAATACTATTTGGTCATAAAAAATGAAATCATATCATTTGCAGCAACATGGATAGAATTGAAGGTCATTTTGTTAAGTGAAATAAGCCAGGCACAGAAAGACAAATATCACATATTCTCATTCAAATGTAAGAGCTAAAATAGTTAATCTCATGGAGGTAGAGAATAGAATGAGAGATACTAGAGACTAGGATGGGTATGTGTAGTGCAGGGGGGATAAAGAGAGGTTGGTTAATGGGTACAAACATATAGTTTTATAGAAGGAAGAAGTTCTAATGTTTGATAGCAGAGTAGGGTGACTACAGTTACCAATGTGTTTTATATTTCAAAATAGCTTGAAGAGAGGACTTGAAATGTTCCCAAGCCATAGAAATGATAAATACTCGAGGGGATGGATACCCCAAATACCCTCATTTGATCATTAAACAGTCTATGCATATAACAAAATGAAACAGGAAATTTTCCCTGACCCCTTTGCAGGCCTCATGACAGGGGTGCCTCACTTACTCAGCCTGCAGCTCTCCACCCCTCGTGGGAGGGGCAGCATGCAGGTGATCAGGTGCAGGAGCCAAGGTGAGTGCTTCTGGGTGCCAGCAGGAGAAAAACACCGTGCAGGCCCAAGGCAGCATCAAGTGGGGAGTACTTGTGGTCCCTGAAGCCCCAGAGGGCGTGTGTTACAGTGTGCTCTTTTAGCTTTGCCATCCACAGACAGCTTAAGTGTTAAACAGCTCAGTGGGCCCTCTGCCTTTTCATGTCAGGTGGTTGCTCTCCACCAGTGAGGGCAGAGGGTCAGTGTGACAGCCTTTAGTGTTCACACCCACAGCACCTGAGCCCTTATTCAGCATCCAGGAAAAATCAGGTTGCACAAACAAATTGAAGGGCAGCGAATATAGAGGATTTTATTGCCAATGGAAGTGGCTGTCCGTGGGAAGGGGAGCTGGAAAGGGGATGGAGCAGGAAGGCATTTTTCTCCAAAGTCCCACCATCAAGCTATCCTTCTGAAGTCAAACTGCTTCTCTCTGATGTGCAGCTGCTTCTTCTCTTCTCCCTTTCTCTGCTCTCTGCCAGTGAAGCCTGGGGTTTTTATGGATACAGGGTGGGCCAGGGGTGGTTTTGGAAAAGGCAACATTCAAGCAGGAAAACGGGGATGTAAAGTTCTCACTTTGGGCCATGATTCCAGGCTTGAGGGTGGGGCCCTTGCCAGGGAGCCTGCCCTTTACTGCAGGGAATTTCTCTGCCTTCTGTACCTATCAAAAATATCATATGAACCCCATAAATATGTACAAATATTATAAATCAACTTTTAAAAGAAGAGTCAATATTATTAACCTATCAGTTCTCCCCAAATTGTTGCATATATTCAACACAACCCCAGTTGAAGTATCAGGAAGCTTTTCTGTACAAATTGGCAAGCTAATTATAAAGGTCATAGGGAGATGCAAAGAAGCTAGAATTCACAGACACACACACACACACACACACGTACACACACACACCCCTCTGAAAAAGAAGAACAAAGTTGAAGGGTTAGGACTACCAGATTTCAAGAATCATAAAGTTACATTAATCAAGGCAGCATGGTATCGGCATCAAAATAGCCACATAGATCAGTGAAACAGAAGAAAGGGTCAAAAAACAAACCCATACATATTTGAATTTTTGACAAAACTGCAAAGGAAATGCAGTAGACAAAAGACAGCCTTCTCAACAAATGGTGTTAGGACAACTGGATATCCATATGCACAAAGACAAACTTGGATACACACTTGCAATCATCTATACAAAATTAACTAGGCCGGCCGCGGTGGCTCACGCCTGTAATTCCAGCACTTTGGGAGGCCGAGGCGGGCAGAACACGAGGTCAGGAGATCGAGACCATCCTGGCTAACATGGTGAAATCCCGTCTCTACTAAAAAAAATACAAAAAATTAGCCGGGCGTGGTGGCGGGCGCCTGTAGTCCCAGCTACTCGGGAGGCTGAGGCAGGAGAATGGTGTGAACCTAGGAGGTGGAGCTTGCATTGAGCTGAGATCGTGCCACTGCACTCCAGCCTGGGCGACAGACCAAGACTCCATCTCAAAAAAAAAAAAAAAATTAACTAAAAAATGGGGATCATAGACCTAAATGTAAAGCTTAAAACTATAAAACTTCTGGCAGAAAACATAGAAAAAAATATTTGGCCTTGAATATCATATCAAAGATTTTTTTATATCTGACACCAAAAGCATGATCCATAAAAGAACAAAGTTCTTGTACATGAGTTCCTTGTGCATTCTGGATCTCAATAAATTGGACTTCATCAAAATTAAATACTTCTGCACCTTGAAAGACACTTTTAAAAATAAAATGACAAGCCACAGACAGGGAGAAAATATTCATGAAGAATATATCTGATTAAGCATTTATATTCAGAATAAACAAAGAACTCTCAAAACTCAACAATAAGAAAACAAACAAGCTAATTTTAAAAAACAGTGAAAATATTTTAATAGGCATTCACCAAAGAAGACATACAGATGGCAAATAAGCACATAAAGAAATGCTCTACAATGTAAGTCATTAGAAAAATGCAAATTAAAACCACAGTGAGATACCATTACATGCCCATCGCGATGGCTTCAATAAAAAGATTGGCTATAACAAGTGTTGGTGAAGGTGTGGGGGAAATGGCACTCTCATGGTGGTAAAGATAAACATACACTTACCGTATGTTGTAGCCATCACACTCCTAGGTGTTTGCCCAGGAGAAAACGAAATACATATCCATACAAAGACTTATACACAAATGTTCATAGAAGCTCTTTGTAACAGCCCCAAATTGGAAACAAATGGCCACCAACAGCTAAATGGATAAACAAATTATGATATATCCATTCAATGGAACACTTTGCAGAAATAAAAATGAACTACTTTTGCAAGAAACAACATGGATGAATCTCAAAACAATTATGCTGACTGAATGAAGCAAGGCAAAAGAGTACATGCTGGGTTAGAGCAATTAGGCAAGAAAAAGAAGTAAAAGGCATCCAAATCTGAAAGGAAGGTATCAAATCAGCCTTGTCTGCAAAGGACATGATCTTATACCTAGAAAAAATTTAAAGATTCCACCAAAAATACACTACAGAGTAATATTCAGCCATAAAAAAGAATGAAATCCTATCATTTGCAGCAACATATATATATGAAATTAGAGGTCATTATGTTAAGTGACATAAGCCAAGCACAGACAGATAAATATTGCATGTTCTCACTCGCATGTGGGAGCTAAAAAGGTGGATCTCATGAAGAGAGAGAGTAGATTGGTTGTTACCAGAGGCCGGGAAGGGGAAGGAAGAAAGGCGATGATGGGAGAAAATATACCTGTAACTGTCTTTATTTTATTTTTATAATTTAAAAAAAAATTTTTTGAGACGGAGCCTCGGTCTGTTACCCAGGCTGGAGTACAGCGGCGCGATCTCGGCTCACTGCAACCTCCACCTCCCGGGTTCAAGCGATTCTCCTGCCTCAGCCTCTTGAGTAGCTGGGACTACAGGCGCACTCCACCATGCCTGGCTAATTTTTGTATTTTTAGTAGAGAGGGGGTTTCACCATGTTGACGCTGGTCTTGAACTCCTGATCTCAGGTGATCTGCCCATCTCGGCCTCCCTAAGTGCTGGGATTACAGGCATGAGCCATCGTGCCCGGCCTTATAAATCTATTTATTACCACTGAACTAGACACTTTAAAATGGTAAAGATGGTAACCTAAATATATATTTTACCTCAATTTTTAAAGTAATAATTTAAAAAACAGTACATGCTATATGATTCCATTTACGTGAAACTCTAGACAAACTAACCTACAGTGACGCAAAGCAGATAGCTGTTGTCTATTGCAGGGAGAGGTGCAGGCACAGAAAGGAATGACAAGGAGACATAAGGAATTGTCTGTGGGTGACAGGCGTATTCACTGCCCTGACTGCAGTGATGAGTTTCATAAGAAAATACGTATGTAAAAACTTACCAAACTATCGTATGCTTATCATACACTTACGTGTAGTTTATTATATGTCAATATGTACATCAAAAAAGGCATTTAAAAACATAACACAAGTAAAGGAGGCACTGCTGCACCCAGTACAATCACTTCTGTTTTTTTTACTTTTATTTTGAAATAATCTTACACTTACAGAAGTGTTGCAAAGACAACACACATTATTTCCAAATACCCTTCCCTCAGATCCCTCTAATGTCAACAGTGCACATAACCACAGCACAATTGTCAAAATTCACACACTCCTCTCTCCTCCCTCCCTGGGACAGCCTGCTGTGGTCCAGGTCCAGAAGGTCCATGCCAGGCCGCCACTCCAGCTTTGCCTCTGCTTGCTCTGCTCTGCGTGCAATCCGCACTCTACACTCCAGGTGTCTTACCGGCTCCCCCCAGCCCCACCTCTCACAAGCTCCAGATCCTATAATTAACTGCGTCCTAAATGTCTCCCCAGCGATCCCACAGACACCTTGAATGCAGCTTGTCTAAAACTGAATGCATTACTGTTCCAGCATCCCCTACAAGCCTCTTTCTCCTGTGGTCTTCAGCTAAGCAAATGGCATTGTCATCTATACTTCCTCCCTCCATCCCTCCAGCCCCAGTCAGACATCTCTGACATCACCATTCAAGTTCTACTAACTTTCTCCACATGTCGCTCAAACCCCACCCTGCAGGCCCCATCTCTGCTATGGACACCTTGATTCAGGCAGGATGTCAACCGTCCTAAGGCTGTCAGAACAGGCTCTAAACACTCCTCACACTGGAGTTCCTCTGTCTCTAATCCTACTGCCTGGAGTGGCCTCTCTGGGAAATGCTCACCTACCTATGTCACTTCCTGCTGAAAACCCTACAGTGCCTCCCAAACACCCACAGCGTGGCATTCTGGCTCTGGGATTCAAGGTCCTCTCCAAATAGGCTTTGCCAACCCCTCTTGACTATAACTGACCAGTTTGCTCCTTGAAGGAGTCACGAAATGGCACAAAACTCCTCTTCCTCCTACACCCACTGGACACCCTCACGCCTTTGCTCCTGTTGTCACCTCAGCCTAGAAGGTTCTTCCCCATCTTCCCCACTGGAAAACTCCAACCCAGATGCAGCACTAGTTTAACCCTTAGAATGAAGCCTTCACAGAAATAAGAGGCAGAATTGCAAGTCCTTTTTTGTGTACGAGAGCCTTTTATACATCCTTTGAGGCACATTTCTGTGTCTGTCCCCACTAGATGTAAAAGCCTAAACAGCAAAGATTGTTTCATACTTATCTCCATCCCAGCACAGCCTAGGACTTGGGGCCTTACAGACACATTGATGGCTGGATGAATAAAGAGATAAACAGATGTATTCATGGATGGATGGAGAGAGGAGACAGATGGAAAAATGAGTAAGGGATGAATAGGGGGATGGATGGGTAGTGAGATGAACAGATAAGACAAACACCACATTGGTGATTGCATGGACAGAAACATGAATGTACAAATGGATGGATGAATGAATGGAAACTAGGCATTTCAAGGGCAGAGATTGTTTCTTATTCAACTCTGCTTTTATAGTGCCTAGAATAGGGCCCGGAATATACTAGCAGATGTTCAATACGTGTCACTGGAATGAAGCGCCAGGTTTTTGTGGGAAAAGTTTTGGACTAACAGTCGGAAGACCTGATTTCCAGCTCTTTCTGTATCCTCAGTAGTTCATATAAACATGAGCAATGTAACCTCCAATTTTCCATTTACTCTTCTGTAAAGTGGGGAGGCTGAATTAAATGACTTTTAGGTCTTTTCCAAACACTCTGGCTCCCTGATTTCAAGCTGCCCAAATCCAAGATAAGGCTACAGAATGGGAGGAGGGCCACATTTGAGCAAATGTGTGTTTACTTACAACTTGTCCTAATGCAGAGCTGATCCCAGATCTCTGCCAGCGATGGGGGAGAAGAGCAAACACACTCCAGATGAGATTCTGTTCCAACTGTCTGGCTGACAGCCTTGTGGTGGGAATGAGAGACAGGCTGATAAAAGAGCCTGGGGGATAATTAGTAGTGAAACGTGAACCTCCGTGAGGCTGTACCCATCCCACGCTGAACTGAAGGAGGGAAGGACTGGGCTGCACAAAGCCTTTCCAGGGCCCTTGGCTGCTGGCCAAATGCACCCTTTACCCAGAAAGATGGGCTTTCGTTCACAGAGTATGGGGTCTGTCCTGTTCGATTCACATCTGGACTCCTGGCGTGCCGTGGAGTAACTGTACTATGAACACCGCTATCACCACTCACAGACCAAAGTGTGTCTACATGTCCCCTTGACACTTCCAACAACCCTGGGAGGCAGGACAGGTGATCATCATGGAGGAGGAACGTGTAGCTCCCAAGGTTCGGGCTTTGAACCCAGGACAGCCTGGCTCTTTGTGCTACATCTGGCTGCTCTCTGCAGACAGCTGCCCTGGAACTGGCTGGATAACACGCCAGAGACATCATAGTTCATGCCACACCAAACTGCAGCGCCACCTGCCTGAGCCTGCTTGGACTCTTTGCAAGGTGCTTTCACGGTGATTCAAGCTAGCGATGTGGGCCATCACTCCCTTTGTGCAGATGGGACACTGAGACTCAGGCTGACTGGTGAAGTGACCCAGCCACGGTCACACAACTTGTAAATGGTGGAGTTGAGATTCCATCCCTGGGAACTGGGGTCATAAGCCAGGTGCTTAATGGGCGAATTATTCTGTTCCATGGCGGTAGCTGTAGTGGACATCTGTGGGTTTTGCCTGGTGACAGCACCTGAATTTTCTTTGTGAAATAACAGTTCCCTCCCCCGACCACCCACCTCAGCCCATGTGATTTGGGCAAAACTAATATGCCCTGTATCTCTGTACTCCTCGCAGGGGTGGGCAGGCAATCCCTGCAGCCATGGTGAATGCATATGACTGAACATGTCCTATGATACTCAATTCCACAACGCCAGAGTAAACTACTGATCAAGAGGCATCCTCCTTCTGCTGGGGTTCCCTGAGCTGGTAACTTGGAAGCCAGGAGCTGCTGGAGGCCACCTGTGACACTGCAAAGAGACAATCTGCCAAAGAGTGAAGCCAACACAGAGAAAAGCAGGGGAAAGAGGGAAGCAGTTTCCTAAAGACGTATTTTGAGACCCCCGAATCCAGCCACACTTGAATATATTTCAGGTAAATGAGCCAGTGTCAATTTCCTGTCTGCTTAAACCAGTCTGACTCGGGTATCTCTCACCCACATCTACGAGGCTCCAAGTCAATACTGCCCCTCATCACACCGAATAACCATCACCAGTCTCCTTGGCTGTTGTCCCATTACACCCAGGGCACTTGAGGGCAGGGCCCAGTTCAAAGCCACCACGATGTCTCAGTGCCTGATTCCAACCATGCTGGATGAATATTTGCTGAATGAATAAAAACCCAATCTGACTCAACGTTCGTTTGTGAACTTGTTGGTATATGAGGCCCAACAGAAGCCTGAATTCTCTGGCTCTAACCCACTCTTCCCCTCCTTCTCCTCCTCCCACCTTTCAAGGCCTAATTCCAAAGCCACCTCCTCTGAAGCTGGTCCATGACCTGCACCCCAGTCCAAAAGTGCTTTTGCCCACATCAGGACCTCCATGGTATGTTTCTGCCTTTTACAGTAATTCACACCCATGCCTGGCCTCTCCAACCAGACTGACAAGTCCTGAGGACAAGGTCTAACATTGATTCATTTTTACATCAAGCTAGCTCCTGGTACCCTCCAAAACTAAAAAAAAAAAAAAAAAAAAAAAAAAAAAAAAAAAATTCTGAATCCAAAGGATCATTTTTTGATATTCACCAATGCCTAATATATGTCAGGCACTGAGAATATATGGGTGCATACAGCATAATGGTTAAGAATAATGATGATGATGACAATAGCTACCATCTGCTGAGGTATTCCTTAGTGCCTAGCACTAATCTAAGCACTTTACATATATCAACTCATTTAACCCTCAGAGAAAACCAATGAGGTGGCTACTATCATCCCCCATTTTACAAATGAAAAAACTAAGGCTCAGACATCAAAGAATTTGCCCAAGGTTGCAAAGATGGTAAGTCGCAGAGCCAGGACTCGAACCCAGGCAATCTGGCTCTGAATCCCTGCTCTGAGCTGAATCTAATGCGACAGGATCATGAATGCTAAACAGATTGTTTTGTAGAAACCACAGCCTTCTCCTTTCTAATGTCTAATGTCTTTTAGAAAGAGCTGGGCTAAAAATGGAATCAACCATGCCCAGTGATTCTGGAGGAAGGAGTCTGGACAGCAGGCAGATTTTTAGCAAGTTGGAGTCAGACACACTGGTTTGAATTTCTAATAGCACCATTCTTTGGCCCTATGTGTGTTACTGTGACCTTCCTGAGCCTCAGTTTCTGCAGGATTAATAATCTCATGGGCAGTTACTGGGGTTAGAAGAGTTAACACATGAAAATCACTTAGCATAGTACCTGGCTCATACCGCACAATCAGTGAGTGGACGCTGCTGTCACTAGTACCTTTTATTATTATTATGGAATAAAGTATATGTACAGGGCTTGGGACAAGGTACACTGTCCAACATTATAAATGTGCTTCTGTTTTTGTTTTTTCTTTCTTTCTTTCTATAACCTTGAAGGAACACCTGCCCTTCTCTAAAATGATTCAACCAGGGCTGCTTACCAGGCCCACAGAAAGCCCTGCTTCCAGCCAGCCTTCAAAATGGATTAAGGATTTGGAGTTCTCTTCATTTCTCCACTCACAGGATCAAAGGGTATGGGTGAGGACTGGGAAGTGGGGGAGGAATGCAAGATGGAACACGCCCCAAGTTTTGAACTGGCATAAGAGCAACTGTGGTTCATCCTAGGCTCAGCTGAGCTGCAAGGAGCAGGGAGCAGGCCCCCATGATCTGTACCGCCTGTGCCCTTGAGAAATAAACACAACTGCCAGAAAGCAGCACGCTTCAGCTACGGCTAATCCTAGGCTACAAGACAAGCAGGAAATCAGAGGTGTCCTGTGATGTGTTTTCCAAAAAGCATCAGCAAGTACACAGAGCAAGGAGGAGGGGACAGTCCAATGCAAATACACAATTGGGTTTCAGAACAGGGAATAAAGGCTGAAAGCACAGACCAGCCCCAACCCAGAGGGCACACAATGTTCCATCCGCAGCCTTGGCTCCACTGCCCTCTAGAGGCTGCACAGGCACCCAGCAGGCAGGTTTTCAGCAAGTTCCCGCTGTGGAAGGAAGCAACGTGTTCTCTCCAATGAGGGAGGACCACAGGCTTTGAGCCACTGAGAAAACAGATGCCCTCCATCCCTCAGCCACAGGCCTAGTTCAGCCTCTCTTTCATCTCTCCCTTGGACTTCTGCAACAGCCTCCTCACTGGTATTAATAAAATAATAAAACCATCCTCTATGCTGACCACAGGCACTGTGCTGAGGGATTACACACGTTAAATCATGGGATTCTTACAACATCCTAGGAAGTAGGTAGCATTCCAATTTACAGATAAGGAAACTAAGGTTCACACAGGGTAGAGGACCCGGCCAAGGCCACATAGCTAGCTACAAGTAGAAGATCTAAAGTTTAAACCCAGCAGCACCCCGGGCGAGGGCCCTATATCTATCTGACTAACCACTTTACAAACATTAGC
This sequence comes from Piliocolobus tephrosceles, assembly GCF_002776525.5. Lineage (NCBI taxonomy): Eukaryota > Metazoa > Chordata > Mammalia > Primates > Cercopithecidae > Piliocolobus > Piliocolobus tephrosceles. Next base: position 114,493,844 of record NC_045437.1, on the reverse strand, counting down.
AGCAGCAGCAACAGCGACCCCTGAGAATCTATTAGAAAATCAAACTCTCGGCTGGGCTCACACCTGTAATCCCAGCACTTTGGGAGGCCAAGGCGAGCGGATCATGAGGTCAGGAGTTTGAGACCAGCCTGGCCAACATAGTGAAACCCCATCTCTACTAAAAATACAAAAAAAGAAAAAAATTAGCTGAACACGGTGGCAGGCACCTGTAATCCCAGCTACTGGGGAGGCTGAAGCAGGAGAACTGCTTGAACCCAGGAAGGCTGAGGTTACAGTGAGCCGAGATGGCACCATTGCACTCCTGCCTGGGCAACAAGAGCAAGACTCCATCTCAAAAAACAAACAAACTCTCACAGAGTGGGGCCTAGCAACACGTGCTTTCACGGCTCCTCCAGATACTCAGATGCACCCTCGCTTGAGAAGCTCTGCGCTAGATGGAGCTGCTTCAGGCAACTCCCTCCCTCAATCATGGCATTTCCACACTGCCCCAGGTGGTCTTTCTAAAACACAACTCTTAGCTCTTTAAAGGCCTTACAGCTCCACTGGCAGGCCTTGGGCCTAACTCAGCACAGTGGTCAGGCCCTTCACAGCCCCTTAAATCCACGGGAAGCAGGACTTGGATGGGGAGAGAACCTGATCGAGCATGTCCTGTATCATGTACAGGCTCTCCCCCAGTCCTGAGCCTACAGGAGCATACTTAGTCCTTGTCTGTGAGAAAATCCTTCCACCCAGAATGGAGAGACTGATACTGGGACAGGTGACAAGATGTGCTCATGTTCATGCAGCCAGCAAGCAGCAAGGCCAAGATCAGGGCATGGGACCATTTGACCCCACAGCCCAAGTGCTTCCAAGGCAAATAGGGCCCAACTGGTTAGGAAGCTGGGCCCCGGTCCCGTGCCTGTGGGCTCTGATATCCAAACAGGCACAGGCTTTAACAAAGTCTTTAACAAAGTGACCCAGCCAACACCCAGCTGATTTCATCCAAAAAGCCTTCATGGGTCAGTCTCAGTCTTAACATCCTTCTTTGTGACCCTAATAATAGTGGGATAGGAGCTGGGAGAGACCAAAGCCCTGAAAGGATCCTCAAGAAACCACATCCTGCTGGTCACAGTAGCTCACGTCTGTAATCCCAGCACTTGGGAGGCCAAGGCAAGCAGATCATCTGAGGTCAGGAGTTCGAGACCAACCTGGCCAACATGCTGAAACCTTGTCTCTACTAAAAAATACACAAATTAGCTGGGAGTGGTGGCGTGCACCTGTGGTTCCAGCTACTCGGGAGGCTGAGGCAGGAGAATCACTTGAACCCAGGAGGTGGAGGTTGCAGTGAGCCAAGACTGCGCCACTGCACTCCAGCCTGGGTGACAGGGCGAGACTCAGTCTCAAAAAAAAAAAAGAAAAAAGAAAAGGAAAAAAAAACAGAAACCACATCCAGAAAAGAGATGGGTTAGACCATGACAGACAAGGCAGAGGAGTCCAAATGCGTTGGTCAACACTCTCCTCAATGCAAGACTATACAAGGAATCCATCCTCACCCTGCCTGCCCCGCTGCCCTGCTCCTTGTCCACACCAGACCAGGATGGTTCATGTCTCCACGCCTTTGCAGAGACCAGCCCCTCTGCCTGAAACCTTCTCCAAGAGCTGCCCGGCAGATTCCTACCCACCCTTCTAAGACAAACCCCAGTGCCTTCTTCAGGAAGCCTTCTTCCTCTGCTCCCAGGCACTGTTGTGCCATTTCTGTGACAACACTCACCTTTCCACAGACCAGAGAAGCACCAGGGCCTAGGGCGGTGGTTCTCCATCCTGTTAGAATCCCCTGAGGAGCTCGCTTGGCATAGAGACTGAACATCAGGTGGTTCCAGTATACAGCCAGGATCAAGAAAAACTGACTTCCTGGAAAAGACCTGGGCTTTGAAGCTGCACACAAATGTACAGATCCTGCTTCTCTGCCTGACAGCTGTGTCACTGGAGCAAGGAAACACAACCTGCTTCCCACCCTGTGAACTGGGGATTACAGCACCCACCACTCTGGGATCCCACCTTCTTGCCTCCTCCCCTCCCACATCCCCACCAAGCAAGGACTAACAGCCTGCTTGTCATTGTGCCCAGATTGGTGACTCCCTTCTCGTGCATTCGTTTATTTAATGGCTATTTATCGAACACCTGCTGAGTACTACTGGGCACGGTGCTGGAGATGTGGGGTACGCCTATGAACATGTCAGGCAAAACTGCCAGCACATTTGGCAGGGGAGACGGCCACAAAGGAAGCAAACAGGAGTAGCTTCCGATGATAAGTACGCTGAATAAAATTAAAATCAGTGGGAAGAGATCCAGCAATGGGGCAAAGGGAGGCTACATTAAAATTCAGGTTAGAGAGGACTGGTCTACCTGAAAGCTTAGAGAGGGCTTCTAAATTAAGATCTAAATGCTGAGAAAGCAGCCTGGGAAGATCAGATCTGAGGAAGGTGCCGTGAGAAGCCAATGGAGTGTTCTAGGCAAGGGAGAGGCGGGATCTGTCTTGCTTTTTAATGAAACCACTCACATGAATTGTCACCATCTGCACACCAGGCTGTGGGACCTTCCACCTCTGTACCCTCAGTGCTCCAGTCAGGCCTGGCACAGGAGAGGGGCTGAGTGACTGGCTGAATAAATGAACCCTCTTCCCCTTAATGCGTTGTTTCCAGGTCTCCAAGCTAAAGCTTCTCTGTCCCTTGGTTTCTGCCCATTAGCAATGTGACAACTTTCCCACAAAGAACGAGGTGAATCCCACGTTGGTGGTCAAACTCCTAAGACCCTAAGCCTTTACATCTGTGTTACTGTGAAGCCACATCTAGACTAGGCTGAACTTAAACAGCTGGGATGAAAGGAACACGGGCTTCAAACTCATACACAGACCGTTTGACCCTGAACAAGTTCTCTAACCTCCTTGAACGAGTTTTTACCTGAAGAGTAGGTCCAAGGTACAGTGGTCTGGTTTATCCCTCTCCCTTGTACAGTCCTATCCAGACGAATTCAATTTGTGGTCAACCCAACAAAGTGTGAGAGGGCCTCCCATGTGTTGAGCAAAGCACTTTGGCCGCCATTTTGGAGGAGACACAGCCCATCATAAACGTTCAATAAACAATCACGGGCCTGATCACCCTCAACCTGAGCTCGACCGTGATACTTCGGGAGAGAAGCTATTCTCGAATCTGACTGTAACCCCCCTTCAGGGTACAGTTGATGACCAGCTACAAATCAACCTGTGCCAACCCAGATTTCCTTTGGTCCTCAAGGACATCCTGAGATGACTGGACAGAGTCCTTGCTGCATCTGCCCCACTCCCTGACCTGTGTTCTAGTAACCTTATCAGGAAGGTAACAGGAAATGAGAATTTATCAACTTGTTCTTGGTAGACTCATAGTGCCCCAATGGTCCCTGACAGCGGGCAAGCTGTACCCAGTGACTCTGCCACTGATACTGCTGGTCAGGTGGGCATGTTTCCACACGTAGGTCTGCTTCTTGTAAGTGGTAAAAGAGTGAGATACTAGATGTCTTAAAATTCAATGACTTATGCCTCTTGCCGTATGTCTTAAAATTCAACAACTTATGGCTCTTCATCACTAACCATCCCAAACATGTAAACTGTTAGTAAATCTATATAAACATTGGCTAAATAGTTTCCAGTTTAGTGTTCCTGAAAGTTAAATGGCCTTAGCTCTACAAATAATAAAAAATAAGTGTCAAATGTTCATTTTCTCCAAATCCCATCCCCTTTTCAAGGCTACAATATCTTCTTTACAACCCTATATCCCTCCCTTTTAGACACAACGTGTTGAGCCCAGGGGACAGCGAAAGCCCCTTCCTAAGGTAGGAAGGTTATACAGCACACACATATGGTATTAGCACCTACATAACAAGAGCTGCTGTTTCCTACACCACCTCCCCCCCCCGCCAGTGTGCCAGGCATTTACACGCAGCAACTCATGTAACCCTCCTAAGTCACACTACCATCAGGCACATCTTAAAGACAAGCAAAATCATGGAGGTGAAGTAATTTGGCCAAAGTCTCCCTGTTGGCAATGGCAGGAAAGGATCTGAACCCAGGTATATCCATCTCTTACCTACTCACCCAGCCACACTACCAACCAGTCCAAACTGAAACCACCCGGAACCAGACACCCTTCCCTCCCTCTTCCCTCTTCCCTCCAGTGCCATCTCCTACTGGCCCTGACCATCTTCACGTCCAGGACACTGATGGCCACCACCTTGGCTTGGCTCCAAGCTGCAGCACCGCCCCTCACCTGTCCCCTGCCCTGCACTCAACTCTGCTCTACCCAAGGCCTGCACTGAGGCCACCCCCTCCCCATTCGACCCTTTCCTAGCAGGCTCAGCTAGCAGGAGCTTCGCCCTCCTCCTCCTCCACCTGTTTCTGTGCGGTCTGAGTTATGTTCCACTTGTTCACACACACTTACCCATCATGCGCCCAAACAGACTGCAAATGGAAAGCAGATCTCATATTTCTCCTCTGAACCTCCCACTGCACCCGGGGTGTGATGGATTCATAACCTCCCTTCACAGCACTCACTCTGGAATGATGAACGTGGCTCACTCGGCAGCGGCAGCATTGGAGCTGAGAAGGCTGACGGACCCGTGACAGGACCCTGTGCTCTCCCTGGGAGCTGCTCCACCTCAAGCAAGGGGAAAGCCTATTAAGCACCTCCCGTGTGCCAGGTGCTGTGCTGGACACTTTACAGACTATATCTTGTTTAATCTTCCTAACAACCCAAGGAGAAGGGGAATCATCATCCCGGGTTAATGGATGAGCAAAGTGGGCTCAGATAAATCACTGCTGGAGCCGGATTCAAATCTGATTCTGCCCAAGTATGAAGCCAGCATTATTTCCACTGCACCACAGTGTCAGAGAGAGAAAAGGAGGCAACGCCTCCCCTACATCTAGGTATCTCTGAGTTTGCAGCACACTCTATTCAACCTCTACTCTCTTCCTTAAAACAGGACCTACTTTTTAATTCTGTCTATGGGCTCTTTTTCTGCCAAAGCCAGAAGACATTTCATGGTGCTTTGTGTAACTAAAACCCTTAGGGAGTAGAAACAGGAAATGCTCAAGGGCATTTCTACCCCATTCCTGGCCACTCTAAACTGGGCCAACCCACACATCACATCACACCCCAACCAGATTCTGTCTTCTCTCTCCCAGCCCCTACCCCCCAACCCCTGCAAGACCTCCTAGGAGCCTGCTCTGGGCTTAGGCTGTTCCTTGGATCCACGTGCCTCTGGCCAGGGCTCCCTGCACCAGCCTCCCATCCCCACACAGGGTCCTCTCCCAGGACTCCAGCTGCTTAGCCTCCCACCCACACAGGTTAAGGTATGGGGAACAACAAGGCACATACACTTCACAAGCTTCCCATGTGGCATGGCTCATCCTACTCTGTATCTCACGCCATCCAAATATCTGGATCTCAGCAAAAGAGATGATACTGTACACTTAACTACCTATCAGTCTGACTTGTCATTCCAGCCAACACAGCAGTGGGACATTGGTATGTGGATACTGCAGTCTGAGCACGTGATGAGTAAGTGTGTGTGTGAACAAGTGGAGCAAATCCTACACTTGCCCTGCCAACTAAAATCTAGCTCATAGCTGACCTCCCCACTCACCCGACTTGCTGATGTGTATAGCAGAAATGGCAGAAAATGCCTCGACAGACCAAATAATAAATGGCCAGCTGTGACTCTGAATGGCATCCTTCCAGCTCTGCAGAACTAGAAAATGCACTCAAACCAAAGGGGCCCTGGGTCTGAGACGCATGTCATTTCCCCAGGATGGACCCACCTTTGAACTCCTCCAGTACTTCAAAGTCAAGGCACAGACATGGTGTCATCAAGACGTTGAGAGTCTGAAAACCTCACACACACTGGGACTCTTTGCTCATGGATGTGTGTTTTCCTGTTGCTACAAGTGTCCCACTAGTTCAATGCAAAGTTTCATCTTGTTTAAGTGACAGGCAGTGTGGATCAGTAATTTACATAAACCCAGAGGAGAAAAAAATCCACAAGGATGGAAGAGGGAATCAATCAAATATTAAGATGTAGCCCAAACCCTCAACATCTGCTTCCAGTTCTAGAGGGAATATATAAACATGGCAGAGACCACAGGAATGACAGATGGTTGCAAAAACAAGAAATAATGCATCAAAATTTACTCACAGTGACATGAACAACACCCAGCTTCTGCCGCTGAGGTGGCAAGTTGGTTTGCAACTGAAAAGTGGTTTGCAACTGAAAAGACCCTTCACCAGGGAAGGTGAGAAACGCTATTGCAAACACTACTGTGCACACGACTGCACCCGCTCTCAACGCATCACTCACTGACATGGCCCAACAGCTGACTTCTCACGGCCATGGTTTACTCATCTGTGAAGTGGGAATGGAACACTTGCAGAAACAGAGTAGCCCATTGCAAATAAAGGCACGTGGGCCTTCAAACAAACCTAGATCTGAATGCAGTCAGTTGATGAGTAACACTGAGTTACTTAAACTCCCTGAGGTAGTAAAATGGTGATAACACCCACCTCAGAAGGCTGCTGCAATCACTGAGTAACAGCTGACAAAAGTGTTCTTTATGGTAGCAGGCATGCAGAGAATGCCCAGTAACTACAAATGTCTGTCAAGACTTGTTGAGTGTTTATAATACTCCCCAACACGGTGCTGTGCCCCTTGCCTAACTTATCTTGCCATACTTGGTTTGTCTACCCTTCGTGTATGAAGATAAACATGTTTTTATACATAAACATGGACACAAGAAAACTTCTGGAAGGATATATATCAAAATTCTAATAGTAGTTACCTCTTGGTGCTAGGAATGTAATTTTTTTTTGCTTATCTTTTTCCAAAATTTTCTACCAACGTATTTCTATATGCCTCAGTATTTGCTTTAACACCAAAAAAAATTACAATATAATGAAAAACTACTGCTCTTAGGTAACAACCTCCCCAACACAACCCCTTTTTTTTAAAGGGAAGAACTAATAAAGCTTTGCTTTCCATGAGGAAACACTGTTTTTCTTTTCAATAAGAAAGCTAACTGACTTACTCCCCTCTTTACTTTGCCACCAGGAAGCTCAGAGTCAAAATTTTAGTTCAGTCATTCAATTAGCTTTGTCCCTACATTTCAGAGGATTATTGGTTGGGATATTAAATGATAGAATTATGACATTTAAATTCTCTTTCTGAAATTAAAAAAAAATACAAAACTGCAACATAAGGACATAATAATTTTTAAAGTCTTAGAAGTGCCATAATAAAAAAAGTCAGTTTATTAAATGCTCAATTCTCAAAATTATATATATATAATTATTTTTAAAAATTTCCATATCCTTCCATTCCCCTCCCTCCAAACTAAGTATAGTCCAAGTTGTATCAAACGTCACAAAGTCTACCATGTACCCAAAAGCAGAGAAGACAGGAGGTCCAGAGGACAAAGTATGCTGGGGTCACTACCCACACTGCAGAGTCCACACGAGTTAACTCACGCTGGGTGCAAAGAATAGAAAGAGCTAATACACAGAAAAAGCAAAAGAACTGGAATGGGCAGCCTGACCATAGACGTTTACAATTTATACCAATTTATAAATATTAAGGGTGCCCACCAACTCCAAGAGAACAGACCAAACTAACCACATGAAGGAAGACCTCTGCCAGGGCCTCCTCTCCCTATAATCTCCTCTCAAGAATCATTAGGAAGCCCAAACAGCTTCACAGTTCCGGCTTCCCGGCTGCTGTCATATTTGCCGTCTTTGTCATCACAGGCAAATGCCAGCAGAGGCCTTTTGGGGTGCCACGCCACTGTGAAGGTCGGAGACTCACACTGTACCTCCCATAGTTTGTCCCCTATAGAAAACAATAGAGAGAAACCAATCAATACGTTCATAACGAAGGACACATTCATTAAGTACTTACCTGTATTAACTTGTTTAATCCACCTACTAATCCCACAAGATAGACACAACTATTACCTCATTTTACAGAGAACTCCCAGGCACAGAGAGCCCACAAGCCAGCAGGGGGCAGAGCAGGCTCTGAGCACAGGTGGGTTAACTCAAGAGCAGGTCATTGAGCAGGAAAAGTGTCACTGCGTCACAGGGACATGCAATTACATGAAGGATCTGCATGGCTGGATGCTAGACAGTGTTCACCACAACGTGACTAACAGGGACATTCTTTACATAGTGGAATTTCAAGTTCTTTACTTTCCTCTTCAAAGTTTTCTATATAGTTTTAATCTTTTTACGAAGAGTGTCACAGATTTCCGAAAACAATACAGCAACATTAAAAAACAAATCTGAGAAAATTCTTTTGTAAAATGAATACTCTCCTCCGATTTTTCTATTTCCAGCTTGTTGTTTTTAAAGCAAAAACTTGCTAATTCCTTAAATTAAAAAAAAATATTTTTTCAAGTTCATATACAGGCAACAGATAAAGAGAAATATACCACAGCATTTTTTAAAAAGTGGTATTCAGATAGTGGGACCACAAGTGATGCTTTTTTCTTCCTCTTACTCTGTAGTTTAAAGTTTAAATAAATCAAAATATTTTTCTAAATCACTTTTCTCAGACCTGCCTGTTTATTTCTTAACTCTTTGCTTCCTTGCTATCCGGCAGGGAGTCAAAACATAACCACACTTGTCTAACTAAAGGAGACAAATTCATTCATGATAATGCTGATGAAGTAGTCACATGCAGAGATGAGATCACAAGAGAAGTCCTGAATGCCAAAGGTGAAAGACAGTAGATTCTCATGAGGTTACCTGTCTCCACTTCAGCAATGTCAATAAAATGGTCTTCCGATGCTGACGCCAGCATTTTCCCATCATGGCTGAAACTGAGGGTCCTTACAGGCCAATCCAGCCTATGATACAGAGTGGACAGAAGAGACATGAGAATTACCAAGTAAGAGGAGGGAACAATGTCATTCACGATAAAATAAAATTCATGTACTCAACAAGGAAAGTGCTGATAGAGTCACTTACCTGGAAAAGCACCGAACACACACTAACTCATCCACATCCCAGAGGCTAACCAAAGCATCTGCACTTCCTGTGGCAAAGTACTTCCCCATCGGGTCAAACTTGATACAGATGCAGTTGGAAGGATGGGCGTTGATGGACTGCACAGGCTTCAGTTCTGGGTAGCTGAGAAACAAGACAGACAGTGATCAAACTGCAGAAGAGGACTGTGGTGCTAAAATAATAATAGGAGACAATGAAGAAGAAAAGCAAAGATAATGCACCACCACCAAGAACTGTCATTCAAGATAACATTCCTGAAATAGAGAGAGATTTTGAACTACATTATTTAAAAAGCACAACACATACCTGAGACTACAGAACCAGAGCAACCAACATCGAGACATAGACTAGTAAAACTAGTGGACTTTAAAGAAAAAGAAAATCTGACAGCAACACTTAATGCCAAAAGAAAATGGAGTACCATATTTAAGAAAGATACACAAGCAAGAAAATGAGTCAAGGATTTTTACATCCAGCAAAACTGAATTTCAAATATAACGATACAAACAAGAAGCACATTAACGTTTTATAAAATCTATAAGCTTTATAAGTACATAAATAAGTTGCAATAAAAACTCCAGGAATAATGTTCCCATGAACGCTTCCCGAGGAATCTTAACTAGAGAATGAGCTTCAATTAAAAAAATGACTAGAGACTTATAAGGACTGGTGCTGAACACTGAATATAGTTTCTTGCAAAACTATACATGGTTTAAAGGGAGAGTATAATATGTAACAGCTGCACACTCCTACAATATATAGTACTATTTTTTTTAACGGGGGAAGAATGTAAAGAGTGTATGCAAAAAGCAAAAACTTTTTTGTTTCAAGTCATCACATTGGTGGTAGTGGCAGTAATATTGTTATTCTGAGACATCTATATGTTTACCATGGGATACAGGTAATAAGTAACCATCGGATATTCTAATTCTATGATCCCTTGCGCCCTTGAGAACCAGAATACTCAATTTGGAAGGGAAGAAACATATTTGTAATATAGAAGAGGTTTAATAAAATCCCTGGAGTCCTCAATTTTAATTGGAAGTTATCAATGTGAATTCACAAGGTATTTTATCTTTAAATATATATACACACACACATACACGTAATTCCTAGGCCAACCCAATGATAATGAACATTCCTAACTTCAGTATCATTTCTCAGTGAAAGAATGTAATGTAAGGCCTCTTTTTTTTTTTTTTTTTTTGAGGTGGAATCTCACTCAGTCGCCCAGGACGCTGGAGGGCAGTGGCACAATCTAAGCTTACTACAACCTCCACCTCCCAGGTTCAAGCGATTCTCCTGCCTCAGCCTCCCAAGCAGCTGGGATTACAGACCTGCGTCACCACGCCCAGCTAATTTTTGTATTTTGAGTAGAGACAGGGTTTCTCCATGATTGCCAGGCCTCAAGTGATCCACTCACCTCGGCCTCCCAAAGTGCCAAAGTGCTGGGATTACAGGTGTGAGCCACCACACCCAGCCAGAATGTTAAGCTTCTTAGAGAATTTTCTGATTAAAGGTCTGGGGCAAGATCGTACAAGATGAACTTGGAACATCTTATCAAACCAGAGAGCAAAAAACAGAAGACCACTGGGATTATGTCAAAAAAGGGCTCAAGAACCAACTTGAAGACGTTCTTATTGGCCAAAGATGGCATAATTTGACCTTCAATAGGCGTTAACAATTACAAGAGATGGAAACACATCAACTATGTTTAAAAACATGAGCCCACAATGATTTAAAAAAAAAAAAAAAAAAAAAAACACCTAACTGGTCATCTTTGGAGGCAGCAGGAAACGAAATCATCATCTGACAAACAGAATCAAAATTTTATCCTGCCTTCCCTAGATGAACTGCACTACTGGGTAACCAAATTGCAGACGAGAAGCAGCATCTCTTTATGCAATAGTCCAACATATAAACAGCATATGGAATCAGCAAAAGCCAAAATAGGAGAATCTCCACAGGTTACCAGTCTGGTTTTTCAGCAGCTACGTTTTAGGAAATTTCTTTTGAGTAATTTAAGAGACACAAAAGACCTATCAATTTTTTTTTTTTAAATGAGCAAAACTAGGATATCTAGGGGCTGCACATGTGGTAGACAAACTATGAAGAATCACCATAAAAGTCAGGATAGTGTTTGCTTTTGTGGAAGGGAGTTGTAATTAGGACAAAACACCTGGATGGACTTTTAGGATGACTGGAAAGAACTACTCCTCGACTTGGGCAGGGCTGCACAAGAGTTAAGCCTGTAAGAGTTCGTTAAGGTACACATTTGTGTTATGTGGTTTTCAGTATCTGCGTTTTATAATAAAAAGGTTTTTCTTAAAATATTATAGAATCCCCATTGCCTACAAAATAAAATCCAAGATACTAGGCATAAAATAAAGGCCTTTTATAATCTGGTTCCAAATTAGACTTCATCTTCCCATTATCATGCCCTCTCTTATTTCCCTTATCTGCCACCATGTCCCCAACAACCCTGACCGAACTACTCTGCAAATAAGTCATGTTCACTCATGCCTGCTTTGTCACTTATGTGGTTCCCTTTTGCTTATTCTTCAAATCCTGCTCATCTTTCAAGATAAAGTTCACAAGCTCCCTCCTTCAACTCCCCATGGAACATATCTCACTTGGCCTCGCATTGATCACCTGGGATAGTGGAAGGCTAGAATTAAACAGATCTGAATTTCAGCTCCACAATTTCATTCATTTAGAGAACAAATATTCACTAAGATCCTACTATGTGAAGCAGGTGCAGGACTAGATACTAGGGATTCAACACTAAACAAGGCAAACAACATCCCTACCATGGTGGAATTCCCAGTCTAACAAGAGACATGGGCAAATAACCATGCAATTACAACACAGAAGGAAAGTGCTTCCTACAGAAAGTACATAAAGTAAGCCTCTAACCTACCTCTAACCCTGGGGTAGCGGGAGAGCTTCCCTGAAGGGAAAGCAATATTTAAGTTGAAACTTTAAGAATACGAATTAGCCAGTTGGGCGCGGTGGTTCATGCCTGTAATCCCAGCACTTTGGGAGCCGAGGTGGGTGGATCACCTGAGGTTGGGAGTTGGAGACCAGCCTGACCAACATGGAGAAACCCTAAACTACAAAAAATACAAAATTAGCTGGGTGTGGTGGGGCATGCCTCTAATCCCAGCTACTCGGGAGGCTATGGCAGGAGAATAGCTTGAATCCGGGAGGTGGAGGTTGCGGTGAGCCAAGATCGTGCCATTGTACTCCAGCCTGGGCAACAAGAGCAAAACTCCGCCTCAAAAAAAAGAGGGTATAAATTAGTCATAATTCAAGGTGCATCCAGTTCTAGCAAACACTAGCTGACTACTGATGTAACCTCTCACCCTCAGATCCTCATCTGTCAAATGAGAAGCAAACCATCAACCCCTAGAATTTCTGTAAGGACTCAGTAAAATATAAAGTATATAAAATATACAGCCCAAATGTACTTAAAACAGGTTAGGATTCTATTTGTGTTTTAAGCTCCTTCAGGATAGGCTCACATCTAATTCATTTCCGTATCTGACACAGCACCCAGCACAAAGATATGACAGTCCCCTAAACTAGACCCCCTCACCTGAGGATGTTGATACAACCATTGCCATTTGTCAGGAAGAACATGTTGTTGTCATTGTTCCAGGAGATTTCGTTGACCTCGAACTTGAACTGCTCTTCTGCTTTGGAACGGTGCGTCTTGGCATCAATAAAGGTCACCACATCATCTTTGTTGCCTACAGCAATGGTCTGCCCATCAGGACTCCAGCAGATATTAATGTTCTCCCCTAGGAACCCAGATATAAACAGTAAGATAATCTGTTTGCTCATAACCCTCCACAAGTTTATTGTGCTATCCTAGAAAGAAGACCAGAGCTTTCTTCAGGGCTTACTCATTAAAGTCCTAGACAATGGGAGGGAGCTACTATTTATAATTCAACAATGAGTCCAGCACATTCATCTACACATTTCCTGATTTGGTCTTCACAATACTCCTCTAAGACACACTTGATTAACCCCATTTTATAGACGAAGGAAATAGGAGATAAGAAGATGAGCCAAAGTGTCAAAACTATGAAGTCACAGAGCCAAGAGTTTAAACCCAGATTTGACCCCAAAGCCCCCTTTTCTCTTACACCAGCATTTCTCAACTCTAGTCACTTGCATGCCAACATCACAATTTTTGTCCTATCCATTAAACACTATATTTTTCTTTATTCAAGATTTTTCTTAAAATTTATCCAAAAAATTTTACTTAAATAAATTTAGCAGCCGGGCACAGTGGCTCAAGCCTGTAATCCCAGCACTTTGGGAAGCCAAGTGTGTAAATCACTTAAGTCCAGGAGTTCAAGATCAGCCTGGGCAAAATGGCAAAAACCAGCTCTACAGAAAATTAGCCAGGCATGGTAGCATGTGCCTGTAGTCCCAGCTACTCAGGAGGTTGAGGTAGGAGGATGGCTTGAGCCCAGGAGGTGGAGGCTGCAGGCAGCCAATATTGTGTCACTGTACTCCATCCTGGGTAACAGGGCAAGACTCTGTCTCAAAAATAAAAATAAAAATAAATTCAGCTTTATTTGAGTAATAAATTCTATGAGCTAGTTCTTCTAGTAGACATTAAAATATCTGCAAAACTGGTTTTTAATGTTCACCCAGGCATCACCTGAATCATTCATGGATCAGCAGCTCTATACCTGGGGAAAAACTACACCATTCTGCCTCCAGAGGTAAGTCTTGTCAACAAAGTCTAGTGGCCCACACTGAACACATCAATTAAAAATCTCATCAACTTTTTCCATTCTAAAATGCATAATTTTTTCACATTTTAGTATCTATACTGTATCTTAAATTGTATCAGAAAGCATTTCAAAATTTTGGGTGTATCACAGTTATTTACCAACTTTCTTTCCTAATGGAACATCTTATGATAAATGAAAACTCAAGAGTCCCATACAGTACCAGCCTCAATACTTACAACTGAGCCTATAAATGTACTGCACAACTTTCTGGTCACTTTCTCGCAGTTTACCAAGACCATCCAAGTTTCAACCATTCTAATTAATCAGAATTTTCCATATTCTCCATGCCTTTGCACATGCTGTTCCCTCCTGGAAATGCCCCATTCCCCACCCACTGCACCTTGACCACTCAATTTCTATGGCTACCCTAAAAGTTTGCTCAAATTTGGTGAGGCCTTCCCTGGCTCCCCTAGGCAGACTTCTGTTTTCATTTCTATTCTGGGTATCCATCTTGCAGACCTCTCCATTATTAAAAGAACCATCTCTTGCTATGTTATTTGTATATACATGTCCCCTCCCCGCTGGGGAGTTCCTTGGAGCTGGAAACTCTTATTCAGCTCAGGATGTCTCATACACAGCTGAGTGCCAGACACAGAAAAGATATTCGGAAAATGGTTGTTGAATGAATTCAAACAGCTTATCTTCCTATTACCCTCTCTATCTGAATAGTCAGTCACCTTTAGTGTTCACAGTGGCAATGCATTTTGTAGTCCTGACATCCCAGATGCGAATGGTTTTATCTCCGGACGCGGTAACGAATAGGTCAGGATTACTTGGATGCCAACAAAGCTGGTCCACACTATCCCCATGTCCCCGATAATTGTTTTCTTTGACCTGAAAGAACAGAATCCAGATGTCACTTCACACAGATGTAGCTGCCTCCCATGTAACTTTCTAACCTTATTCAAACCAAGGTATGCTGGGACGAGTAAAGATCTGGGTAATACAGAATCCAGTTCTTCCAAGTCCTTTCTCCCTTCTCTTCTCCGCAGTCTTTCTGAACTGTTGTTCTCAGCTTCCACATCTATGCCCTTATTTTTGTGCCCTCCCTGGCCGCCTCCTCCTTCCTGGTTTTTCACCCTTACTCTACCATCAACGTTCCTAACACAGTTGCTCATTCCCACGGGACGCCCTATCACTTTCAAAGGGGCCCTCCTCACCACCACCACCACAGCCCCTAGCCACTCCTTACCAGCACACGAATCGACTCCAAACGAGTAAGGCTCCCACTGCAGCCCCGTCCCATCCACCCTATCCTCACCTTCAGCCGCCATCGCCAACCTCCTTATTTCCACACTCTCCACACGCCCCAATCTTCCTCTCCTCACCCCTCACGACCCCGTCACCCCCACACTCCACCTTCTCCCCACTCCCTCATCTCCACACTCCCCCCTCATCTCCATACTCCCCCTTTCTCCCTCCCTCAAGTCCACTCTCCTTTCAACCCCACGGCCCCGTTCGCCCCCCATTCGCTCTCCCACTACCACACCTCACTTCACCACGACCCCTCTCCCTAGCCTGGGCCGAGCCCCGGCAGCTCACCAACCGGTCTTTCTCCAGCAAGAAGACACTGGCCGTCTTGTCGAAGGACCCCGAGGCTAGGCGACGCCCGTCGCAACTCCAGGCCACCGAGTGCACCTTGGCGCTGTGCGCCAGGAACTCGCGCGTCTTGCTGTGGCCCCGGAACAGCTCCTGCATCCCAAGCACGTAGCGCGACGGGCCGCTGCTTACTGAGCACCACGGGGCCATTGAGCCAGGGCCGCTCTGGCCCAACGCCGAGGGCCCCATGGCTGCAGTGGGCACCGCCATGCCGAGCTCCCAACTCACAACACGCCAGCAGCCGCCAGGGTGCAATCAGTCCTGGCGCCGCTGCCGCACGCATGCGCCCGGAAGAGCGACGGCTCCTCTACGCAGGCGCGCTGTACCCCGCCCCGGAAGGGACTACAAATCCCGGTATGCAGCGCGTGCCCGCCTCTTCTTACTTAGTAATATTTGGAGTTAACTCCAAATATGCTTCACACTTAACGATTCCGAGTTTTTTAGTGTTCTTATTTCTCCCTTACCTATTCCTTGGTAGATATATGTGTATCCCTGTTTAATCGAATAAAAGAACCAACACTAACCTTCTAAACAGTTCACCCATCACCTTTCTTTTGGAGTTGTTCCCTAACTCCTAGTCTCCTCCCTTAAGAGAAAGCCCTGGGCTTTTTACTGGAGAAGGACCAGCTGGTGAGCTTGTCCCGTGAAAAGGGCTAGCGGGTGTGGAGTGAGGGAAGAGGTGTTAAGAAGGGGTCTGGAAGGGTTTTTTGTTTGTTTTTTAATAAAAATGAATTTTTTGTTTTTAAAAGGTAATGGCAGAAGCGTGTCAACCACAGCAACTCTATCTTAAATAAGAACTGGGTAAAATGAGGCTGAAACCTACTGGGTTGCATTCCCAGACTGTTAAGGCATTCTAATCACAGGATGAAATGGGAGGTCAGCACAAAATACAGGTCATAAAAACCTTGATGATAAAACAGGTTGCAGTAAAGGGGCCGGCCAAAACCAAAATGGCGACGAGAGTGAACTCTGGTCATCCTCACTGCTACACTCCCACCAGTGCCAGGATAGTTTATAAACGCCATGGCAATGTCAGGAAGTTACCCTCTATGGTCTGAAAAAGGGAGGCGTGAATAATCCACCACACTTGTTTAACAGATCATCAGGAAAAACCATAAAAATGCTCAACCAGCAGCCCTCGGGGCTGCCCTATGGAGTGGCCATTCTTTTATTCCCTTTACTTTCTTAATAAACTTGCTTTCACTTTGCCCTGCAGACTCGCCCTGAATTCTTTCTTGAGTGAGATCCAAGAACTCACTCTTGGGGTCTGGATTGGGACCAGTAACAGTATTACATGCACATGATTGTAAATATAAAAATAAAAGATACAGAGTGAAAAGTAAATGTCCACCTGCGTATCCACCCCACCTTTCATATCTCCCTTAAACCAGTGGCTTCTTGCTGGAGAAAAAAGGGGTGGTGAGCTGTCAGCGCCAGTCAAAGCCCTGGAGAAGAGCTGAGGAATGGGGGAAGGTTTTGGTGGTAAGTAGTAGTGGTAAATTTGTTTAAAAATCCAATTTTTAAAAGGCAACACGTGCACTTGGCAACAAATGTAAAAAGTATAAAAGGAAATAGATTGAAAAGTTTCCCTCCATCCTGTGTCCCCAAACTTCTCTTCTGAAAAACTTGAATTTCTTGTGTGGCCTTCCAGAGACAGTGTAAGTAAGCACCCTGACGAGGTAGATAGGTGTGTGCATAACCTCCCCCAACCCACTGCCAAAAAGGTAGCATTCCTTACACAACTTGCTTTCTATGGTAAATATGTATAGGAAATCATTTCTTGTCAGAATATGCAGACGTCTCATTCTTCTTAATGGTTGCAGTCTTTATATGAATATATAATAGTTTATTCAACTGATCCCTTCATGAATTTGCTTTTAGAACAATATTGCAGTGAATATCCCTATATAACCTTCATTGTGCACATGTGTACTTTTTTATTTGGATATATATTGCCAAAACACCTATGAAGAGGTTTAATAATCTATACTTCCACCAGCAACATAAGGAAGTGTCAGAAGGTCCTAGGTACTAAGTGAGTACACATATAAAGCGTGTGGCTTTCAGAAGGACCGTAGGAAATAAAGACCCTATCTTTCCCCAATCTTTTCCCTATCCCATTGCAACCAGAAATTCTTGGAAACTACAAAGCTTTTCAGACTCCAAGGATACCAGTGAAGTCTCTAAAATCTTGGAGTAGGAAACTATTTGGTGTCTAGTTTTCTTCCTTACCCCTATTTTTCAGGAATCTTCTTCATATATAATATATATTTTTAGATTTTTTCCTACATTTTCTACTTTTTCCTATATTTCATATTTTTTTTGCTGCATACACTGAGGACTTACAAGTCCCTGTCCAAGACACAAAAACTGAAGTAGAAAGAGGTAAAATGTCCTCTTCCAGGTCACATGACTATATGTGACAGAGGAAAGGTTAGAACTCAGATGTTACTGACTCCAAAATCTACACTCTAATTCTCAGTATCTGAAATCATGTAAATGTGACTCTTTGTATTTCTGCATTCATTTTGTATTTTTGTATGTAATTTATATTTTTTAATTTTTAATTTTTTTTTTGAGATGAAGTTTTGCTCTTATTGCCTAGGCTGGAGTGCAGTGGTGCAATCTTGGCTCACTGCAACTTCCGCCTCCCAGGTTCAAGCAAGTCTTCTGTATCAGCCTCCCAAGTAGCTGGGATTACAGGCACCACCACAATGCCTGGTTAATTTTTTGTATTTTCAGTTGAGACGGGGTTTCGCTATGTTGGCCAGGCTGGTCTTGAACTCCTGAAGTCAGGTGATCCACTCGTCTCGGCCTCCCAAAGTGCTGGGATTACAGGCGTGAGCCACCGTGTCCAGCCTGTAATGTATATTTTTTACTTAATTTCCCCTTGTGTTCCTTTTCTATATTCTGTAAACATGGATGTTAGAACATCAGTTGTGAGAAATATATCCCACTGCTCTTGCCTGAGACAGAAACTGGTATAACATTTCAAATTGGACTACCACACATCTTGGGGTAGTGGTGAGACTGAAGTCAGAGTCTCTCAAAGGGGAGAGAAAATTTAGGGAAACAGAGTCATGGGCCATTTTTAAAAACATTTTATTTAGAAACATTCAAATTTACAGAAAAGTTGCAAGAATACTAAAAAGCACTGCTATTCCTGTGACACAGATTCACCGAGTTAGCATTTTGTTCCATTTGTTTTCTTTTTTTAATTTTAATTTTTATTTATTTATTTATTTTGAGACACAGTCTTACTCTGTCACCCAGGCTGCAGTGCAGTGGTGTGATCTTGGCTCACTGCAACCTCCGCTTGCCAGGTTCAAGCAATTCTCATGCCTCAGCCACCTGAGTAGCTGGGATTACAGTCATGCACCACCCTACCCGCTAATTTTTTGTATGTTTTGCAGAGATGGAGTTTCTCCATGTTGGCCAGGCTGGTCTCAAACTCCTGGCCTCAAGCAATTCACCTGACCTGGCCTCCCAAAGTGCTGAGATTACAGGCATGAGTCACTGCGCCCGGTCTCCATTTGCTTTCTCTTCATACATCTACATTACTACTCTTTTGTCTAAACATTTGGCAATTGTGCATTAGTCCGTTCTCACATTGCTATAGGGAACTACCAGAGACTGGATAATTTATAAAGAAAGAGGTTTGGCCGGGGGCGGTGGCTCAAGCCTGTAATCCCAGCACTTTGGGAGGCCGAGGCGGGTGGATCACGAGGTCAGGAGATCAAGACCATCCTGGCTAACATGGTGAAACCCCGTCTCTACTAAAAAAAAATACAAAAAAACTAGCCGGGCGTGGTGGCGGGCGCCTGTAGTCCCAGCTACTCGGAGGCTGAGGCGGGAGAATGGCGTGAACCCGGGAGGCGGAGCTTGCAGTGAGCCGAGATCGCGTCTGCACTCCAGCCTGGGCGACACAGCAAGAGACTCCGTCTCAAAAAAAAAAAAGAAAAGAAAAAAAAGAGGTTTAATTGGGTCAGGCGCAGTGGCTCACGCCTGTAATCCCAGAACTTTGGGAGGCCAAGGCGGGTGGATCATGAGGTCAGGAGTTCAAGGCCAGCCTGGCCAAGATGGTGAAAGCTCGTCTCTACAAAAATACAATAAAATTAGCCGGGCATGGTGGCGTGTGCCTGTAGTCCCAGCTACTCAGGAGGCTGAGGCAGAGAATTGCTTGAACCCAGGAGGCAGAGGTTGCAGTGAGCCGAGATCGCACCACTGCACTCCAGCCTGGGCTACAGAGCGAGACACTGTCTCAAAAAAAAAAGAGGTTTAATTGGCTCGTGGTTCCATAGGCTGTCAGGAAGCATGGCTGGGCAGGCCTCAGGAAACAGAGAGACGGCGAGGTACCACACACTTTTAAATAACCAGATGTCGTAAGAACTCAGTCACTAACAAGAACAGCAAGGGGGGAAATTCGTTCCGATGATCCAATCACCTCTCACCAGGCCCCTCCTCCAACACTGGGGATTACAATTGGAGATTTTGTCAGGGACACAAATCCAAGACATATCAAATTGTAAGTTGTGTACATCTTATCCTTTACCCCTAAATATTTCACTATTTTCTAAGAAATAGGATATTCTGTTTCCTACCCCCAGTATAGTTATCGATGTTGGTAAATTGAACAGAAACATGGAATTTTATTTAATCTACTGTCTGTATTGTATTTGTGTCAGTTTAGCCAGAAATGTTCTTTATAGCATTCTTTTCTTTCAGTACATGTTCCAGTCTAGAACCTCATACTATATTTAGTTATTATATGTCCTTAGTCTCCTTGAATCTATAAAAGTTCCCCAGTATTTCTGTGCCTATTATGACATCAACATTTTTGAAGAATGCAGTTGATGGACCATTTTTACAGTTCCTTCTCTCACCCAGAAATCTCTCTTAGGAGATAATCAAACTCAAACTAAGAATTTTTTTACACATGTGAGTCTTGGGGACTTCAGGGTCATTCAAGGCAGAATCAGGCCATAAACAGTAATGCCAGAGATGACAGGATGTGTAGAGGGACAGGGGAAAACATCCTACAGTGAAGGAAGAGTAGGGGAGTCTTGAAGTATAAGTCCTTTGGGGGTCAGAGGACTTTTGAGAAGCTGATGTTGTAAAAGAAAACAGGCTTGTCACCTCTGGCAAAGCCTCAACATATGGGTATGTAGCAATCAGGGTTCAGCCAGAGAAGCAGAACAATTGGAAGATAATTAATTCTATCAGGTAAGTGAAGAAATCATACTAAAGAAAAGATACAGAGTTTCATTTCAGCAGCTTAAAATTTTAAATCACAAAGCTGATAATATTACAGCTTAATTATATACCAGACTAATATTCAGAATGAAAGCAGATATGTATATATATGTTATGCTTTAGTCACATATATGTGATTTTTAAATATAAATATATATTTACATATTTAAATGTTTATATGATAAAATACCTAGATATAAATTTATACAAAATACATAAAAATTTTTTTACCAAAAATTACTGATTTTAAGAATTATTTAAGCTGGTGTGGTGGCTCACACCTGTAATCCCAGCACTTTGGAGGCTGAGGTGGGTGGACCACCTGATGTAAGGAGTTTGAGACCAGCCTGGCCAACGTGATGAAACCCCGTCTCTACTAAAAATACAAAAATTAGCTGAGCGTGGTGGCGCACAACTGTAGTTCCAGCTACTCAGAAGGCTGAGGCAAGAGCATCAAATGAACCCAGGAGATGGAGGTTGCAGTGAGTCAAGATCATGCCACTGCACTCCAGGTTGGAGGACAGAACAAGACTCTGTCTCAACAACAACAACAAAAATTGTTTAGAGGCCAGTGGAATTTTGGTGAAAAAACTAGACAGGAAAAAATTAGGAAATGATTTATAGAGGAAGTACCCATAGATGTAATTCAAAACAAACCAAGAATATTGCTCTACAGAACTCCTACTGCTCCCTTAAGTGTTTGGATATACAAAACAGAGACCTCACCGATTCTCCATATAAAGATGGGTTTAAGTGTTCAGACTGGGTAAGGTCATGGGAGAGTTGAGTTGCTCTGTATGAAAATGAAACGAATAGGCCGGGCACAGTGGCTCACGCCTGTAATCCCAACACTTTGGGAGGTTGAGGCAGGCAGATCATCTGAGATCAGGAGTTCGATACCAGCCTGGCCAGCAGAATGAAACCCCATCTCTACTAAAAATACAAAAATTAGCCAGGCATGGTGGTGCAAGCATATAGTCCCAGCTATTAGGAGGCTGAGGCAGGAGAATTGCTTGAACCTGAAAGGCGGAGGTTGCAGTAAGCTGAGATGGTGCCACTGCACTCCAGCCTAGGTGACAGAGTGAGACTCCATCTCAAAAAATAAAAAATAAAATGAAAATGAAAATGAAAAAAAAAATTTTTTAATATTTTGGGGGAATACCAAGACAGAGCAGCACAAACCAGCAGAGTGGAGCACTGCATAGGTAGAAAGGGGAGATCTTAGGTCCCTTAGGACAGGTGGCTGTTTTTGCAAATGCCTTCTTAAAATCACAAGGCACACAAGGAACAGGAAAATATGGCCTCATCAAAGTAACAAAATAAATCTCCAGAAACCAACTTTAAGGAAACACAGGCTTCAGGCTTACTAAACAAAGACTTTAAAACAATGGTCTTTATCAAATATACTCAATGAGACACTGAATTAAAGGAATCAGGAAAACAATACATGAACACAATAGGATATTAGCAAAGAGACAGAAATTATTTTTAAAAAGAACCAAACAGGCATCTTTGAAAAATAAGCTAACTAAATTGGAAAATTAACTAGAGGGGTTCAACATCAGAATTGAATGGGCAGAAGAATCAGTGAACTTGAAGAAACATCATTTGGAATTATGAAGTCTGAGAAGCAAAAAGAAAAAAACAATGAAGAAAAGTGAACAGAGCCTAGGGAGCATGTGGAACAACATTAAGTGGACCAAATTATATGCTCTTAGAATTCAAGAAAGAGAAGAGAGAGGCACAGAGAGAAACACAGAGGGAAAAATATAGACTCTTCTTTTTTCTTTTTTAATTAAGATGGAGTCTTATTCTGTCACCCAGACTAGGGTGCAGTGGCACAATCTTGGCTCACTGCAACTTCTGCCTCCCAGGTTCAAGCAATTCTCGTGTCTCAGCTTCCAAAGTAGCTGGGACTATGGGTGCTAAGTTTTTTTTTTTTTTTTTTTTTTTTTAGTATTTTTAGTAGAGACGGGGTTTCACCATGTTGGCCAGGCTGGTCTCGAACTCCTGACCTCAGGTGATCCGCCTGCCTTGGGCTCCCAAAGTGTGGGATTACAGGCGTGAGCCACCACTCCCAGCCTAAAAATAGACTTTAAGTAAAAATAAAACTGTTACAAGAAACAGAGGAGAATATTATATAATGGGGAAAGGGTCAATTCACCAAGAAGATATAACAATTAAAAACATTTATGCAATAAATATTAGAGCCTAAATATACATAGCAAACATTGACAGAATTGAAGAGAGAAATAGACAACTTGAAAAAAATAGTAGGAGACTTTAGTATTTCACTTTCAATAACAGATAGAACAACTAGACAGAAGATCAATGAGGAAATACAAGAACTTGAACAACACTATAGACCAAATGGCCCTAACAGACGTAAACAACACAATCCATCCAACAACAGAATATACTTTTTTAAAAGTGCATATGAAACATTCTCCCAGATAGATGATGTGTTAGGCCACAAAACAAGTCTTAATGAATTTTAAAAGATTAAAATCATACAAAATATTGTTTCCAATCACAATGGAAAGAAATCAATAGTAAAAGTTGTGCTGAAAAATCCACAAATACGTAAAAATTAAACAACACATTCCTTAATCCCAGATATTCAGGAGGCTGAAGTGGAAGGATCACTTGAGCCCAGGCATTTGAGGCTGCAGTGAGCTTTGATCATGCCACTGCACTCCAACTTGGATGATGAAGCAAGAGCTCATCTCTAAAGAAAATAAAAGAGAGAACAAAACAATACACTCTCAAATAACAATGGCTCAAAAGAAAAAAAATCACAAGGGAAATTAGAAAATATCTTGAGACAAATAAAAATAAAAACAAATGCACCAAAATGTGTGGGATGCAGCAAACATAGTACTAAAAAGGAAATTTGCAGCTGTAATTGCTTGCATAAAAAATAAGAACCCAAATCAATAATGTGACTTTATACCTTAAGGAACTAGAAAAATAACAAATGAAACTGAAACCTAGCAGAGGAAAAGAAATAATGAAGATTTGAGAAGAGATCAACAAAACAGAGAATAGAAAACAACTTTTAAAATTAATAAAACAAGAGTTGGTTCTTCCATAAGATCAGCAAAACTACCAACTGACTAAGAAAATGAGAGAGAAGACTCAAATAACTAAAATCAGAAATGAAAGGAGACATTGCTGCTGCTTTTACAGAAATAAAAAAGGATCATAGATAGTAATGTGAATACTTACATGATGAAAAATTAGATAACTAGATGAAGTGAATAAAATCCTAGAAATATACAATCTACCAAGAGTGAATCTAGACAAACAGAAAACTTGAATAGACTACAATTAATAAGGAGATTTAATCTATAACCAAAAACCTTTCAACAACAACCAAAACAACAACAACAAAAAAAAAAAAAAACATAAAACAAAACCCTAGAACAAGATGGTTTCACTAGTAAATTCTACCAAACATTTATGGAAAAATTAACAGCAATCCTCCTAAACTGTTAAAAAGACCGAAGAGAGGACACCTCCCACTTACTCTGTAAGGCCAGCATTACCCTAATACCAAAGTCAAACAAATACACTACAAGGAAAGAAAACCACAGGCCAGCATCCCTGATAAACACTGAAGTGAAAATCCTCAACAAAATACTAGCCAACAGAATTTAACAATGCTTTAAAATTACTATATACCACAACCAAGTGGGATTTATTTCTGGAATGCAAGGATGATTTAACATACAAAAAACAACCAGTGTGGCCAGGTGCAGTGGCTCATGCCTGTAATCCCAACACTTTGGGAGGCCAAGGCAGGCAGATCACCTGAGGTCAGGAGTTTGAGACCAGCCTGGCCAACATGTTGAAACCCTGTCTCTACTAAAAATACAAAAATTAGCTGGGCATGGTGGCAGGTGCCTGTAATCCCAGCTACTCGGGAGGCTGAGGCAGGATAATCTGAACCTAGGAGACGGAGGCTGCAGTGAGCTGAAATCGTGCCAATGCACTCCAGCCTGCATGACAGAGTGAGATGCCATCTCAAAAAAAAAAATGCATTTCTCCACATAAACAGAATTAAATACAAAACCACAAGATCATCTCAATTGATTCAGAAAGAACATTTGACAAAATTCAACATATTTTCATGATAAAAAGTACCCAGCAAACTAGAAATAAAAGAGAACTACCTCAATATAATAAAGGCCATATATGTAAAGCCTACAGCTAACATGTTAAATGGTTAAAGACTAAAAGCTCTAGGATCACAAACAAGAACAAAGATCCCTGCTTTTGCCACTTCTATTCAACATAGTACTGGAAGTCCTAACTGGAGCAAGCAGGCAAGAAAAAGAAATATAAAGCATCTAAATTGGAAAAAAACATAAAATTATCTCTCTTCTCAGATGACATATTTTATGTAGGAAACCCTGAAGAGTCCAAAAAAAAAAAAAAAAACTGTTAGAACAATCACTAATCATTACAAAAATGCAAATCAGGCCAGGCATGGTGGCTCATACCTACAATCTCAGCACTTTGGGAGGCCGAGGTGAGAGACTGGCTTGAGCCCAGGAGTTCAAGACCAGCCTGGGCAACAGGGTAAAACACGGTCTCCACAAAAAATACAAAATGTAGCTGGGTGGGGTGGTGTGTGCCTGAAGTCTAGCTACTCAGGAGGCTGAGGCAGGAAAAGCACCTGAGCCTGGGAAGTCAAGGCTGCAGTGAACTATGATCATGCCACTGCACTCCAGCCTGGGCAACGAGAGAGAGACCCTGTCTCAAAAAAGAATAAAAAAGCAAAAATTAAAATTGAAATGATAATGAGATACTATTTCATACCCATTATGATGGCTACTATTAAAAAAAAAAAACAGAAAACGAAAAATGTTGGCAAGGGTGTATAGAAATTGAAACCACTGTGCCCTATTGGTGGGAATGGAAAATGGTGTGGTCACATTGGAAAACAGTATGGCTATTTCCCAAAAAGTTAAAAATAGAATTACCATATGATAAAACAATTCTGTTTTAGGGTATAGACCCAAAAAGAATTGAAAATCAGGGTCTCAAGGAGATCGGCATATACACATGTTCATAGTAGCATTATTCACAATGGTGAAAAGATGGAAGAAATCCAAGTGTTTAGTGACAGATGAATGGGTAAGCAAGATGTGATAAATACATATAATAGAATATCATTCAGCTTTA
The DNA here is from genome assembly GCF_002776525.5 of Piliocolobus tephrosceles. Classification (NCBI taxonomy): domain Eukaryota; kingdom Metazoa; phylum Chordata; class Mammalia; order Primates; family Cercopithecidae; genus Piliocolobus; species Piliocolobus tephrosceles. The sequence goes on along the minus strand of NC_045437.1, from coordinate 114,467,926 downwards.
AAAAGAAAGGAAATTCTGATGCATGCTACAACATGAGTTTGAACTTTGAACACATTTTGCAAAGTGAAATAAGCCAGTTACGAAAACAAATGCTGTATGATTCCACTTATATGAGATTTTTAGAACAGTCTAATTCATAGAAACAGAAAGTAGATTAGTGGTTGCCAGAGGCTGAGGGAAGGGGAGAATTGCAGGGAGTTACTGTTTAATGGGTATTGAATTCGAGTTCAGCAAGATAAAAAGTGTTCTGGAGACAGATGGTGGGGATGGTTGCACAACAATGTTAATGTACTTTGTAAACCAAAAATAAAATTCTAACCACCCCCTGCCCCACCATTGGAATGGACTTCTCTTGGCAAGAGCATTCCAAGGCTAACCGGGAGGACTGGTTCTGACCATGATGGGGAGCAGGGAGCAGACATGTCTCATTATGCCCTCTTCTCTTTCACAATTACTGATAGAACAGACTCTTGAAGTCTGATGAAAAACATTTACAATCTGTTCTCTCTGAAGCCTGGTACCTGGAAGCTTCATCTGCATGATAAAACTTTGGTCTCCACGACTCCTAATGATCACAACCCAGACATTCCTTTCTACTGATTCCGGGTCTTTAGATAATAACATAACTCTTTCAAACCACTGCCAATCAGAAAATGTTTAAATCTACCTATAACCTGGAAGCACCCCCTCCTTCAAATTGTCTGGCCTTTCCAGACTGAACCAATGTACATCTTACATGTACTTTATTGATATCTCCTGTCTCCCTAAAATGTATAAAACTAGGCCATGCCTGTAGGGAAAAGAAAAAGAGATCAGACTGTTACTGTGTCTATGTAGAAAGGGAAGACATAGGAAATTCCATTTTGATCTGTACCTTAAACAATTGCTTCGCTGAGATGTTGTTAATTTGTGACTTTGCCCCAGCCACTCTGCCCCAACCTTGAGCTCATAAAAACATGTGTTGTATGGAATCAAGGTTTAAGAGATTCCATACAACACATGTTGTATGTTGTATGGAATCAACATGGGCTGTGCAGGACGTGCCTTGTTAAC